>NC_088680.1:59045777-59650206 GCF_950023065.1 Planococcus citri | reverse complement strand
GTGTACAGAGGTACAGAGACCTCCCTGTTAACATGCGAGGTGCGAGCCATCACATTCCATATTATATATCCCCTATCTATTACATGTTTTACACAGAATACATACAATGATCGTACATGTGTGTGTATGATCACCTAGCTCATACAGTAGTCAACACATTACCATAACTTCCAGCCCGATTGGGAAAAATATCGCCCATCACACGCTGAAAAATTCGCGGCGAGAATTTCGGACTATTTGCTGGATATTTTGCTGAATAATGCGCCGATAATTTCGCGATTCGCGCATAAGATTGCTTATGCGCGATCGGCGTTTGCGCATGGGCGATATTACACGCGAAATTTTCCGTGCAGGAAATTGTCGCCCGTGAATTTATTGGAGTCTACGAGCGATTTCACATGTTTTGATTAAAATAACGATTACATTTTGAAATTCAAAAAAACAAAAAAGTACATTTTTATGACCACAATTTCACTCTGTATTGACTGGTACAGCTCACTACCGTTGTTCTGAATTTTTCCTACCTGAATTTGGTCACTAAAATTTCCTATGTGTATGTGGGGATCGAACCGGGGACCTCTTGTTCCTAAAACCCTACACCTAACCCTACGTCTACCGAGGCTTCGAAGAGAAATGGACATGAAATGAATATATTTGCTTGCATACGCGCGTTGCTAATAATTTTTAGATTTATGCTATTAAAAATTCATTTAGATCATTTTTTTTAAAATTTCAGTTGAGCTGAAAATTTTAAAGGTAAATTCAGGAATTTTTTCATTTTATTAAAATCTATTAGGTATAAAAATGAAAAAAAAATGAAAAAATGCATTTCAATGTACCGGTACCTTGTAAAATTCAAAATTGCGTAATTACCAAAGATAGTAATTTTTGGTCAACGATTTCGAGATTTTTATTGCAGTATAGAAATATAGACTAATCTATACCACTTTGCCTGTTCTGGATATCTTTTTAAGCACTGGGTTGTGATCAATTAATAGCTTGTAAATTATAAGGTGATATCTCTTGCGATCTGTAAACTAGCTCATAGAATCTTCAGGGTCGTGATAGATCGCAGACAGATTTAAAATATTGTTGGTACGACATAAAATAATTATTTGGAGTTGGGCGCGTTTTTATAAGATGAATATCTATAAGATGTCTTGAATTAGTCGAAATCAGCAATTGCTAATGAAAATAAGTCGAAAATCACAATTTTCGACTATTATACTTACGAATCATGATCAATATAAGATGAAAATACTTTGACGATCGAATGTTCAAAATAATCATTTTGAACATTGTATATTATACTCGGCTTATACACTCAAACTAATTACGATAGGAATAAATCGAGAACACACAAATAACTTCGTAACACACGATTTAATTGGATTGAAACGCATCGCAATACCAATTCTTTCTCACCATTTAAGGGAGGTTAATTGAAGGTTATTTGACTATTTGTGGAAAAATAGATTTTTGGAAAACTTAGGTCAATAACACGAGGGAACTTATCAGAATAAGCCTAGGACTGGTTTTTTGGATTACTTAGGTCAATAACACAAGGATGCTTAGGTCAATAAAACTTAGGTCAATAAGGAAATAATAAGGAAAAGGAAAATAATAAGACGAACTCCACAATAAGTTAACGAAGGCGATCTGAGAACGTAAAGAAAACACCAACGACCCCCGAGGGAACACTCACGTATGGAATATGGATTGCAATTCCTGATTGGGCTGGTCCATTATAAGCTGCGTTACTATAAGATGAGAGGTCGAATGCATCAACTTGATCTGGAAATTTTACTAAGTCCAGAAACTGAAACTTAGTAAAATATTCGGCGTCGAAAAGAACCGGAACGGATCGGCCTGCAGTGTTGGGAGCTAGTCCCAAGCACAGCTCTGGAAACGACAGCATATAAAACAACACAGGAACCAATATTACCGACTGCTACTTGCCCATGAGTGTAGGTGCCTCTCCCCGGGGTCAATAACGAATCGGGGATCTATAAGGTGAATGAACATTACCGAGGTAGAACTGAACACTACTGGATACCAAACAGAACTCACTGTGTGGTGTTTCTTTAGCTCGCTTGTTAACAATTTCATGAGTTTTTTTAGGAAAAAGTGGGAGTAAGTTGTGCGCGCGCCGAACGTTGTGATTGGCTAAAGCGCTACCCCCAGAAATAAAATAGGAAGTCGATTGAATGACGCAATATTTACGTATGATTGCATCATATACGGAAATCTGATGTAATATCTCCGAGAATTGCGTCATCTTTTTATTGAGTAGGTAGATCGACTGGGTAGGTAGGCAGGGTGGTTGACAGGGTCGAAGTACATCAAGTGGTCATTAAAATCATGTAATATTTCGACTTCTCAGGGATCGGCAAAATATTCTTCCGTGTATGGAGGGAGAAAAAATAACAGTGTATTTTCTCCCAAGTATAAGTTGACAGATTTTGACGTAATATTTCTCCCACGTAGTCGGCATAAAATACGTCTAATTACATTGTTTTAAGGTCGATTTTTTCTCCCAGTGTATGTGGAAGAAAAATGATATTTTTCTCCCAGTATAAGATGAAATATTACGTTTTCTCCCAGTATAGGCAGTAGAATTCTAACAGCTTTCTGTCACCATAGGTGGGAGAAATTGATTAGTTTTCTCCCAGTATAGGTGACTTAAAAGTGATAATTTTCTCCCATTACATCAATTAAATTGAAATGCATTTTTGTAAATTTATTGAATAAATTTACAAATTGTTTTTTTTTATCATTATTTTGGGGAAAAAGTCACGTATTTTGTATAATGAAAATTTAAAAATTTCTGAATTCAGTTTTACAATTTTTGGTTTCATATGATTGCCCATTCAGAATTTTTGAAATTGTTTTGTACCTAGATATCGATTTTTTTATTCAAATTTAACTGAAAGTATATATTTTTTTTTAAAAAGGTTACTTACCTATACCTAGTATCTACCTACTGAATAATTTTATTTAATTTTATTGTTTTCAAACAGTTTTAATTTTTTTTAACGCGAAAAAAATAGTTGTGTTCAAATGAAAAAATTAAAAAAAATTTTTTTGTTTTAATTAAGATCAGCCTATTTTTCAAAAATTTTCTAATTAAATTATTATTGAACTAAAAATTTTGTTTTTTTGGATGGCGGTAGGAACTAGGAAGGGATTAAAATTCAATTGAGATATCTGAACTCACCTTCAAAATTTTTGTTTTTCAAAATTACTCTGCTTTTGATTTTTTTAATAATTTGGTTTAAACTATAAAAATTTTCAAAATTGTTTTGCATTGAATTTTCGCCTTTTGAAATTCTTTTCAGAACATTTGAAAATTTTGTTTTCGTTTTTTTTTTAAATTTGAGTGGCTGTAAAGAATTTTGTTCGAAATTGGAAAATTCAAAATGGTGCGTACTAATACTTACTTACCTATTAAAAAAAAAAAAAAAAACAGGTATAGGTAATATTAAAAAATGAAAAAAACAATATAAATATAGGTATTGTTCTTATTTTTTTTTCGTAAAAATTTTGAATGGGTAATTTTCAATTTAAATTTTTAAAAAAATGAAAATAAGACTGATTTAAAAACAAAAAAATAAACAGCAAACGTAAACGTTGGAGAAATTTTTGCCATTATTTGACTCAAATTTAAAAGGCATTCCTGCTTTTTTTGGTGCATCCGTAACACAAAAACACGTTTTTGAGTTTTTGAAGATGACCCATCTGGAGGGAAAATTTGAAAAAAAATACTAATTAAGTATATGTAGTACTCATGCAGATATACATAATACATATTCTTGAAAGAAGAAAAATTTCGTGTACAAGAATTAGGTTCGAAGATACGGCGGTTTCAAATTTTCTTTTGTAAATATCTTCCCCTGGGAGCCAAAAAATGTTGAAAAAATTCACGTTGCTAGATTCATGTTTCCGCCATTTATTTTGAGTGAATTCAAAAATTTGTACATAATATTCAAAACTCATTGAAAAGTATGATTTTTTCCCAAAAAAAGTGTTTCTTTCACCCCTGTGGGCAAAGGAGTGGAGTGGGGGATTTTTTTTGACTCTAACATTATTTTAAATGTACCCAACAATGTTACATCAAAATTTCAAAAATCTGAGGACAGGGGCCTGTTATCTATTTCACCCTGGAATGTCCCTTACTGCCAGATTGGAATACATAGAACGAATGCGTGCGCATTGCACAAGTTCCCTTTCCATAAAATCGTAAAAGCGAATTTGTCATCAAAATTTCACTTTCAAAATTTTCGCTGATAAATTCGCTACATTTCTCATTACCTGAAATGTAGCTTAAATAATCGCCAACCAGAATTTATTCTTATGGGCGACATTTGAAGCGAAGTAATTCACTACACTTTGAATACACGATTTTTTAAGCAAATTTTTGGGCAAGTTTAGAACAACATATTTCGTGAGCGAATAATCCGGCAATATTTTGAGCGAATCGAACACCAAAATTTTGTACCGTGTATTCATCATGTAAACGTACCACCATATGGGCAAATTTATCAGCGATCGGCGATGGCTTGGGCGAATTTGTCAGCAATTGGCGATATTTTCCCCAAGCGGGAGTATGCGGGAGTAAAATATGTGTACTAAAGGTACACATAGCTAGTGTACGTATTTCAAGACATCGTCTAAGAAAGAATGATACGAATCACTAGCAGAGTGTGTAGGGCAATCCTTCCCATATCAACTTGTGAAAGAAACAATTCAAGACACGAATTTACCTCCCTCCCCCTCCCTCCTCCTCTTCAAAAAAAAAAAAAAAAAAACGATGTGAAAATTTTCAACCATTTGATAGAACCGTAAAAATGGTCTTGGATTTTGCCAACAACAGCTAGATCAACCTATAGAATTTCGAATAGGTACTATCTTTTGAAACTAGACCATTTTTCCAAAACAGGTTGGATAGGGGCTGGATTTTGAAAAATCGTAATTTTTTTGAAAATGTCCCCTCTTTGAATGCCCATATCTCCCCTCCAGAGGCACCTTCGGAGCTAAAAAAACCTTTCTGAGTTACTTATTCAGCTCATAATGAAAGTCTCTGCTGAATTTGGTCAAAATCCGCCGATTTTTTTTGAGCGATTCGCCCTATTAATTGTACCTAACTTATTTATTCATGTCGTTATAGGCTACATTATTTTGCTCAATATTTTATTTCACATCAATTTTTTGTTTCAGATTTGCTCCACTATCATCAATTCCTTGATTGTATTGAAACAGTTTAATCCACAGGGATAATGATTTTATCGAAAATTTGAATCTACAGATATTGATGAAAACCTATTTAATTTTTGTACAAATTAAATGTAAAAATACAACAGAAATGAACGCGTATGAAGCATTTCCACAAAACTAAAATCAAGCTCATAAAGATTAGGTACCGAATTGAATTTTAAAAAAGGGATCCAAAATACTGATAATCAACACTAAACTTTATGAAAATCAGAAGTGCAAAAAATTTTAAATTTAGAAGGAAATTCATCAAATAGTTATGGAATTTACAGACATTTTTTCAATTAGCATCCCGAAAGGTAAGTATTTGTTTTATTGATCTTAAAACAAGGTGTAAAATTCCTTCATTCTTTCGCCACATAAATTTCCAAACTATCTACCATGCTTACACAATCGTTTTGATAAAAATTTAACCAAACCAACCCACCCTCTAAAAAACATTTTGATGCATGCAGTGTTGTCAGCTCAACGTTTTTTTTTTCTTTTTATGTTTGATGGAGAGGAAAATAATTGATGTGTTGAATGATACCAGAAAGCAGAAAAAAAACTACTTGGCTGTTTTCAATTTTTTCGTTCCATATTTTTGAGTTTTTAACTGTCTGCAAAAAATTTGAGTTTTTAAAAAATAAAATTAGGTACATCAAAATTCCCACGAAATGTATTCAAAAGTTTATGGCGGATTTTTTTCATTAACAAGTATTTTAGGATTCTCAGTCAAGTGTCTAAAAACGAATTTGGGAACTCTTCAACTCAGAATTTCTTTTAAAAAATTGCTGAAAACCAAACAAAAAAATTATCTAAGTTTGAGAAAAAAAAATAAAAAGTTCTAAAACAAATAATACCTATTCCTAAATTATTTACAAATAGATTCGAATTTTTATTTAATTTTTAATAAGTGATTTTTAGTTTCTTTTAAAAAGACTCAGTTTACCTACGAGTACCTATAGGTACTTGAAAAATGACTATTCCCAAACCAGCGTTGATTTATACAAATTCACCATAAACCAAAAAGTGCACTTCAGCAACTGAAATTTTGGGTGGTGGTATAATTTTTTATGTTTTTTCGATCCTGCCTTGTCGAGTTCAAAAATTTTTCTGCCAGTTGAGATACCTCCCTTGTTAGCAATGTCCAACACCCCTATAAGTTGAAAAAAAAAATCGGTTGAAAATTATCAAACTGAAATTTTAATTTCACCCTTGGTAGAGAGGGGGCGGGTTACAGTTGATTTAGCAATTTAAAAGTGTTATCACAAAGCCTTTGCACTATAAGGGACATCTTACACGGATTAGTTTCAAAATCTTAGGACAGGATCTAATCGCCTATTTCACCCAGCTATCTTTTTTGAAAAACAAAGTGCCATAATAAAATTGAATTCTGTACCTCGTAATTATTATTTCCGGTAGGTACCTTTTATTCGATTTTCACCATTTGAAATTACCTACATATAAAGTTGAACGACATTTTTTACTCTTCTAAATTACATAGTTAGCATCGTAATTTGCCACACATCTAGATACTCGTAGGTATAAAAGTAGAAATCAGATTCGAAATCAGTCAATTATTTATTTTAAAAAAATGAATCGAATCAAAATTCAAACATATCTAATAATACCTACACTTCTCGGAACTGGCCATTTCATTACTCATATCTACATTTCACCTATCGTGCCAAAAATAATAAATTTCATATCGTAAAATTTTAATTTCCGTGTATCTAATTGAAAATATTTCTCAAAAGTTCTAATTTGAATATCAATTGAAACGAAACAATCCAAACTGGAAGAGTGAAATCAAAATGGAGACTGATGAGATTGACGAATACACAAAATGTTTCAAACTTATAATTTTTGTGATGAAAGTGTTCGCAGTTTACCCATTTTTTCCTCTGAAGGAAAGTAAGTTCTATCTAATTACGAATACAAAATTACCTACATGATAATTATTGTGAAATTGTATCAACGATAAAGCTATACATTGAAATACTATTCGCAAGTTTTTGCTTACAGTAATGAACATCAGTAATGTTTTCTCCACGTTTTTAACCATCATCTCTGTGCCATTATTCGCATGGGTCAATTTTAATGAGGAACAAATACTTTATTTCGTTCGTATTTTTTACATAATTATAAATTTCAACTTCATAAGAGCATTGAGTGGCACAGCTCTAATGCTCAGCAAATTTTTCTTTTTGACGATTCCTTGGTTGACGTGGAACAAACATAAACAGTTGACAAACTACAGAAATAATTGGAAACGATTCCAAGTAGGTGTATAAAAATCGATTTCATTTAATTTATATTCACTTACAATACACTTACATCTACTCAAAGAAAAAGATTTGGTCTGATCATACCTATTTAGCCCTAATTGTGCTTAAAAATGTTAGAACAGATCTGATTAGATGAGATCCAGATTTAGTCTGACAGATTGAATTATATCACTCAGAACAACATTGGAATTTGATCAAATCAGATCCAATCATTTTTCTGTGAAACTATCCTCAGGTCAGCTGAATTTATAATACTTACTTTACTGAAATTCATTTGCAGAAAGAAATAGAAAAATTGACGAGTTTTTCCAATGGTTCCTTGAAGTACAAAATACAAGGTATATTTGCAAGTGGCACACTGAGCATTTTCGTTTTTTGTGTATTGATTAGAACACTCAAATGGAATGCATACAAAAGCGATGCTGCTTTTTATTCAATTGTATACATGCTGAATGTGTTAGCGAATGTGATGACATACTGGATAGGCAATAACACATTTACAGTTTCATCTGCGAAGAAAATAATTAACTCGGTTCAAGTAAGATTGATCAGTCACTAAAAGTAAAAGAAGATAAAATTAATTTCGAGTTTGGGGTTTTGGTTTTTAGTTATAGATAAAATGGTTTAAGCTGTTTACTTAGTCTTACATTTGCTTCTTATCATTAGCTTAAAAACGAGTAGGTATGTGAATGTCTTGAGGAAATTCTGCTTCGTAAGTCACTAATAAGACTCCAGGAAGCCCTGAAATGGAAAATTAGCATTTAGGTGCAGCAAAAGTGAACCACTGAAGTTAAACAAAACTAACCTGTCTTTGATCAAGACTCAACAAACTCATTTGGGCCATAACCTTACCTTATCAGTGATGTGTAAAATCGTGTTTTTACATCCGATAATTTTTAATCCTATTTGAGATACTCATATCGACTATCGTGATGTCCTGACTCAGGAACCATTTGATGATCGCTCGTCTCATTCAGTTTAGTATCGCCATTCTTATTTTTAAGAAGCTAGTTTTGAACCTACATTTGTTTCCTTTTAGCAATGCATAGCTAAAGAAAAGGACAAGGATTTACTCCATCTTATTGATTTATGGATGCTGCTTTGCGATTTAAAAGATGAATTCATCACCATTCATGCAAGCCTATTTCTGTTCCTGTTCTATTATTTTATAATAGTTGGGACAGTGGATACTTATCTCGCCATTTATGCATTAATCACTTTCCCTGATAAAAGCATCACTGCTGCGTATTTTTTTGCATCTATTCTTCATCTGATATGCGCAATGATATTTTGCGAATCTGCAAATACAGTTACTCAACATGTAAGTATAATTACATTGTTTTCTGATTTTCCTCAACAAGGGACTCAAACCAACGTGATGATTCCTTTTTAGATGGTTCATAAATTGCGAAAAACATTACTCGATGAAAATGTGAACTTTGAGAATGAGAAGTTAATGGGAGTGGTACGTTTTTGTGGCATAATCGATGTTGTGCTAAAGTGGAAAATGATTGGATCTGATCAGATCCGAACATTCCATGGATTCCAATTTGACCTGACCATTTACCAGATCTGATAATATCAGAGTTTTGGTCGAATTACATTTGTTCAGACCTGATCAGATCCAATAATTTTTCCCTGAGGAATCTCATCATCATCATATTCCCTACCTTATCTTCAGTCGATTTATTAATTGAAAACAACTCCTGCAGATAGATTTATTCCTGCAAACGATTGAAACAAGGAACCCTCAAATAAATTTCAACGGATTCATGACAATCGATCGTTCCGTACTCTACTCGGTAATTTGTACAAATAACTACTGATTTCATTACGTAAACATTTAATTGATCTAAATCATCCATTAATTTTTTTAAAATAATTTTTCTAGATTATAGGAACATGTATAAACTTTTTAGTTATACTGAAGCAGTTTAGTCTTGTTAGATAAATTCTGCAACTATAAAAAACAAGCATATACAGAGGTAGCAAGATTTGAAATTGCAATCGAATATTTTATGTTCACAATTGGAAATCCAAATGGATAGCATGATAGTGTGTAGATGTGCATGATAAGAAGATAAACACTGAAATGCTAATAAAGGAACATCTCGAGGTGCCTGCCTCCGATTTTAACAGGCCTGCGATTTTCGAAAGCATGATGATCTGAACCCCCATGACCAGAATTTCAAATGCTCAAATTTTGCTGGTTTATTGTCAAAACATAGACGTTCGCAAATTATATAAATTTTTTTACTGGAATAAATGATATTTCCAACGTTTGTATTCAATTTTTAATTTCTGGAAAACCCTAAACGCAATATTTTGTAGGATTCGGCTCCTATTGGTGCCTTTTCAGCTTTAGTTAGCCACTTCTTTAAAAAAGTGAGGGGCACTGAAGGGTTGTAACTAAAGAAATAGAACGTGCTGCTTTCTGAATCTTAGTGCAAAGAAATGACCCGTATGAGGATACGGGGATTTTCCTATTTAGAGAACGGATGCGAAACTTTAACCAGATTTTCTCTACTCCAAGGTCCAATTTTTCAGATAAAAGACTATCAAAACACTCGCAAGACTTCTTGAATCTCATAAAAACGATGATAATAATATGAAATGAGGACTTACAGCTCGTCTAACTTGTCAACAAAAAAAAAAATTAAATAAAAAAAAGAAACAAACAAATAAGGTTATTAATTTGACACGATCAGGTAAGCTAAATTATTGGCAAAAATAAATTACAGTCTGCGTGTAACATATTTTCAATCAAACCAGTAATAAAATAACAAGGTACTTAGGTACCTAATGAGAGCACTAAAATGAAAAAGATTACATCTCGTTGGATAATACCATATATTTGTCATTGTCAGGGAAATCGATAAGTATGGGAAAATATTATCGTAATTTATGAAACCTCTCAACATCGTTTTTTTTCCGCAATACTATTCCAAAAATATGGATGAAAATAACGAGTACTACCAATGTTTTCGAATTATCCTTAATGTGCTGAAAATACTCGGAATAAATCCATTTTTATTCTCCCATCAAGGTAACACTATTCATCTCTGAAATACTACCTACTCAAATCAAAATATGCCAATTCATTCTCGAATAAAATTCAATTTTCAGGAACTTCCAAAAATCTGTTCGTCTCGAGAATACTTACAATACTTGCACTAATGGTTTTTTGTGTTCTATGTGGAGAGCAGTACATTTATGTGGCTAAAAACGTGAAATTGATCTTCGTGAATTTCCAATTCGATATCTTCGTTCGAATTATACCGCCGATAATTAGCAGAATTATATATTTATTTATACCAGTGATGTCGTGGCAAACTAGTAAACCAATATACAAGCATATCAAGAGATGGAAAACCTTGCAAGTGGGTGGATTCGGTTTCTAATTTAGGTACCACGAGTAGGTAATAATCCTACATTAGATAAACAATACTTTGTCTCATTTTAGGATACCCTAAGTGACATTCAAAGAGCTGAATTTTTATTACCTTTCAAAAATTTGATACATGCTGCAACTATCATCACGTTGATTATAACTTTCTTGGTGCTGTTACCTTTGCAAACTCACTTTGATGTTGATATAGTTACTACGACCAGCGTTCCATCGTTCGTATTTTTAGGATTGGCGGTGATATCGATGGTGGTTCTTTGGCTGACGAATTGTATATTCGTCGTTTTAGTAGCGAGAAATGTTCTGGTTTTAATCAATGTAAGTATGCAGTAAATACTGCCCAAGTGCACTCAGTACCTACCTAACCGATTGCAATTTTTCAACTTCTACACGCAGAAATCGATAGCCAGCGAAGATGAGGACAGTTTAATGAAACTCATCGAATTTTGGGAAAATTTATACGACTGGAATGCAGAATTCACATCGACAACTTCCGTTGCATTTCTAATTGTTTTAATAAATATGGTCGTCACGATGGTGGCTTGCTTTTATACATTCACATATCTGGTTTTTGTGGAAGAAGATAGAAGTGCTAGCATAGCATATTTCACATTTGCAATTGCAACCTTCACGATACTAGTGATTTATTGTGAATCAGCCAATTATGTTTTGAATCAGGTACGTTTGCATCAGCCACAAGAGCAATTTCATTTAGAGAGGGGGGTATTTTTGGCTAAAAATCAAATTTATATTACACATAAGGACATCATCATCAACGCCATAGTCGCAAGCGACTAGTGTGCCCCCAATAACTACCGCCACTCCTCTCTGTCGTGAGCTAGTGTGGCCGCAGTTACAACTGAGCCAACTATCATATTTTCCGGACTGTATCAGTCCACCTTGTTGGAGATCTTCCTCTCCCTCGTGTTTGGGGGACCTTGCCAAAGCGAATTCCTTTTTCGATGTTTTCTGGTCCTCGACTGACTATGTGTCCAAAATAACTCATTATCCTGGTTTCACATATTTTATTTAGCCTGGTTGGTTCTTGCAGTTGTTCCACGATTGATGCATTTGTTAGGTGCACAGTGTAAGGTATCTTCAACATCCTGCGGCATACTCACATTTCAAAGGCATCAATTCTTCTTCAATCATCTTACTTCAATGTTCAGGTCTCCGCTCCATATAAGAAGACTGGAAAAACTGGCGTCCTGATTAGTCTCTTCCTCATTTTTATGGAGATTTTATGGAGATTTTCCGGTTGGTGGTGACTTTTCTCAACCAAGACATTGCTGCTTTTCCAAGAGCTATTCTTCTTCTAATTTCCTTGGCTGATCTTCCATCAGCATCCACAAGTGAACCCAAATAAATAAATGAGTTCATTTTTTCAAATTCATTCAGAGCTTCGAATTTTGGTAGGTATCCAGCTCTATCAACAACTATGACCTTGGTTTTTCCCACATTTATGAGGAGTCCCATGTCCTCACTGACCATCCTGACCCACCTGATCAGTTATGCCAGTTCCTCTTCATTTGCAGCTATTAGGGTGGTATCATCAGCGTAATGGAGATTGGAGAGTCTTCTTCCTCCCATCTTAATGCCGCCTTCCCAGTTCCTCAAGGCTTTTCACATGATGTATGTACTTCCCATAGATGTTGAACAGCAGAGGCAAGAGTATGCAGCCCTGCCTTACTCCCAGTTCTGGCTGAAACGGGTTCGACTCTTCTCCACCTACTCTCACCATCATGTTATTCTTGTCATACAGTGATTTGGTCAGTTCAATTAAGTGGTCTGGAACTCCCATCTCACATAGTATCTCATATAGCTTTGTCTAATTGACACAGTCCAAGGCCTTTGCATAGTCAACGAAGCATAGTACCGCAGGGATGAGGCAAAAAACCTGCCTGTTCAGGTGGAATCTGCCTATGCAAGTATGCCTTGGTCCTGTTGTTGATTAATCAGAGCATCACTTTACTGTAGGGTGACAATGAAATACACAGGGAAAAAATTTTTTCATCATTTTTTTTACAGCACACCTGAAAAATGTGCTACGAGGTATCAAAAAATGATCCCCAAAGTTTCATCCCCCCAACTTGATTTTAACCCGTGCCGCAATGGCTCCAAAGTTTGGAACGTAATGCCCAAACGCGACCTTACGAGTCTCACAGCGACGCGTGGTGGAGAAATCATTGAGTACGCGCTACATGTTCGAAGCGCAATAGAGTAATGACACACCAACTTTTTTTGGCGATAAGTTGATGGTTTTTTTTCGTTACAAGCTGACTCTAAAACATTTTTCAAATTATATATTTTCGGTGAAAAAAACATGATTTTTCTATTTTATTTTACTGTAGAAAAAGATCGAGCCTTTAAACACACATTTTTGTATGTGGATTTAGTTTCTAGCCAGTATATAAGGTAAATGATGGCCATTGGACATGGATGGTGAGTGAAGAAATATTGGATAAGTATAATAAGTGAATTTTATATCATTGTAACCTTCTGGTATAAAGAAACGTACAAAAACTGGAACAGAATTGTGTTAAAAGATCAATTTTTTCTCAGGGCAGAATAAAATTAAAAAATTGTGTTTTTTTGTAGAAAATATAATTAAAAAACTGTTTAAAAGAGTTGACTTGTGACCAAAAAAAACATCAAATTACCAGCAGAAAAAAATACAGGGTACCGTTACTCTATTGCACTTCGAACATGTAGCGTGTACTCAACGATGTCTCCACCATGCGTCGCCGTGAGACTCATAAGGTTGCGCTCAGACGTTAGGTTCCAAACTTTGGAGCCATTGCAGCACGGGTTAAAATTAAGTTAGAGGGATGAAACTTTGGGAATCATTTTTTGACACCTCATAGCACATTTTTCAGGTGTGCTGCATTCGAAAATCAAAATTTTTTTTTTCATTGTCACCCTACTTTACTGGCATGTAGAATCAGGGCTATTGTACGAGAGTTGGCGCAATTTTTCATATCACCCTTTATTTCTTATGTAACGGAATTAACACTGATTTGCACCAATCTTCTGGCCATTCTCTTTTGCTCCATAATGTTGCTGCATATCATCCAGATCACCTTCTCTGCTTTCTTACCCATGGACTGTAGGTACTAGCAATATTCATTTTGATTGAAATGTTTTTTCAATTTTTTAGATAGCAACGGTGATACATGAAAGCATTTTGATCACAAACTTGAAAGGAATGAATCGAAGAATATTGAAAGTGGTACGAAATACATAATTATATCGTAATTATGTTAAATTATGCAACTATAATGAAATGGTATTCACCTTACAATCAACACAAAATCTCGTTTCATGACAGATTCTAATTTTTCTTCAAACAAATGAAGCTAAGAAGCCAAAAATCATGGTGAATGGAGTAATGAACCTACATCGCTCTAGCATAATCTCAGTAAGTAAGAATAAAGTTATTAACTTACATGCATCGAAGGAAAATAATGCTAGTTTTAACAAAAAAATAAAATCATTAAATCACCCCTTCAGAATTTGGGAAACTTATTCACTGGAAAGTTACTTGATAAAATTTTAGCTTCGGAGGTGCTCCTGGAGGGGAGATAAGGACACTCCAAGAGAGTTATTTTGGGAGAATAGTCCAGTCCTATATGAGGGTATTTGAGAATTTGCGTCAAGGCCACGTTCAGATTTCTGCTGAGCAATTAAAAATTTTCAAATCGCTTATTTTCGACATGTGTTTTAAGCATTTTTTTTCTCCTCAAATTAGTACCTAGGTATTTAGAATTAATTGTGCCAAAATATATAAAAATGTCATTAATGAAACTGAAGAAATATTCTCGAACGCATGCCAATTTTTTCATCATTTTTGCCAATTTCCAAAAATTGAAAAAATTTCGAAATTTTTGGATATTTTTCTGAATCTTTTGAAATTGGAAATGCCTAATGATAAAAAAAATTGGCACCACCGCGTTCAAAAATATTTCCTCAGTTTCAGGAATGATATCTTTTAATAGGTATTTAGGCATAAGTAATTAATGCGAAATATTTGTGAAAGAAAAATTTCAAAACACAAATTTTCAACCCCCCCCCCCGGCGCGGCTCCACCCCTAAAAAAAGCAATTTTAAAATTTCCCACCACTCAATAGAACCCTAAAAGTGGTCTTGAATTGAGCCAGTAATAGCTAGATCGACCTAGAATCTCAAATGCTATTTTTTGAAACTGTACCATTTTCCCCAACACATGTTGGACAGGGGCTAGAGTGAAAATATTGCGATTTTTTTCAAGGATTCCCCCGCTCGAGTGCCCATATTTTGCCTCCAGAGGCACCTTTGCACCTAAGACATTGCCTGAGTAACTTTCTGCTCATAATGAAAGTTTCTGCTAAAGGTCAAAATCCGCTGATATTTTGTTTGGGCTAAGTATTCACCCTATTTTACCTATATATACCTATGCCTGCTTTCAAACGTGATTTTTGCTCAATAGGTACACATTTTATCTCACATCAATTTTTTGTTTCAGATTTGCTCCAGTATTATCAATTCCTTGATTGTATTAAAACAGTTTAATCCACAGGGATAATGCTTTTATCTAAAATTCG
This sequence comes from Planococcus citri, assembly GCF_950023065.1. Lineage (NCBI taxonomy): Eukaryota > Metazoa > Arthropoda > Insecta > Hemiptera > Pseudococcidae > Planococcus > Planococcus citri. The sequence goes on along the minus strand of NC_088680.1, from coordinate 59,634,679 downwards.
ATATCTAGATATTCATTAAACCATTACGAGTATCTAATTTTTGTACACACTAAATTAAATGAAAAAATACAACAGTAATAAACATGTTTGAAGCATTTCCACAAAAGTATCAAGCTCATAAAGAATTAGGTATAATACCTAATTAATTTTTTAAAATGGGATCCAAAATACCTACTGATAATCAACACCAAATTTTATGAAAATTAGAAGTGCGAAAAATTATGGAATAGACAGAATTTTTTTCAATTAGCAAATAAGTAAGAAGAATGTACCTATTTGTTTCATTGGTCATAAAACCAGGTGTAAAATTCCTTCATTCTTTCCTTGCATAAATTTTCAAACTTCCTGCAATGCTAACAGAATCGAATTGATAAAAAATTTAAGCACACCCACCCACCTCCAAGATACATACATAATAATCTATGTTGAATGATGCCAGAAATCACCAAAAAAAATACTTGGATATTTTAATTTTTTTTTTCATATGTCATACTTTGAGTTTTTAACCTGTCCAAAAATTGGAGGTTTTTTCGTACATTTTTAAATAAGCTTAAGTCAAAATTCTGATTAATTCTATTCAAAAGTTTACGGCAGATTTTTTTGCATCAAGCATATTTTTTAGGGTTCTCATTCAAGTGTCTAAAAACAAAGGAAACTCTTCGATTCGTAATTTTTTTAAAAATTGCTGAGAGCCACCTAAAAAATGTATTCAGTTAAAGAAAGAATAATGAAAAAATCCAAAACAAAGTTCGAAAAAATTCGGTTGGACATAACTGCTGAAAATCCAAATGGACAGAATGACAATGTAGACGTGCATGATAAGAAGAGAACACTGAAATACATGGTACGGTACCTTTCGAGTTGCCTGTCTACTTCAGATTTGAACGGATCAGCGATTTTTGAAAAGAGGATGGTCTGAATAATCGCTTATTTTACTGAGCTAGCTCTTTTGAGAAAAAAAAAAGTGTCATAATAAAATGGATTTCTGCATCTCGTAATTATTATTTCCAGTACTTTTCATTCGATTTTTCACCTGTTTGAATTACAAGTACCTACATATAGAGTTGAACAACATTTTTACTTTATCAGTTACATCAACTACTGCAATTTGCCACACTTCTACATACATAGATAGGTATCATATAAAAATAGAAATCAGATTCAAAATTAGCCAAATCATAAAAATGAATCGAATAAGAATTTGTAATTATACACTTTTTGAAACCAGCCACTGTAATTTAAATTACACGTGCAGATCAAGTGCACGAAATATTAATAGGTACTCATACGTACATTTTACCTATCGTGCTAAAAATAACAATTAATTTTATCCTATAAAAGTTTAATTTCGATGTATGTAATCAAAAAAATATTTCTTAAAAATTTTTATTTGGTCTTCAACTGAAACAAAACAATGCAAACAGGGAGAGTGAAATCAAAATGGGGACTTATCAGAATGACGAATACACAAAATGTTTCAAATTTATAATTTTTGTGATGAAAATGTTCGCAGTTTACCCATTTTTTCCTCTGAAGGAAAGTAAGTCCTATCTTATTTTGAATACCTACATAATAATCATTGTAAATTAATTGCATCGACGACAATGCAATATTGAAATATTACTTTCAAGTTTTTGCTTACACAGTAATGAAAATCAGCAATGTATTTTCCAAGATTTTAACCATCATCTCTGTATCATTATTCGCATGGGCCAATTTTAACGAGCAACAAATAGAATGGTATACCAATATTTTTGACAAACTTGAAAATTTTGACTTCATAGGAGCATTGAGTGGCACAGCTATAATGCTCACCAAATTTTTATTCTTGACCATTTCTTGGTCGACGTGGAACAAAAATAAACGGTTGGCAAATCACAGAAATAATTGGAAACGATTTCAAGTAGGTACATAAATAAAAAATTAATTAATTTCATTCGAGTTATATTCACTTGCATGTACCTACTCAAGGAAAAATATTGGATTTGATTAGATCTGTTTGAGCCTAATTGTGTTTGAAGATGTTTGAACAGATCTGGTTAGATCAGATTCAAATATTCCCTGTTCACGATTTAGTCTGACAAATTGAATTATATTTGCTCAGAACAACTTTTGAATATACTCCGATCCAATCATTTTTCCTAGGACTAAATTCAGATGAATTTATTGTACTGTACTGAAATTCTTGTATAACTATTAGCATAATTATTTGCAGATAGAAATTGAGAAATTGACGAGTTCTTCCAACGGTTCCTTGAAATACAAAATACAATGTATATTTGCAAGTGGCATACTGGTCATTTGCATTTTGTTTGCATTGATTAGAACACTTAAATGGAATGCATTTCCAACCAATGCTGGTTTTTATTCAGTTATGTACATGCTGCATGGGTTAGCAAATCTGATGACATACTGGATAACCAATAACACATTTACAGTTTCATTTGCGAAGAAAATAATCAACTCAGTTCAAGTAAGAGTGCACATCATGTTTAAGAGAAGTTGAAAACGCAACCAAGGAAAAAGATTGGATTCAGTGAGATGAGGAAATCGACTATGAGCAGATCTGAATAAACCTATTTAGACCTGTCTAATAAATCTGTCCAGCAAAAAATTATTAGATCTGATCTTGAGTGGTCACATAAAAATTCAAATCTGATCCCAAAAATGCATGGATTTTTCATGACCAAAAAGATGTGAATGGCTCGGGTAATCAAATCAAATCCAGGAATCCAGGCTCTGATTTGATTTGACCTGATCTAATCAGATCTTACTTATTGAATGGAGAAACGCTTATTCAGGGTGTCCACTCATTTCTGGAAATGATTTTCCCTGACTTTTCCAGGTTTTCCAGAACAATTTTTCCATTTTTCCAGACATTTTTTATTTTCTATGCTTACTCCACACTTTAAATTAAAGAGGAATTTGGGGGGTGGTGTAATTTTTATTTCATAAGCTCCTCTTCGAACTAGATACTTTTTCGGCTATAGAAACAGCCAAACTTCGATTATTAACTTTTTAAATTAAAAATAAATAAATAAAACATACATCAATTTTGGCCAATTTATACAATATTCATATGACTTATACAAATTTTTCTTTTGATTTTTTGATTTTTGGAGGCCAGAAAATATGAAATTTGTTCATTCGAAAATGAGAAACAAATTGGCCCGAGCAAAGCGAGGGCTAGAACTTTTGAAAATTTTCACTTCAAGATGCCTAAAAACGAGGTTTTTTTAATGCAAAGAGTACATTTTTTGATTTCTTAAATTTTAATATTGCTGGAATGATGTTTTTTTGAAAGAAGTTACTTTGAAAAAAGAAACGAGAACAGGCTCGAGCGAAAGCTTCTGAAAATTTGCATTTCAAGAGGCATAAAAACGAGGTTTTTCATGTGAAGACAAGTAGTTTTTTTTGTAATTTTAAAATTTTAGAATTTGAATGATGTTTTTTTCGAAGGAAGTTGATTTTGACAAAGAAAACAGAACAAGCCCATAGCGAGGGGGAAAGCTCCTGTAAATTTGTATTTCTAGATGCATATTTGTAAAAACTATGCTTTTTTTTGTGAGTTTATTTTTGGTTTCAAAACTTGATTTTTATCTATTATCTAGAAATGGTCATCTTGCCTTTGAAAACGAAAAGAAAACAAGCCCGAGCGAAGCGACGGCAAAAGCTTTTGAAAATTTGTCTTTGGAGAAGTAAAAAATGACGTTTTTCTTTCATCACAGGTCCTTATCCAAAATTTACAATTGATCATTTTTTCGAAATTCCAGGGATTTTGCGTGAAAATTACGAAATTCCCTGACATTTCCAGACCGACCAAATTCCCTGACTTTTCCAGGTTTTCCAGTCTTGTGAACACCCTGTTATTGTATTTGATCTGATCAGGACCTTCCCTGGATTCAATTTGATATGGCCAGACCACTAATCAGATCTCTTAATGAAATGTGCGCACTCAGAGGAGAACAATCGAATCTCACCTGACCTGATCTGATGATCCGGCCATCCAAGGATCCAAGTTACCCTGATCAGGTGTGATCAAACTTGATTGATCACAAAGATTCGAATATCATCAGATATGGACAATGGACATTCCCTGAATCCAATTAGATCAGAGTTTTGAACGAATCAGATCTGTTCATTGAGCAGATCCAATCATCCCAGGTCTGATGAGATATACTCAGATCCGCTCAGATAAGTTCCACATCCCGAACCTGATCTATCAGGTGGCTGTAGGTGAGTTGATTCCCGTTTGATTTTTTTAAAAATGAAAGTGTCCGAATTGATTCCCACTTTTTATTTTCGAGTGTACGAATTGATTCCCACTTTTTATTTTCGAGTGTATGAATTGATTCTCACCTTTTATTTTGGAGTATACGAATTGATTCCCACCTTTTATTTTCGAGTGTATGAATTGCTGTGAAGGAAGTTTGGCCACAAAGCACAATACGCGGTTGCTGATTTGATCTGGCTCAGTGTTGGTGGAGGAAAATCCAGAAACTAGGCCTAACCAGAGCCTACAAAAATACCAATGACGATGGGAAACATTTAAAGTACTTCTTCGGTCTTCCCTTCCTCCCACCCGAAGATGTGCCTGAATGTTTCAAAACCATAACTGAGATTCGTAAAAAGAAAACGAACGATGATAAGATTTCTGAATTTAAGACATATGTCTACGACAACTATATCTCAGCATCATCTCAATTCCCGCCAGCACTTTGGGCTCAGTATGCTGCAACCATCAATCGGACGACCAATTCCTGTGAAAATTTCCATTCTAAACTAAATTCCGATTTCTATTCCTGCCATCCCAGCATTTATAATTTTATTGTCTCCTGGGTAACGCTAGTAGGCTGGAATCAATTCGTATACTCGAAAATAAAAGGTGGGAATCAATTCGTACACTCCAAAATAAAAGGTGGGAATCAATTCGGACACTCGAAAATTAAAGGTGGGAATCAATTCGGACACTCGAAAATTAAAGGTGGGAATCAATTCGGACATTTGAAAATAAAAGGTGGGAATCAATTCGTACACTTTTTTCATTTAAAGGATTAGATGCATCAGAACAGATAAAACATTTCCGGATACGATTTGTTCAGACCATAAGCAAATACCTACAATTTTTTTCAAATCTGTCTCAATCTAATTGAGCTGATCTGAACAAGGATCTGTTCATTTTTCTGCTGGTGAACAGTTCCATCTGTTCAGATAAGAGCTAGTCTGATCACATCCAATCATACTCTCCCAGAAATAGGTATCAAAGCAACATAAAAAATTCGAAAACAAACTTAGTAGGTACTGCTATTCTTATGAAGCTAATTCTGAATCTTTTTTTCCTCAGCAATGCATATCTAAAGACAGAGACGAGGATTTACTTCATCTTATTGATTTATGGATGATGCTTTGCGATTTAAAAGATGAATTCATCGCCATTCACACGAATCTATTTCTGCACCTGTTCCGTTATTTTATAGTAGTTGGGACGGTGGATACTTATCTCGCCATTTTTGCATTGATCAAGTTTCCCGATAAAAGCATCACTGCTACGTATTTTTTTGCCTATATACTTCATCTGATATGTGCATTGATATTTTGTGAATCCGCAGATACAGTTACTGAATATGTAAGTATATAATTTGAAGATATTGTTTTCAAATAAACAGTATAAGAATAGGAACCTACTCGTACAAGTATTTCTAAGCAGTGGACTCAAACCAACATGATGACTCTTTTTTAGATGGTTCATAAATTGCGAAAAACATTACTTGATGAAAATGTAAACATCAAGAATAAAAGGTTGAAGCGAGTGGTAAGTTTTTGTGGCACAGAATCATTATCATCCAAGCGGAAAATGATCGGATCTGATCGTATCCGGACATTCCATGGAACCAATTTGACCTGACCACATACCAGATTATGTTTTTTGTTCAGACCTGATCAGATCCAATCATTCTCCCCTGGAGAATCTCATCATCATCATATTCTCTACCTCATCTTTAGACCTTAGCCGATTTATTAATTAAAAATAACTCCTGCAGATAGTTTTATTCCTCCAAACGATTGAAACTAAGGACCCTCAAATAAATTTCAACGGATTCATGACAATTGATCGTTCCATACTTTACTCAGTAATTTGTACAAATACCTACTTATTTTATTTCATAAGCGTTTAATTTATTTAAATGGTTCATTAATTTTTTTTAAAATAATTTTTCTAGATTATAGGAACATCTATAAACTTCCTGGTGATACTGACGCAGTTTAGTCTTGTTAGATAAATTCTGCTACAAATATAGTACCCACTGGAATTTGCCATATTATATACATCAGGATAGGTATATAGAAATAGAAATCAGATTCATACCATCGTAATTCGCCACACATCTAGATAGGCAAGTATTATAAAAAATCAGATTCGAAATTAGCCAATTGATAAAAAATGAATCGAATGAGAATTCAAATATAATTATACACTTCTCGGAACCGACCACTTCATTACTCATACATTTCACCCATCGTGCCAATAATAATAAATTTTATCTATCTCATACAATTTTTATTTCCGTGCATCTAATTAAAAATATTTCTTAATAGTGTTCGAATTTGAATACATGTAAATTGAAACGAAACAATGCAAACTGGGAGAGTGAAATCGAAATGGAGAACGATGAGAATGACGAATACACAAAATGTTTCAAATTTATTATTTTTACGATGAAAATGTTCGCAGTTTACCCATTTTTTCCTCTAAAGGAAAGTAAGTCCTATTTTATTATGAATACCAAATTACAGCTACACACTTAATAATTATTGTGAAATTGTATCCACGACAAAAGCCATATTAATATATTTATTTCGAGTTTTTGCTTACAGTAATGAACATCAGTAATGTATTTTCCACAATTTTAACCATCATCTCTGTATCAATATTCGCATGGGCCAATTTTAATGAGCAAGAAGTGCTCCATTTCCTTAGTATTTTTTACACGCTTGGAAATTTCATTTTTATAAAAGTGTTGAGTGGCATAACTCAAATACTCGACAAAATTTTCTTTTTGACGATTCCTTGGTTGACGTGGAACAAAAATAAACAGTTGACAAACTACAGAAATAATTGGATACGATTACAAGTAGGTACTATATGAAAATGGATTTCATTCGAGTTATATTCACTTACAATACATCATCTACAAAGAAAAAGATTGGGTCTTATTATATCTGTTTAGACTAAACTGGGCTCAAAAAATGTTTGAACAGATCTAATCTCGAATAATATTTACTCAGAACAACGTTTGAATCTGATCAGATCAGTTCCAACCATTTTTACTTGGGACTAAACTTATAGATAAATTCTTAATACTCTACTGAAAATCTTCAAATAATTATCAGTAATTTTCAGAATGAAACAGAAAAATTGACGAGTCCTTTCAATTGTTCCTCGAAATACAAAATACAGTGTATATTTGCAAGTGGCATACTGAGCATTTTCATGTTTTCTGCATTGATTATAATACTCGGAGGGAATTCATTAACAAGCAACACTGCTTTTTATTCAAGTGTATACCAGCTGACCATGTTCGTAAGTCTGATGACATACTGGATAGTCAATAACACGTTTACAATTTCATTTGCGAAGAAAATAATCAACTCAGTTCAAGTAAGATTGATTAGTCACTATATGGTCAAAGAAGATGAAAATTTTAATTTTCGTAATTAGTAGGTACCTACCTATTAAATTTGAGTTTGAAATTTTGGGTTTTAAAAGGGCTTATACTCGTAGTCTTACATTTGCATACATTGTTAACTTAAAGGAAATTCTGTGAATGTCGAGAAAAAAATCGGCTCTAGAATATCCTAAAATGGAAAATTAGCATCTACATAATTATAATATGTATGTAGGTGCAGCAAAAGTGAACCTTTGAAAATACACAAAACCAACATGTTCGATCAGCACTCAACATATCCTTCTGGGACATAACCGAACCTGTTTTTTTTTCTGACTACCTATACATACAGAATTACCTCTAAGGTAACAATATCCGAACAGCTTACTTTTTAGACGTTATTCTGAATTACATAAATATCCAGTTTACATCTTATAAGTATTCCAATTCCAAGTTGAAAAATGCACATACTAAGAAGTCACATCTGGTGATTTTTAATCATATTCGAGATACTCTTATAAATAGTGATGTGAAACATTTCATGTTCGCTTTTCTCATTTAGTTGATATTGCTGTTCTTACGAACTAATTCTGAATTTGTACATTTGTTTCCTCAGCAATGCATAGCTAAAGAAAAGGACAACGATTTACTTCATCTTATTGATTTATGGATGATGCTTTGTGATTTAAAAGATGAATTCATCACCATTCATGCGAATCTATTTCTGTTCCAATTCTATTATTTTATAGTAATTGGGACATTGGATATTTATATCGGCATTTTTGTGTTCATCACTCGTCCTAATAAAAGTATCACTGCTGCGTTTGTTTTTGCCTCCTTTCTTCATCTGATATGCGCAATGATATTTTGCGAATCTGCAAATACTGTCACCAAATATGTAAGTGAAATTACATTGTTTTAGGTATAATCTTCCTCAACAAAGAACTCAATGAACCAACGTGATAATTCTTTTTTTAGATGGTACATGAATTGCGAAAAACATTACTCGATGAAAATGTGAACGTCGAGAATGAGAAGTTGAAGCGAGTGGTACGTTTTTGTGGCATAATCAATGTCGTCCAAGGGGGAAATGATTGGATCTGATCAGATCAGGACATTGCATGGCTCCAATTTGACCTGACTAAGGGTAGAGGCACCAAATATGGACCCCTTTTTTTTGGAGGATTGCCACTTGAAAACTATAGGAGGTAGAAACCTCCACAAAGGCTTAAAATAAAGTTCCATCCTTCCACTAACACTGTACAAAACTTCAGGGGTGAAGGTCAACTTTAAGTATGTTTTTTTTATTGTTGAGTGATGAGTGTCAAAATGACAGTTCGAAATTTTGGATGCCTAATATGGACCACCCATAAAATTTCAAAATAAACATACTTTCACATTTTTCAAAAGGTCATATTTATTTGTAAAATGAACAAAAAAAATTATTCTAAGCAGTTCAGGTTAATTTTGAATATTTTTTTTCAAATTGTTAAATGATGAGTGTCAAAATGACAGTTCAAAATTTTGAACGCCTAATATGGACCACCTAAAGAATAATTTCAAAATAAACATATTTTTCGTTTCAAAACATCATATTTATTAGTAGAAATTAACAAGAAAAAGTACTTATTTCAAGCATTCCCCTTTTCAGCGGCTGTAAAAAATGAGTAAAAAATTCAATATCACAGGTGGTCCATATTAGCGCACCCCATAAAAAAAAACTTTGCACCAAAAATTTCTGTACATACCCTCATTTTTAGCAAAAACTGATCACTCCAGCAGAAACTACATCCTTTTTTGATATTATAAACATCAATGACATTTAGAAAATTTCACCACCTATATATTTTAATAAAAGTTGAAAAACACACTAAAAAAATTTTTCAGTGTCTCAAAACAGTTTTTTGTAAATTTCTCAGCGAGTTTTGACTTTACAGTTGTAATTTTTGTCTCATTCGTTTTTTTGATGAAAAATACATCAAAATACATTTTTTCCTGACAGATTGCGCTAATTGCCAACGAGAACAGGCGCTGGTCCATATTGCGGACTGGTCCATAATTGGTGCCCTTACCCTTACTTACTAGATCTAATAAGATCTGAGTTTTGATCAGATTAAATTCGTTCACACCAGATCAGATCCTATTAGTTTCCTCTGGGGAATCTCATCATGATCATGATCATGATCATATTCTCTACCTTATCTTTAGTCGATTTATTAATTGAATACGACCTCTGCAGATAAATTTATTCCTCCAAACGATTGAAACTCGGAACCCTCAAATAAGTTTCAACGGATTCATGACAATTGATCGTTCCGTATTCTACTCGGTAATTTGTACAAAATACTTATTTTATTGCATAAGCGTTCAATTGATTTAAATCGCCCATTATTTTTTTTAGATTTTGAGTACATCTATAAACTTTTTAGTGATAATGAAGCAGTTTAGCTTTGACTGATAAATTTTGCATACAAAACTAGCATTATGACTCATGGGTGAACTATGCAATTTACATCCAGTCCCAGATAAGGTGTGAATTCTTGCTGTTTTATTATAAAAATAAATAGACGTTTGTGTATTTTATGCATATTTTTTTTCTACTGGATTAAATAATGTTTTCAACATCTGTTTCTAGCTGTTAATTTCCTTCTTACTTCGTGAAAAGCCCCAAAAACCATATTTGTCAGATCTAAATCCTAGGTTAAACCCCTGTGCACTTTAAAAGTATACCCGTTCTCTGTACAGGTGCCTCTTCAGCTTCAGTCAGCCTTTTTAGTGTGTGTGTAGCACACTATTAGTTTCACTTTGAGAAATTGAAATTTCAATTGCAATGAATGTTCTCTTAAGCTATCCAACCGTTTTTTGTACCCATTGGACACCATTTGAGAATCATTCAGGCGAAGGGTATAGATTTATTTTCATTCAATTCGGATGGGTAATTGCTGAGTAATTGCAATTTTAGTTCATTATTTTAATGCATTAAATCCTAAAAAAGGGAAAATGGGACTTGTAGAACACCTGCCGCTCATTGTACCCTGCTATACCCCCAGTCTATTCCATCACCAGCTGTGTTTCATTGTACCCTGTTACACCCCCGGTCTGTTAGCTGTAAATTCCAAGTGGGAGTGGTTTGGTGGGGCGTTTACCAAACAAATATATTATTTTAATGCCCTAACCCTCGTAGTGAATTGGTGGCTGAGTGGATAGGGCATGTAGGTAGGAATAGGAAATTTAGGGACCCAGGTTCAAATCCCCGTGAGGTAAGTAGGTAGGTGACGGATTTTTCGTAGGAAAATTGGATAGGTAAATGCTTTGGAGTTACTACCTATGTAGTACATGATAATGGGGCAAAAATAATGCTGAAATTGAGTAATGAATTATATCATTTGCTAAATAATGCTGAAATTGAGTTATGAATTATTATGATATCATTTGCTAACTAAAAATTCATTTCATTAATTTTTTGTCTACCTATAGCCATAAGTATAGTAAGAATTACCTTGACATGAATAATTTTTAACTTTTTACTTATAATTTAAAAATTACTTCAAAATGAGTAATTAAACTAATTTTTGTACAATTGAAACATGTAATTTTTATTATCATAAAATGATTTTTACTATTGGTACCAATAGCAAAATTTATTAAAATGATAATTTTTACTATACGATTACAGTAAAAATTATTGAATGGGATCTGGTACTTGATTGTGCTAAATACCAGTATTTAGTTAAATTTTTTGTAAAAATTACCCATATTTTTTTTTCGTGTAATTTAGAGGCAATTCAAATTCTTAACATATTTTATAAGATTTAATTCTTAATTTAGAATAAAAAGCAAGTTCTGAAAGTTGGTTTGAAAATTTATAAATTTGAAGACAATGGAAATTCTAAAAAAAATAATATGAAAATTTGTATTTAGAGACGCTGAGAATTCCAAAAATTGATTAAAAGTTCTGTAAGTTGCAGATAATGTGAACTTGAAAATTATATGAAATAAGTAGGTATTGTAATATTTATGAACAAGATGAGAATTCTGAAAAATTGGAGGCAATGTAAATTCCAAAAATTGAGTAAACGTTTTACATTTTGCGGACAATATGAACTTGAAAATTGAATTTGAAATTTTTTAATTTAAAGACAATAAGAATTCTGAGAAATTATTCAAAATTTGACTATTTAGAGGCAATGTGAATTCTAAAAATTGATTGCAAATTTCCTAACTCAGCAGCAATGCAAAATTCTGAAAATTTATTGAAAACTTTATGAAATTGTAGCGATGGGGAATTCGGGAAATTGATTTGAAATTTTGTAAATTTTAAAACAATGCGAACTATGAAAAACAACTAGAAATTTCTTAATTTAGAAGCAATACAAGCTTATAAATTACTAGGGGGCTCCGCCCCCTGGCCGCTTCGCGGCCTCACCCCCATACTCGTTCCCCCAAACCCCCCTTCCCTCTCCCTTTTCTCTTTCAGAACTCGTTTTTTCAAGGTTGACCCCAAGTCCGTTTCCTTACAACTTACTAAGCAAAATGAATAATTAAAAACAGAAATACTCGGCTGAGAATTATGAGTTGGCTGTTTTGTTTACTATTTTGATGATTTAAAAAAATGCTTAGCAAATTGGAAATATTCGGCCGAGAAATTTGAAGTTCAAAATTAAAATTGTTCAAAATATTACTTTTTTGATTTTTAATTTTTCATGCTTAAACTAAAAAATTTTGAATTCAAAATGTTTTATAACATATCTACACGTCATAAGGAACATTTTAAAACAAAAATGAGCAAAATCGGTCCAGTTTTCATAAATTTAGAGGAGGGGGCCTAAAAATTGGGTTTTGGGCCATATCTCCATTTGTATGGGACCAAATCGGTTCAAATTTTGGAATTCGGTTCAAAATGCAATTTGAAAGAAAACATATTTCCAAAATTTTTTTATGTTGATTTTAGCCCCCTTTTCCCCAATTTTGAGGCCCTAAAAATCAAAATTGGGCCTTCGCTATATTTTTCGCATCAAGTACTCGTTGAGAGCTTTCTTTTAAAAAAAAATTAGCTTCCTAGGTATAATTGGGGCTGAATGAGAGCCTGCTGAACTTTTTTTGCTTGTAGCTTTATACTATAGATTCTGAAATACCTATTGTAATTTGGAAAATATGAAAACACTGAAAAACAATTATTATTTTGAAGCAGTGAGAGTTTCAAAAATTCTCATTACTGTGACATGGTTGATTCACTTATGCACTACCTAGATGTAATAACGGTTATAGCTGTAGAAAAGGCAGCTAGCTACGCACACTTTGCAGCTAAGCTTTGCTTAGCTGTCTAGTTTCTAAAAGTGACCACTTCAAGATTCTTTGAAAGGTTCAATTGGAGACAGCATTAGAATTATCCAAAAATACCATGAAAATAAAGGAAGTCAGTAGGGACACTGAAGGATTGAAACTAAAGAAATAGAACGTCCTATAATACTTTCTATGAAGGATCCTAATGCAAAGAAATTATTATGAAGGGAGGGGGATTTTCCAATTTAAAAGAACCAATGCGGAACTTTTTCCAGATTTTCTCTACTCGAAGGTCCACTTTTTCTAATGAATGACTATCGAAGCATTTTGCAAGACTTGTTGAATCTCATAAAAACGATAATAATAACATGAAATGAGGACTTTGCAGCATTCCCTATTTTTTAAAAAAAATACATAATAAAGAAAATAAAGAAACAAGCAAACAAATGAGGTTATTAATTTGACACAATCAGGTAAGCTAAATTTTTGGCAAAAAATAAATTGAAGTCTGCGTGTGACATATTTTCAATCAAACCAATAATCAAATAACAAGGTACTTAATACCCATAATAAGAGCACTAAAATGAAAAAGATTACATCTCGTTCAATGCAACCATACATTTGTTATTTGTCACGGAAATCGAGGTATGGGAAAATATTGTATTGTCATGTTTATGAAACCTCAACATCGTTTTTTTCCACAGTACTATACTTACCAAGAATATGGATGAAAATAACGAATACTACCAGTGTTTTCGAATTATACTTCAGGTGCTGAAAATACTCGGAATATTTCCATTTATATTTTCTCATCAAGGTAACGTGATTCAATATCTAGGTACCTTCGTATAATTTAGGCCTAAATTAGAAAACGGCCGTTCAACCTTGAACGATACCTATTCAATTTTTAGGAACTTCTAAAAATCTATTTGTCTCAAGAACAGTTACAATACTTTCACTGGTGGCATTCTTTGTTTTATGCGGAGAACAGTACATTTATGTGGCTAAAAATGTGAAATTTATGTATGTGAATTTCCGATATGACATCTTCGTTCGAATTATACCACCAGTAATCAGCAGGATTATATATTTATTCGTACCAGTGTTGTCATGGCGAACTAGTAAAGGAATATACAGGCACATCGAAAGATGGAAAAAGTTGCAAGTGCGTTGATTCAATTTCTAGCTAATTTACCTACTTACTTGTTGAGTACATAATTTACAATAATTTTTCTTGGTGCATTTTCAGGATGCACTAAGTGATATTCAAAAAGCTCCATTTTTATTACCTTTCAAAAGTTTGATACATTTGGCAACTATCATCGCTTTGATAATAACCGGATTGGTTATGATACCTTTAAAAACTCATTTTGATGTTGCTATAGCAACCTCGACCAGCATTCCATCATTTGTTTTTCTAGGATTGGCAGTGATGGCTATGTCGGTTCTTTGGTTGACAAATTGTTTATTTGTCATACTAGTAGCCAGAATCGTTCTGGTTTTGATTAATGTAAGTATGTATGTATTAGGTAGGTACCTAAGTAGGCACACAACACATTGTGCAAATTCCCTATCAATGTATGTAATTTCATACAAACGTTATAATTTTTCACATAGAAATCGATAGCCAGGCAAGATGAGGACAGTTTAATGAAACTGGTTGAATTTTGGGAAAATTTATACGACTGGAATGAAGGATTCACACCGTCAGTTTCCATCGCATTTTTAATCATTTTAATAAACAATATTGTTACTATAACGGTTTGCAGTTATACGCTCACTTACCTAATTTTTGTGGAAGAAGATAAATCTGCTAGTGTAACATATTTCACATTTGCAATTGCAGTAATCATCATACAAGTGATTTATTGCGAAGCAGCCAATTACCTTTTGAATCAAGTACGTTTGCATTAGTCACCAGTGCAATTTTTAGGGAGGGGGGGGGGGTTAAATCCAATATCATTTTTTCAACTGAAAAGGTATTCTCAGGTAAGATAGGTGAAATGTCCTTGTTCCCAGATTTGAGAAATTATTATCATCATCATCATCATCAACATTTTATTACTTTTCCCAGCGATTGCTATCTAAAGTAATTTTTAAATTTATAGTTTTAAGTCATGTGTTTTACATCATTTAATTGTTAAATTTGCGGTGTATCCACTAAATGCCTTGCTTCAGTGTTAGAGTGGTCCAATAGTTGCTCACCATCGAGATGTACCACCTCTTGAGGGGGTATCATGTATAAAGCAATGCGTACCTTGTGCCAAATTGGGCACTTGCTTCTATCGCGTTGATTATGTATATCATGGAAATTTATTTTCAAGCTTACACTAGTAGTTTCCCGCCTGCTCACTAGTGACATCTACACGAGCACCTTGGGACTAGCTGGGTTGTTTAGGGACCCTGAGCTCCTCAGTGTTGACCTCTACAGACACACAAACCCAAATTGAGGCCACTGGAATCAAAAGTCTACTTCTCCACTTTTTTTTGAAAATGAGTTAAACATGGTTTGGTATACTACAACATGTGTCACATACGATGAAAATGTCAAAATTTGAATTTTGTGCAAGGATGTATGGTAAAACAGCGTGTAAAGTTAGGGGTTAGAATCAAGAGTGTACTTTTTTAATGGAGAAGTCAAGTTTTGAAACGAACCTGGTGGAAATTGAATGAAGGACTAGTGTTATGCCTTGAAATCAGGCTTGAAATTGAATAAATTCATCAAGTGAGGACCCTTCCCCCAAAAAACACCTTTCATTTTTATTAATAAAAATTATTTTTTTTTACTTTTAAAAAAAAGGAAAATTATTCCAATTTCCAAATAAATGGTCTAAAAATGCAATATTATTTCAATTTCTCAAACTTTCCAAGCTTTCTTCAACTTTTAGCACCATATTACTAGAAAAATTTTTGATGAAGTGTCCTAAAACGATGTAAAAAGTGTACAGTTTGAGACAAAACTTGACTTCTCCAAACTTGAAACTGCTTAGGAACTCTTACGGCAACGCGTAGGGTTAAACAAACATGTGGGTCCCTATTGTCAGGTTGGCACAAAGATATTAGATGTATTACCTCGGTATTTTATGTTATGATAAATCCTAGGGAGGTTTTTTGCGTTTTTCTCAAAATGTTCGAGAATGGAGAAGTAGACTTTTGATTCTAGTGGCCTCAATTTCAGCTTTTTGATTCTGCTAATAGATCAATTAACTGGTGCCCGGAATGATGGTGTTGGTGATGTCCTTGTAACATTTCAGCATTGTTTAAAACTGTTAACTGTTGGCAATCCGTATCGCCAAATAAAATCCAAACCTGTTGGTTGTTACAATCACTTTTCATAAAACGATTATTTTGGTATCGCTTACGCATCGGCAAAGAAATCCTTATCTGTTGTATGAATGCATGAATGGTTGCGCACCCTTATATCGCACCTCAGGAGTTATAAGGTCACATCTCAAAAAAGTGAAATTTTACAGGAGAGTGGTTTTCTTTTTTTTAAAACTTGATTCATTATTTTTATCAACTAATAATCAATTGTGAGGAATGAATAGCACCTCATTTTAAAGATCTGGCATCCTACCTTCATTTAGCATAAGAACACTTTGAAAAATAAAATCTTAAAGAGGAAATATTTCAATGTTTGGAAAACATTTTGAGTTAGAACCTTTCATTGAAGTTGATATGGAGGCGAAAGGAAGCGTCCAAAAAAATTTCATGTTAACAAAGTTGTAGAGAATTAAATTTCCAATCGACATAATGTCGTTAGTTTTTTTCTAGAGTGCTTAGTTTTTGAGTTTTTCTCAAAAAACTAAAATTTCATTATATGTGCAAATTCATTTTTCTGAAAAGTGATCAATTTAAACATTTTTTTCCATTTTGGTACAAACCAATAAAAAATGCACTCCTTGTGACCATTTCTAACTGACAAACATTCAAAACAATCAAAACTGTTTGTTAACACTTTGTATGTACGAAATTTGCTCAAAAAAGGTGGCGTTTTTTGAGATGTCACCTTATAACTCCAAACAACTTGCAATGTTGTTGGGATTTTGAGTTAGGCCATTTGGGTTTTTTACATGATCTAGATAATGTACCCAACTCAAAGTGTAATTTTTGGTTGAGGGGGGTCATACAAACCCCAAAAATTCAAAAACGTCAAAATCAATTTTTTTTGAGATGTGACCTTATTACTCCCGAGGTGCGATATGAGCACCAGTGTGTCTGTGTGTGAGTCAGTATCCAAAAACGATGGTGATGGCAACCGTTTTATTAACGACATCGTTTCAAATAAACTTGTTAGAAAACGATATGAATAATACACTGATAAAAAAATCTGTTGCCAACATTATCGTTGACAGTTTTTTGGCAATATCGTTGTAACAACTAACACCATTGTTTCAGGCTTTGGTACATACATACTTGACATGTAATGTTGATAAGTGCACATACCTAATATTTTTACTTACACGCTTAAGCTTGCCTCTGTAGCTGGATTGGTGGCATCTTATTGCAAATTTACAAATTTCATCTTGAGGTCCCAATGGATTTGATCATTGCCAACATACCAGGGTGCACAGGTTTCCCCAGAAAGGTGCTTGGTAGGTCCAAATTGGTTTAATGATTGTTTTATAAATCAACAGCTTATTCAGAAGCATCAAGCTCTTATTCCTTATCTGGACCGCTATTCCAAACATGTGGAAGATGATACCCCATTGGGTGAAAATCTGCCGATTATATGCGACAAAAAGCGCGGCAGGAATTGCAACACTTTCCGCCAATACTTTTCTGCTCATTAATTAGCACACATATTTTTAAAATTCTGGCAATGTGCAATATTCATGAAAAATTTTTTGGTTCTGCCAGGGATTGAACCCATGACTCTGAGTTGGAGAGTGACATCACTACTTACCTAACCACCAGGGCATTTGATGGAATGAATGCAAATATTTCTATACTATGCCAAAACATTTGTGTAAAATACCGCATTTACGCGAATGTTTTAGCAAATATGCGAATGAATACGCCAAAAAACAGGTTAGTGGCGTATTTTGTAGTTGGTTTCTTCTGGTGCAAAGGAACATGCCACGTAATTTGAAAGCGCTGTGGCCTTATGCGAGAAAAATACACTACAAAATGTTCTCATAGAGTATTTTTTGGCAGATTTTTTCTTGGTGTATCAATCCGCCTTCTGAACAGCGCTTTTTCATGCGTATATTCAGAATACTTCAATAAACTAGCTGGTTTTGGTGTCTTTTTCAGCGCATCGGCAGATTTTCCCCCAATGCATGGGGTAACTTTCAAATCTGATTATATGCAGGGTAAGGTAAGAGACGAGTTTGCGCAATGTGCAGAGGCATTCTTTACAAAGCTTGATTTGGGAGGTTTGCATCAAAATTGTTGCCTTAGTTGCAAAGTAGTGTATGTCCATCTGCTCACTTGGTACCTAGTGTAAAAGTGCTTTCAATCTGGAGCGCCATCTATTGGGTTTCAGTGGTACCCTTTGGGTAGGTATTGTCCAGGACATGTGCCGCCAGCATACCTACCCAAAGGGTACCACTAAAACCCAATAGATGGCGCTCCAGATTGAAAGCACTTTTACACTAGGTATCAAGTGAACAGATGGACAACAACCGTCTCTATGCAGCCCAAAAGATACTCAGGTATCATTTTTTGTTTTTCACATGCTGGTGCTATTTTTTTTATATCCCTTTATATTTATCACGTTTTTGTTAAAGGTAGCTGTTTTTAGTGTTGGGGGGTGTTGTGTCCGCTCACCTCGGCTTCGCCTCGGTTGCGCGGGTCGCTTTGTTGTTCTACTATGTCTGTTTACTTCCCTCGGCCTTCGGCCTCGGTGAGTACAGTTTTTTATATACAACCGCTGTTTTCGCTTTATTCCAAGGGGATGTCGGTGTGTCACCTTTTTCGCTTCATACCAAGGGGATATCACTACGAAAATAAACAAACGGCTCGGCTTCGCCTCGCCTAATTCGGCATACAATTCGAAAAATAATATTAATAAATTTATTCATTGTTTGAAAGCAAAAAAAAATAATTTAATTACATTTTCTATAAAAATTCAACTCGTAAAAATAAAAATCGCGAAAAAAAATTTTGAAAAAATTTGTGCCCGACGCGGGAATTGAACCCACATCTTCGGCACTCTAATCCGTTACCTTATCCATGCAGCTACTGGTACTGCTGACCAAAGAGCGTTTTTCAACGCTTTACATGTTGACAAACAAGGTCGAAAACTACCCCCCCCCCCCACGCACGCGCGCACACGTATACGCGTACATACGTACAGAGATACCTGAGTATCTTTTGGGCTGTATAGAGTCAATTGTAGATGGACATACACTACTTTGCAACTAAGGCAACGAAATGTACCATTGGAATAGCAGTCCAGATGAGAAGAATAAAAGGTTGATGTTCTGAAGCGACATTTCCTTACTTGGTCATGACATATCACCAGGGCTGTTAAATTACTGTAATTTATTCGCTGGTAAAATACGGCGGTAAAATACGGTATTTTACAGTATTTATGGTATTTTACTAATTGGATATTATGAAGAATTATTTTGTGTAGTTTGACTCCGAAGTTCTGACCTGCCTCTGAAGTAAATTTTCATCTGTTTTAGGTGTTATTAAAGATTATAGAAAATTTTCCATGGATTCGACATTTTTTGGAAATTTATAGGGAAAATTTTTGGTAACTTTCTAATCATAAATTTCCATGGAAATTTGGAAATTTATGAAGGAAAAATGGGAAAAAAGTGTTAATTTGGATTTTTGGTAAATTATGGTAAAATACGGTAATAAACTTTTGGTAAAATACCGTAAAATACGGTAAAATACCACCGTAATTTACCAACATAAATTACCTTACAGCCCTGCATATCAAGCAGCTTTAGGTTGACTTCATCTGGTTTCTTTTCAATATGGGTTCTCTATGTGAGTTTTCTATCCAAGTCCATACCAAGGTAATTTCGCACCTCGGTAGTAATAAGTTCACATCTCAAAAAAAATTGATTTTGATGTTTTTGCATTTTTGGGGTTTGTATGACCCCCCTCAACCAAAAATTACACTTTGAGTTGGGTACATTATCTAGATCTTGTAAAAAACGCAAGTGGCCTAACTCAAAATCTCAACAACATTGCAAGTTGTTTGGAGTTATAAGGTGACATCTCAAAAAACTCCACCTTTTTTGAGCAAATTTTATACATACAAAGTGTTAACAAATAGTTTTGATTGTTTTGAATGTTTGTCAGTTAGAAATAGTCACAAGGAGTGCATTTTTTATTGGTTTGTACCAAATGGAATTTTTTTTTTAAATTGATCACTTTTCAGAAAAATGAATTTGCACATATGAAATTTTAGTTTTTTGAGAAAAACTCAAAAACTAAGCATTCTAGAAAAAAACTAACGACATTACGTCGATTGGAAATTTAATTCTCTACAACTTTGTAAACATGAAATTTTTTTGGGCGCTTCCTTTCGCCTCCACATCAACTTTAATGAAAGGTTATAACTCAAAATGTTTTCCAAACATTGAAATATTTCCTCTTTAAGATTTTATTTTTCAACGTGTTCTTATGCTAAATGAAGGTAGGATACCAGATCTTTAAAATGAGGTGCTATTCATTCCTCACAATTAATTATAAGTTGATAAAAATAATGAATCAAGTTTTTAAAAAAAAGAAAATCACTCTTCTGTAAAATTTCTTTTTTTTGAGATGTCACCTTATTACTCCCGAGTTGCGATTTGTGCTTGGTTTTTACAGGAGTGTAACTGATGTTTTGATTAGAAAATATTGCATGTTCAGATTTGCTATATTGTTGATTTTCACACGCCATCTTTCTGACCTTCACTCATGGACAGAAAGATGGCATGGCATGTGAAAATCAACAATGACAAATCTGAACATGTAATATTTTCTAATGGAAACATCAGTTACACACTTATAGCAGAAATTGAGAAATAATGATGAATTATTGTTGGGTATCTCTAAAAAAAAAAAAAATGCCAAGTTAAAATCTGGCTTCTATTTTACCTCCATGCCTGGTATAGCCCAAACCACGTTTTTGCTTTAAAAAAATCTGTATGTATCCATGAGCATTTGAAGTAGAATTATGATACCACTTGGAATGCACAGAAGAGTAGTAAGTGAGCCTTTCCACACGATTTCTTTCAGAATCTTTTTATCACAATGGTGAAGGTGGGACATGTAAGGGCAAGATTTTGGCTCTGAATTTCTTTTTATAGAGCATCTAACAATAATCCATCTGATCATAATTTTTCAAATCTGAGAACAGGAGCACTTGACAGCCTGATCTGAGAATAGGTCTACCCTTTATCAAATTTATATTACACATTTTTATAATGAAAATATTTTTCAATTTTTCATTAGCTAGCAACAGTGATACACGAAAGTATTCTGATCACAAACATGAACGGAATGAATCAGCGAATATTGAAAGTGGTATGAAATTCAAATCTCGTAGTTATGCAGTTAATAATGAAACGGAATTCACTTTAATATGTACAATCGACACAAAATCTCTTTGATGACAGATTCTAATTTTTCTTCAAACAAACGAAACTAAAAAGCCAAAAATAATGGTCAATGGCATAATGAGCCTGAATCGTTCCAGTATAATCTCAGTAAGTAAGAAATTATTAACAAATATAAATTGAGGAAGCAGTGCGAAATCATAAATTGCATTCTTCGTCAACTCTGGAATGCCAATTTAAAATGGCAGTCATTCAAGAAAAAATAAAATAACATTTTAAAAAAACTCATTCCCTCAAAGGTCTGAATCCGATCGAACAATCATGTGTCCATATATGTTTTCATGCCACATTATTAAATTTATTCAATGTGTTATCTCACGTGAATTTTTTGTTTCAGATTTCCTCTACTATCATCAATTCCTTGATTGTGTTGAAACAATTCAACCCGCAGGGATAATGATTTCATCTAAAAGTCGATAGATATTCAAAATTTATTTAATTTTTATACAAATCATGTATCTATTTTTTTTTTTTTTTTTAAGAAAGAGAGAATACACCCACTTTGAGAGGGTTTTTAGATTTTATAGAATTGTTCTCAAACTATGTATTTGTACGAGTACCTACTAAATGAAATAATTGGTTATAATTTGAATTTGAAAATGTAATAGGTATGCGATTAGGTACCTACCTCATCATTTGCAATGTAAATAAATAATAACTTACACACGATGCAGGTATACTCGATACCCTTAATACGAGCAAAAAACGTAATAAATTACAGCTTATCAGCGAAAAATACACATTAGTCACGAAACAATGTGGAAAATACCAGGGTCGTGTTTCAAAACTGCAACACATTTTTTTCGCACAGTATTGAAAAAATATGGATGAAAATAACCAATATTACCAATGTTTTCGAGTGATGTTTCAGATTTTGAAAATACTCGGCATATTTCCATTTATATTTTCGCATCGAGGTAACTCTTAGAGCTCTATCTCAGCTAAGTACTTAAATTCAGCCCGAGTACACTTACTTTATTTGATATCGAATTCAATTTTCAGAAACTTCCAAAAATTTATTCACTTCGAGAGTAATTACGTTGATTTCTGCATCGTTTTTCTGCGTTGTATGGGTAGAAAAATACATTTACGTGATCAAAAACGCTAACCTGATGTTTGAGAATTTCCAGTATAATATTTTCGTTCGAATTATACCTCCGGTAATCAATAGAATAATGTTTCTATTAATACCATTAATGACGTGGCGAAGCCATAGGCGAGTATACAATCACATGAAGCAGTGGCAAAACTTACAAGTGTGTTGAGCTGGTTCAAATAAGTAACCAACATATAACAGATAGGTAAGTAAGTATTTTAACAAATAAGGACTCATACTTGGGTGTATTTTTAGGATACACTATCTGACATTCAAAAATCACCATTTTCGTTGCCTTTCAAAAACACGATACCTTATACAACTATCGCCATCTTGATAGGAACCATATTGATTTTGATACCTTTAAAACCATACTTCGATATTGAGATAGCAGCTTCGAGCAGTATTTTATCGTACCTTTTTCTAGGAGAGACGGTGATATTCGTAGCACTTTATTGGCTAACTAATTGTTTATTTGTGGCATTAGTGGCTAGAAATATTGTCACTTTGATCAATGTACGTATTTTAGCTGTTTAAAATATTACGTGGCTTAAAACTAGACATGGATTCATTTTTAACTTTCATCCACACTTCCATAGCAATCAATAACCAGCAAAAATGAAGACAGTTTAATGAAACTAGTTGATTTTTGGGTCAAATTATACGACTGGAATGCAGAATTCCCATCGACAGCTTCCATCACATTTTTAATCAATGTGTTAAATATGATCGTAACGATGGTGACTTGCCTCTATGCGTTTACATTTTTAATTTTCGTTGAAGAAGATAAAAGCGCCAGTTTAGCATATTTCACTTGTACGATTATATCCTTCTTGATACTGCTGATATTTTGCGAATCGTCTAATTTGGTTTTGAATCAGGTAAGTCCGTTTCTGTCAACAGAAAAATTTTTAATCAAGTTTCATACTTTTTTGAAATCTGCGTTTACCGTTTTTTTTTTTTTTTTTTAGATAGGAAGATTAACACACGTCTGCCTTTTGACAACAGATACAAAAGAAATGAATCCAAGAATACTGAAAGTGGTATGGAATACCTACTGACATATAAATTAAGCAGAATTTTGGCTTTTCATTATCATAAACACAACTTGCAATTGACAAAAATGATTAATTTTTTACCAATTACGATCAAATAGTAAATTAACATGGCTGGTTTTTTATGACAGATTCTAATTTTCATCCAAACTATTGAAACCAAGCAACCGAAAATCATGATGAATGGTATAATGATCATAAGTCGTTCCAGTCTTATCTCAGTAAGTATAAGAAATGAGGAATCAACGCGGTTAAGAAAAATGAAATATCGAGAAAGTGAGAAGAAAGTGGAAGGTTAGAGGGAACAACATTGAAAAAAAATAAGCCAAAATTCGAATCAGCACTATCAAATTATCAAAAATACCTATCTATACAAATGCTGCTTCATTTTTCAAAATTTTCAAATTTTAATAAGAATTGAGAGGAGGAGGCGTTGCTCTCACAAACGATGTTGAGATCTCAGTTTGAAAACTGGTTTGTTCCAAAGAAGATGAAAAAGTATTCCAACTGCTGTAAAAAGGGGTCTGGTAATGATTGGCTATATTGGGAAAGGTGGTAATAACATAGTGCCTGGGGGATTCCAAGAAATATTCCTTAGAGAAGTTATATTTCTTCGGACTTGTCTAGCTCAGAGGGTAGGCTGTCAATCATTCTCAACTCCTATTTAACACTAATCTGAATCTACTCGTGAAATAAAACACAGTAGACAAATCATTTTACTCCTATATTCGATGTAATTGAATAAAATGGTTTAGCGTAATTATACCAAATAATCTTAAACTAGGTTAATATTATTCTGTGTTGACATGGAAAACTGTCAGCAGCATAATTGGTCAAGACTATGCGGATTGTGCAGAACTATCTCAGGAACATGCCTGGCGTGCGTTTAATAAGCGAGTGAGATTAATTATAAAAGTGCGGTAAAGTTACACTACTTATAATTAATAGGGTGGTGAAGGAAACTGGGTAAGATTCAGGATACATCTCTTACCTCAACACTGTACACGTTCCCAGCTCGTCGGGGTGCTACTCATACTAAGCACGTCGCTGGGTATTGGTTGGTAGGTACACGTTCAATTGGGTCGCCATCCCTTAAATCCGGAACGATAAGGGATGCTTCCATAGTATCATTAATCGATCGACATAACGCGATTAATGTTCACAATGTTAATTATGTATAAAACAAATTCACCACGCGATGGGTAACATTATAAAAACAGGGAGAGTGGAACTTAGCCACTCCAGCCTAGCGTACTCCGCGACATTGGTACAAGCGAGCTCGAGGTACTTGGACCAAGTGATGCTGCGAGGTTCACGATCAGAGCTTGGAACCTCGGATAGAGAATATACTTGTACACATAACCTTCAGTCCCCACTATGGAATAAGTTCAATAATCTTTGCTGAGAAGACTTTACAATAAAAACCACGTATTGCGGTTGGGCCATATCTCACCCTTACACTGCAGCTAAAAAAATTTTGAATGATAGCTTTCCATATTTGAATTCATTTTGAAAATTAAGCTTTAGGTACAAAAATTCAAATTTGTACTGATCAAATTCAAAAAATAATTCATTTTGAATCTCCCATGTATTCCCTTCAAAACTCTACAAATAAATTTGCATCAAGTTCAACCAAGGGTTGCCAGATGATTGGGAAAAAACCATGTTCACAGCTTATAATTTTCAACATCGAAAATCAGTTTTAAACCTGTTGCTTTTTTGTTAGAAATGAATAAAAAATGCCAAGATTTGGGGAAAAATGCAAAAAAAATTCGCGAAAATTTTTAGCATTGGCGTCTTAAACAGGTTTGAACTCTCTCTCCAAAAAAAAAATCAAACATTTCAGAAGTTTATTTAAAAAGCCAAAATCAAGCATTTGAGATCAATATTCCGTAAAAAATGTATGAAAAATTTAAAATTCCCGTATTTTTTAGAAATTTGTAGAAATTTTTTTTCATTTTTCAAAATTTTAAATTTTTGAACGAATACAATTTTTTTTTGTAAATCTGGCAACGCTGTAAACAACCCGTCTTGAAAAAATTTGACAGTTTGGTGAAAATTAAGGTTCACCCGGTCACCTTCCTCCCTCCCCTCCCCACTACAATGGACGGGGAAGAGAAAAGACGCCAATTCTGGCGAACTGGAACCTTTGAGAAAACTAAACGAAACTGGAAAATCCTTCTTTGTTTTTGGTTCCAGTTAACATGGAATAGGTTGAAGTTGTGTTAATAGAATTGCATACTCAGTTCGCCGTAAATCCAGAAGCACGTGTATTATTTACGGCGAACCGAGTATGCAATTCTTTCGACACCAATTTTTCCATTTGAATTCTTGCAAAACTGCTCAAGTGCTCAACTACGAAAGCACACTTTCAAGACTGGTTCAAATTGAAGCAAATCTGATTGAAAAGTGGTGAAGAAAATATTTCAGAAATTCAAATTTGATTACAAAGGCTCTGTGAAAAGTTCGAAATTCCAGTATAGCGTGAAAGCTCAAATTTTTATACGTACAAAAATTGAAAAATGTTAATTAGAAGTCTAAAAAAATTACAACGAAGACTATTTTTTAACCCTTTTTCAAGAAACCAATTTTTAAAGAGAAAATTTAGCATCTTGAGGGGGCACAAAGGCCCTCAATTTCGATCAAAATTCAATTTAATATGTAGGGTCACGGGTGGTTAGTTGTCAATAATTGTTAGTTGTCAGATTGCGTTTTTAAAAGGATACATGAACGCTATCCACACAAAACCTTCATAATAACTTCATGCTATACCTACTAATGTTCCAACATGCAAAATTGGCAATATAGCTTTTTATTTGGGGATACAGTTTTGAAAAAAGTGATTTTACAGGTGCGAAGTTACACATGTTAAATTGGAACTTTTCGTTTTTAAACATCAAAAATTTGTCAAAAGTAAATAAATTATACATCAATTTAAAGGAAATTTTATCACGGATTCAGTAATCACATGTTCAATTACAAAAAATTTTGAAATGAATAAAATTTTTTGGTACAAAGGTGAAAAACGAGAAGTTGTTAGTTGTCAAAAAAGGGAATATTGTTAGTTGTCAATGAGACAGTTTACCAAAATATGCATCAAAGTGGAAAAATATTTTCAGAAAATTATCTATTGCATTATTGAATCATTTTTTTTCTGCCTTTCATTTGTATAAAACGAATAAAAAGTTGAATTGATCGATTTACCTATGCAAAAAAAAATTCAAAGAATGACCAGTCAATTTTTAAGTTGTTTATGGATATTTTTTCAAGTTCTTTGGTTTATCTATAAGTTTAGTCCTTCTCACGTGTTTTCTTTCTGAAAATTTTTGAAAATTGAATTGTAAGTTTTTTTTAATCAATAATGAATGCGTGTTTGACAACTTACAACAGGGGTGGTTGTTAGTTGTCACAAAAAAGTATCTCACTAAATCCACCATTAACTATTCATCACATGAACCAAAATTCAATTTTAAAAAAAGAAAACACGCGCAAAGAATCAAGCTTTCAAATGAGCTCAAAACGGTGAAGAAATATTCATAAATGGCTTCAGAAACTTCAAAAAACTTTTTTTTTTGACAACTAACCACCCGTGACCCTACTTGAAGTGGAATATCGAATTATTATTAGTTTGAAGTTTTGAGATTGATATTGAATTATTTTTTGACCTGGTCTCTCTACGGTTTTATCCCTCTCCCTCCCCTCTCGTGTCCTTAAACATGATCAAAGTATGCAAAAATTGTAAAATGGCACGTGAGGCTTCGGTAGTGAGTTCTTAATTCATATTTAGTAGCATATCGATAATAGTTTGAATCAGTTCTTTAATTTTTTATGTCACATCGTAAATCCAATCGACATTTAATCTTTGTGACAAATTTTATGTTTTAGATTTCCGCAACCATCATTAATTTCTTGATTGTATTGAAACAATTCAACCCGCTGGGATGATGATTATTTTGTCGAACATGAAATTCAAGTCAATTTTTCTCTTTTTCAAATAAGAAAAGAAAATATTACAAGTGGTATGTCAAACGATACTCGAACAATAAACGTGAAATATTTCAACAGGTTTTTTTTTGTAATTAATTAAACTACATTGTTGAAAATTGTTCAAAGTTATATCTCAAATGCCAGTAAATACCCAATCCACCTACATTGAAAAAAGTTTTAAAAAAAGAGCTGGAAAAAGTTCGATTGTGTAAATGAAAATGAAATGAACGTCTATCATGCAAAAGTAACCAAACAGACATTCCTGTAGTTACCCATACAAAATGAAATCCTCCAGTGAGTAATAAATCGATGAAAAATACGATACAATGAGTCACCATGGGATAATTTAATTTAAATCAACTTCGTTAAAAACAAAAAAAGTGGGAAAACGAGAAAACCAACTTTTATTACAATTTGAAAGTATGTTCTTGTTATTGTAATTTCGAGCACGGGATATACGTTAATGAACTTGCAGCACTTTTACTAAGATGAGTCTTGAACATGATGGAAATGAATACGTGGATACTTTAAAACCGATTCTATTTCTTTTGAAATTAAATGGCGTACTTCCCATACAGCTGGAAAGAAAAGGTACAGATAAACTTTATTTTTATTAGCTCAAATACTTACCACCTGATTACCTGAGTATTTTAAGACCGCTGAAAATAGAAGAATTTGGAAAAATATCCATAAAAGAGAACTGCTAATTTATGATCTACTTAACGTGTTAAAAAAATCATGTTACAGATAATTTGATTTGGTTCGTGATTTCCAAAATAACAGCCTTAGTGTCCATCTCCGTATACATGACCACTGTAATCAGCAACTCAATTTACGTATTTCGACAACTGAATAAACTAATTCATAGATACAATTTGGATCACTTACTCGTACTAGCTCCTCCTGTAACTGCCAGACTATTCATATTTATCATACCATTCACGACTTGGGGTAAAAGTAAAACTCTCCATCGTTATTGGGATAATTGGAAACATTTCCAAGTAAATCAAATCAAACTACCTACTTATATCAGTTTATCGTAATAATTATAATTATTACATAATATTTTGAACCAATAATTTCATTATAAAACTAACACATCTTAGGATGAATACGAATCAATAACTGGGACTGTTTATGCAACGCGAATGAAGAAAAAAATAAAAGTCGCTACAGCTGCAGCTTTTTCATTAACTTTATCAACCGTTGCGTTATCACAAGTGTTTTATTATAAAGGCACCGTTAATGTGAATTTCGTATCATCTTGTTTCCTAGCTTCCACTATAAATTCAGTAGCTGCATATTGGTTCATCAATTGCGTTTATATCAGAGCTGTGGCTAAAGATGTGCTTCATCTGGTTCAAGTAAGATATGGAAATAAAACCAGTAGGTAGGTATTCAACTGCACCATTTGAGGGGGAAATGTTTGGATTTGGTAAGGTCTGGTCAAACCAAATCAGATCTATTGATCAGATGCAATAAATCAAATCTTATGACTAATCAAAAACTAAATTCAAGTACGCAAACAGTTCAAAGAAGTAATTAGAAGGAAAAAACAGATAAAACGCTAGCAAAATAAAATCTTGAACTATTTTGCAACTTTCTGGTAAAAAAGCTACACATTTTGGCAATTTTGGAAATTCTTTCAATTTTTGACAAAAAAATGGCAATTTTGGCAAAAAATGACAATTTTGTCAAAAAATGACAATTTTGTCAAAAAATGACAATTTTGGCAAAAAATGACAATTTTGGCAAAAAATGACAATTTTGGCAAAAAATGACAATTTTGGCAAAAAATGACAATTTTGGCAAAAAAATGACAATTTTGGCAAAAAAATATGACTATTTTGGCAAAGAATGACCATTTTGGCAAAAAAATATGACTATTTTGGCAGAAAATGACAATTTTGGCAGAACATGGCAATTTTGGCAAAAAAATGACAATTTTGGCAAAAAAAATGACCATTTTGGCAAAAAATGAAAATTTTGGCAAAGAATGACCATTTTGGCAGAAAATGGAAATTTTTGGCATGACTATTTTGGCAAAAAATGACAATTTTGACACAAAATGGCAATTTTGGCAAAAAAAATGACAACTTTGGCAAAAAAATATGATAATTTTTGCAAAAAATGACAGTTTAGGCAAAAAAAATGACGATTTTAGCTATCAAGACAATTTTGGCAGAAAAGCACAGTTTTTGTCAAAAATCGCGATTTTGACCATTTTAGCAGCACGAAGAACTTTTTGCCAATTTCTGAAAAAAAAAACAAGGCTTCGCACAATTTTTATAAAAATAGTGAATCTTATTGGAATTTAATATTTGGGGGGGGGGGAAGTGAAATGATTTCAACAATTTTGCTAAACAGCAGGAATTTCTGAAAATTCTTGGCAAAAAACGAGACTTCGGCAATTTTTAGAAAAAGTGATACTTTTTCGCAAGTTTTGCCAAAAAAGTGACATTGTTGAACAATTACTAAAAAAATGATACTTCTTGAAAATTCTTTGTAAAAAAAAAAAACAATTTTTAACCATTTTGGTAAAAGGCGAAAACTTTTGTCAATTTTTGTCAAAAAGTAATAGTGTTTTTGTCAAAAAAGTAAAACTTTGGCAATTTTAGCAAAAAACAACATTTTTTGAGAATTATTGATCAAAAACAATGATGCTTTTTGGCAATTTCTGGCAAAAAACTATTGTTTTAAATAGTTCTTCAAAAAAGTAACATTTTTTTGACAAATCTGCAAAAAAAGTGATAATTTTCGTTAAAAAGCAAGCCTTTTATAATTTTAGCAAAAAGCGCAATATTTTTTGGCAAAAAATTTTTGGAAAAAAAATTATAATTTTTCATAATTTCTGCCAAAAAGCACAAATATGGCAACTTTTTTGTATTAAAATAAAAACTGGATTTTTGAGTAATTTTTGGAAAAGTGGAAATTTTTGTCAATTTTGGAGGAAAATCAAAACTTCAACCATTTTAGCAAAGGGCAGGACTATTTGGCAATTATTGGCAAAAAATTATTCTTTTTCGCAATTTTTGTTGAAAAAGCGAGATTTTTTCAACTTTTTGGTAATTTTTGTCAAAATAAAGATTTTTTGTAACTTTTTGCGAAAAAGCAACCATTTTTAGCATTTTTTATCAGAAAATGAGGCTTTTTGCTCAGTTTTTTGATCTGATCAGATTCCATTCTTTCCCACAGATAATAAAATATTTTCATTCAAATTATACGAAATTCAAATTCGAAATGGTCAGATAATTGAAATTGAATCTTTTTTTTTTCATCCAGAGTAAGTAGCCTAATAAATATTCACACAATATATTTTCAGAAAACTGTTCAAGAAGGCCACGATGAACAAAAATTAAACCAGCTCGGGAGACTCTGGGTGACCTTATGTGAATTAGCCGATCAATTCAATACATCCCATTCGATTCTTTTCTTGGCATATCTCATGTTGATTATCATTCTAGCCATTATATCATTTTATTCGGGAGTTACATCGATGTTCATTCGAATACAGAGTTTCGTGTATGCTTTGCGATTCATTTCCTGCGGTTTAGGAGTTCTAATGATAATGATATTTTGCGAAACAGCACATTCGGTGTATAAACAGGTAAATCGATTAATTTCATTTGAGATAAAAGGATAAATTTCAGACTACCTATTCAAATAAATGACTGCGATTCTTTATTCATTTCTAGCTAAATTCTAAACAAGAAGAAATTCTATTAGAAGGGAACACCTCAAAAATGGATGTAAGGATGTTGAACGCTGTGTGGGGATTTTTACAAACGATACAGACGAGAAATCCTAGAATTAATTTGAATGGGTTTTTAACGCTCAATCGGTCATTATTTCCATCGGTGAATTTCTATTTTTAAATATTACCTAGTCCTAGACTTACACATATATTATGTATTTTCATTTTTTGTTTGCAGTTCACTATTTCAATATCTACTGCTAATTGAAAATTCGTCCTTTTTTCAGATTTTATCGATTAGTATCAACTACTTGATAGTTCTCAGACAATTTTCACTCAGGAAATGAAACTTTTAAGAGTTGGCACCTTGAATAAATTCCCATCTAAATACCGACATACCTTTCTGAGACCTTCAAACAGAAGCAATTCGAATCATCAAGGTGATAGTAATATTGTTAATGTGTTTACTCAATAGGGCAATAAAAATGTTTGTGACATGATACAATTGCTTAATTCGCAGTTGAAATAATTATTTATTAACTTGTAAGTGATAAAGAAAAGCAGAGTAGTGGCCATCGAACATTAAAATTCAACGTTTATAGTCACTAAACACGCAACGAAAGAGGGAATTTTTTAAACATACTCGTACAACCAAGTACAATTTCTAAAGTGCTAATGAAAATATCCAGATCTCAATAAGTACTTACAGGTGCATGTAATAAATTTCGGTGCTATTTTCAAGAAATGGTTCGGAATGGAATTCATAATTATATCGATACAATAAAACCAATACTATTTCTAATGAAAATACTGGGAACGATGCCATTCCATTTAAATGAGAAAGGTGATTAATTAAATTACGATTTTCACCATTCAAACACCCTTCTACATAATTTCAAACTTTGTACCATGTTTCAGAAAATATACCTACATTTCTGACATCTAAATTTCTATCACTAATCGGCGTAATTATTTATTGCACCAATGTTACTTTTAACTTGGCTTATATGTTTCGGCAAATGACCTACTCGGAGGATAGTTTTAGTTTCAAATATTTAATGGGGATTGTGCCCAGGTTAATTGTTCGATGGTTTGTCTTCATGATACCTTTTTGCACGTGGAATAAACAGAAATATTTAAGCGAGTATTGGAAAAATTGGAAACACTTCCAGGTTAATGTTCAATAATAAGCTCACAATGCAAGTACAATTTCTTCTGTATTAAATCGACATTTCAATTTTAACAGGACAGATATGAAAAAATATCCGACAAAGTGTACGTTTCACGGTCAAAAACAAGCATAAAACTGGCTACCTTAATCGTCTTACTTCTCACATTATTTATCGAAGTATTAGGATATATTTATGTACACGATGGAAACGATTATACCAATTTGATCGCTGGAGGTTTAGCTTATTCGACTGTCTTCACTGTGGGAGCTTATTGGTACACAAACTGCATTTACGTGAAATACGCAGCCGCCGATTTACTTCATTTACAAAAGGGAAGTAAGACGAATAGATCGATTACTCCATTAAATATTGCCTAATTATTAATTAGTCAAATTGTGGCTCATTGATATGTTTCATTTTGCAGAATGTAATAGAGAAGAGTATGAACTCAAATGATCAACAATTACACGAAATATTGTCAATTTGGTTAACTTTGAGTGAGCTAATGGAAAAGTTCAATGCTGCACATTCCGTTCTATTTTTGGTTTATATTTTAGGAATTGTTACGGCTATGATTATTTTTTCCTATACAGCAATTTATCATTCAACGTATCAAGAAATGTCCGAAATTGTTGTGCAATTGACAGGAATTTTAATAACTGTGATGCTTATTTTTGTAATATGCGAGACTGCGTATTCAGTACAAAGACAGGTACGTAAGAGATGCTGTAATGCCTTACTATACTAGGAGAGCTTTGCATTGAAAATGTTTTTTTTTTTTTGTTTTTTTTTGGATCATCTTTTTTCTCTCAAATTATTCAATTTTGTGTTCAGATACTTTCTCGAACCAAATTCGATTTTGTAAAAATTTGTTGCAAGTTTTCAGAAGGCCCCATAATGGCTTAAATAACTGGTAGTTTTCGAACCAGGAAGGGGAAAGTTGAAATAAAGTAATCATTCACAGAGGTTAGTTTTGTTTTAAAACGAATTTTTGCGAAAAAGTTGAGAAATTGCCATAGAAATGACCTGTATTGGATTTTAGAGTTTTTTTTAAAATAAAAATCAACATTCAGCATTAAAAATTTTGATTAGTTAAGTATTAGGGCACATCCTTTTGATACAGTCTGGCTTCTTTCAAATCGGAGAGCAGTAGGTATGGTTTAAAAGAAATACAAGTGAATAAATTGGAAATTGAAAATTGATATTTGAAATAAGAAAAGCATGAAGTTGACCTTTCACTGTGAAAGTTGAACTTTTCATGATAAGTAGACAGGTACATAAATTAGAGCCTACTACACGTAGGCTATTGAAATTTTTTTTAAAAAATGCAGTTTAGACACATCTTTTTTTATCATTTTTTAACAAGTTTATTCTCAAAATAGAGTCTCAATGCCTCAGGTGTAAGAAGGGGGTATAAAAAAGTTCTGGATTTTGATCAAAATTCGTAAAAATATCAAAAAATGTCTTGAGTAGGGTGAATTGCAAAACAAATGTTGGAGGATTTTGACCAAATTCAATTGACACCTTTCTTTTTGATTTGAAGCTCACTCAGAATAAATGATGCCTTCAGAGGAACGCTTTAGAAGGAGAGATGGATCCTCGAAGAAAAGACTATTTTCTAAAAAAAAATCGTGACTTTTTTCATTCGAGCACCTACCTAGCCTATTTTGGGGAATATTGCTCACAATGCTCACTCCCAAACATAGTATTTGAGATTCTGTGTCAACTTAGGCCATTGCTATCAAAATCCAAGACCACTTTTAGGGTTCTATTGAGTGGATGAAAATTTTCAAATCGATTTCTTTTGGAATAAATTCGTGCTTTAAACATTTTTCTCCTGAAATACAAAATATTTCTCATCAGTTAAGCCAAAACACCAAAAAAGTTCATTTTTGGAACAGGAGAAATATTTTGGAACGCAGTGGTGCCAATTTCTCAAGCATTATTACGAATTTCAATAAACCAAAAAAATTTCATACTCAAGTTTTTTGTTTATTTTTCTCGATTTTTTGAAATTCCTAAAAAAGACTAAAAAAAAAATTGGTACCATTATTATTTCAAAATATTTCCTCAATTTCAAAAATGATTTCTTTAAATATTTTGGCTCAATTAATGTAAACTAAGTACCTATTTCAGAAAAAATAATTCAAAACACGAATTTACTCAGAAATAAGCGATCAGTAAAATACTGGATATGGTCTTCGATTTTGATGAAAAGGGCATAAGTTGAAGCAGAATCTCAAATGTCATTCTTCCCAGAACAGTTGAGCAGAAGCTAGACTCAAAAAAACGCGATTTTTCAAAAAACACTTCCTCTTTCAGCACCCAATATCTCCACTCCACAGGCACCTTTGGGTCCAAAAATTTTTCTGAGTGACTTTACACTGAAAATAAAGGTCTCCGCCAGATTTGACCGAAATCGCCCAACCCCACACCTCCCCATACTTACTCTAATGGATTTAATATGATGAGTTTGAATACTCACATTATTCTTTTGTCTGACTCCTATCAACCTCGCCCCTCCCACCATCTCACATGTGCCCCAAACATGATTGAAAGTACAAAAAATTCAAAATGTCAATTGAAGCGGTATTTGTTGAATTTTTGGGGATGAGCAGTTCAAATATTCACTTATTTTTCAGACACGACTAATCAAAAACCCAAACCCTCACCACTCTCTAATTTTTGAACAAAAATCACGAAAATACATATGATTGTGATGAGTCATAATATCTATTCGTTTTTTTAGATGCGACTCTCAAGTGCCTTCCATCTCTCAAATTTTGATGAAAAAATACCTCAAAATTGTAAAAATGTGGTTGATTTGAAACAATTTCGCGGCTTCCAGTTTCAAAATTGATTGAATTTTTCAGACACCTCGCCTTCAGGTTCAAATTACCAAAAAACCCATCCTTCCACTTCGAGAACTGGGAGACATTTGGAGTGAACAGAATTTTTAAAATTTATTGGTACCTTCGCATTATTTAAGATAATGATAATAATTTCAAAAGCAGAGAGCAATTAAATAATGAAAACCAAAAGCAGGCACCTCTCCTAAATAAATATTTTAGAGTCAAAATAAGATTTTTAAAAAATGCACTCCAATACTCTTAATTTCTTGACTGAACACTTCATTTTTTTTTTTACAGATTAATCAAAAACAAAAAGAAGTATTATTACAAGAAAACACCAATCACATGACTTCTAAAATGCTTCATAATGTAAATACATAATAAAAATGAGATCAGTTAATTTTGAAGATCCTTTTTAAATACGAAACCAAAATTCAAACTCATTCACTTAAATTTTCCAGGTGCTGTGTTTTTTGCAAACCATTTACGTTAAAAACCCTGCAGTGAATTTGAACGGATTTATTGTGCTGAATCGTGTAGTATTTCCATCGGTAATAATTTCATTTTTTCATTCTCATATAGGTACAAAAATGATAAGGAAAAAGAATGATAAATTTATCATCGACTGTGTTGTTTTTTTTTTTTTTTTTTTTTTTAGATTGCATCAGTTTGCATCAATTATCTCATAATATTGCGTCAATTTTCCCTGGGAATTTAAAAGAACAATACCTATATACGTATACAAGGACATTTTTGAAATCATTTTCAATCAAAACTGAGCACACCCACACAACGTGACTTGTACTGCATACAGCAAGTGACCTACCTAATATCCTACCTGAATGCATGTGTATAAATGATAGGTACCCACTCATATCGCTCGAACTGAAGGATGAAGATAGATTAAACATTACCTAGGTATCTATTCTAACATAAAGTTATAGTTAATTCCGCCTAATTTTGTATCACGAGTATTTTATAGCTAAAATACACACGAACATTTGTAATAAATAGACGACGATAGTGCTGTAATAAATCGTACAATTAAGATTTTACAACGATGATAAAGTTGACAGGTATAATAATGAAAACATAATCACGTACCTCAGCTATATTCCTACCTACGTATTTACTTATTAAATATTCGGAACTGAAATAACGACGAATAAATGACTTAAAACCAACACCCATCAAGAAGTTATGATTTTAATTAGTTTCAAAAATGCAGTAGGAATTTGTTCAGTCAGTTTCCTGTTTGGGAAATATGTTCCCATCAAGCATGTTCAAATCGAATAAAAACGAATATTTGAAAACAATGAAACCGATGCTTTATTTGATGAGAATAATTTGCGCATTGCCATTTTGGATAAAACCACAACGTAAGCCTATTTTTATACACCTAGGTACCTGCTTCATTTTTTTAAGCCTTATAATGTTGCATTTTTTGTCATCTTCAGATGAAATTCCTCGTTTCGTATCATCGAAGATTGTTGCCTCAGTGAGCATCGTCTCGTGTATATTTTTTCACTACCATTTCGGAAGCTACGTAT
The DNA here is from genome assembly GCF_950023065.1 of Planococcus citri. Taxonomy (NCBI): domain Eukaryota; kingdom Metazoa; phylum Arthropoda; class Insecta; order Hemiptera; family Pseudococcidae; genus Planococcus; species Planococcus citri. The sequence goes on along the minus strand of NC_088680.1, from coordinate 59,597,753 downwards.
TAGACATGCTAATTCGCACAAATATGGCTAATATTGTAAGGTTGGTGGCAGCTACAGGACCTGAAATGCTTTTTGAACTGTTTTGTTTGGCCATACCACTAATAATGTTGAGCAGGAATAAAGAAGTACAAGAATATTGGAACTCGTGGCAACAGTTTCAGGTAGCCTTCGTCTCCACGAGGTTGAAATAAAAATTCGAATAATTATTAATTCTACATTTTTAAACCGTAGAAAGAATATGAAAATGTGATTGGAACACCTTTTGTATCAAGAAGTCGAAAACACGTCAACATAGCAGCGCTAATCAGCCTTTCGTGGTTAGCTTGGAGAAGTATTTACGCTGCGTGGTTTCATTATCATGTATTTAGTGGTATCGTCGATTTCCTCACGAATGATTATCTTTTTTTCTCACTTTATGTTATATCCTTCTACTGGTTTGCCAATTGCGCCTATATTAGCTCGATATCGGAGGATATTCGTATTCTAGAACAGGTACATTGGTACAATTACGAAATAGATCACCAATAAAATATTAACGAACCTTTGCTAATAATCACGAATGAAATTTTCAGAAAATCATCAGCGAGAAGAAAGATCACTTCAAATTGAAAAAACTCATCTCAGTATGGTTAAATCTGTGCGATATAAGTAATCATTTCAACGAAGCTCATTCCTTCTTATATTTGATATTCTTCATGTTAATAGTGATCTCTGTTATCATCTATGTTTATGCTCTTTTATACTATTCGACGTATAAAATCGTGTACCCTTGCACAGTCTACATCAATTTGTCATCAATGTATGTGATTTTTCTTCTAGTAATTTGCGAATCGGCGCATTCAACTTATTACCAAGTTAGTAGACCACTAGGCTTATTTAATTACAATTAATTTAAGCAAAATTTAAAAATGGATTTTTTTTCAAAGATGAATTATCTGCAAAAGGAAACTTTACTGCAAGAAAACACAATGAAAATAGAGACTGCCATGTTAAAATCGGTATGCATATTGTATAGTTATCTTTTAAACAGAAAATTATATATGTAGGTAACTATGATTTTTTTAATTCATCAACTAATCGTCCGCAGATATCAAGATTTTTGCATACGGTCAACTTGCGAAATCCAACCATGCATTTAAATGGATTTTTCCCCCTGAAGCGAATAGAATTTCCAATGGTAGGCCAACAAAATTATATGTAATTACTAATTACTTATCTATGTACAAGTAACTATTTATGTGACCTGGTCTGAGACTATATAGGGGCCACGAGTCGGATTCTTCATCTCCGATTTTTTGGTCATTTTGAAAACTAGACGTCATTAAGAGTCCAATAAGACCAATCCCAGCCACCTGTTATGGCCCCCTTTTTTCAGACCAGGTCACATATCTGTTTTAAAAGTCTCATTTTTTACTTTTCTCGTTAGAATTAATTTGTTTCGGTTTGTTCTGTTCTTCAGGTTCTCACTCTTTCTATCAACTACTTGATTATCCTCCGCCAGTTCGCTGATCAATGAATTAAAACATCTGTGACCAAATCATTTCGTTTGAAAAATCATTTCAAGTTTCCACCATCATTAATAAAAATTCATGATGAAATACATATTATTTTCATCCCATTTTCTAGTACATACCTATTATATTATGTAATTTTATAGTTGTCATAGACTTCAAGTTAAACATTTTTCCTCGGAAAATTACAGGAAGAAAATATATGTATTTTGTTAATTCGGGCATTCTTGATCAGAAATACATACTTAGTAGTCAAAAATGCCGAAAAATAAATGTTTTGAACTTTCAGATAGCAAAAAAAACGTTGAGAACATTGTTATTTAAAGAGACAAATGAAGATTCCAGAATAAAAATTCGATTAAAAGCAGAAAAATTCCTCTGAAAAATTAGAGTAAAAACGTTTAAAAAAAATCAAAAAAGCCTCCAAAACATTCCAAATAAAACCACCAAATCTTAATAAAGTTTTAAAAAAAACTCTCAAATTTTTTTTTAACATTCAGGCAGAAAAAATTACTAAAATTTGGCGCAAAATTAGGAGAAAATTTTATGAAAATCACGAAAATCCAAGAAAAGAAAAAAAGTTTCGCCGAAATCAAGAACAAAAATTTAGGCAGAAAAACGAATTAATAAAATTCAAAACAAAATCATGTAAGCGATGAAAATGGAGAACTCTCGAAAATTCAATCATGAAAAATCACTGAAAAATCTTAAGCAAAACTCAAGACGATTCAAGAGGAAAAAAAATAATTTGATCTTGGAAAAAAAAATTATTCGAAGAGAGAGAGAAAATGAAAACCTACAAAGGACCATTAATTAAATTTTTGGTCCATGTTTAGTACCTATCTACATTTTTAGCCAGTTTCCGAGTGATGCCTTGAGTTTAAAGAAAATCTGATGCCAGCAATGAACTCACCATCCCAAAAAAAACCAGATACCTATTTTCAGCTCGTTTTGGCAACATTTATACCAAGTTACTGATATTTTTCAATTTTTATATCAAATTTTGAACGAGTTTGTACATATGTTGATATCATATTCAAGGATGTGAATTATTTTACGTTATTTTGCGTATTTTTTCTGTCGATTGCTTTCGACATGAAATCTGCTGTAAAATGGGTTGAAAAATTGTATGGACTTGATGTGGTTATAGGTATGATCATATTTAGCTGGGTAGATCTACTCAGATTAGATCTTTGTTTTCAAAAGGTATCGTTTTTAAACCAAAAAATTGAAAAAAAGTTTCGCTTGTTCGACAAAGATATCGAAAAAGTATCTTTTTGTTTACCAATAATTGCCCAGATGAAGCCTTACTTTTTGCTGAAATTGTCAGTCTCGCTTTTTATCAAAAAAAAATGACAAAAATTTTTGTTCTGTTGGCCAAATGGCTAAAAAATTGTTATATTTTTAAACAATCCTAAAAGTCACTATTTTCGAAAAATTTTCCAAATATCTTGCTTTTCCTCCAAAATTGCTGGAAAAATCAGCTTTTCATCAATTGGAATGTCTCAATTTTTCGAAGATAAAAGTGAAAAAAAAAATACCAAAAAGTTGCAAGTTTTTTTTACATGAAATAAAAATGCAAAAAATCTCACTTTTTCGACAAAAATTACGGAAAAATATAATTTTTGTGTCAACTTTTTGCTTGGTACAAATTCTCACTTTTTAGGAAATACGCTAAAGATTTTCCTTTTTTCCACAAATTATCCAAAATCTCACTTTTCTGTCAGAATTTGCCAAAAAAATATTACTTTTGTCCAATAATTCTCAAAATGTCTTGCTCACTGCCAAAATTTTTGAAAAATTTTCGTTTTTTAATAGGTACATAGAATTGCTAAAAAGTGAAAATTGTCGTATTTTTGCAAACATTGTCCAAAAGTCACGTTTTTTTCACAAATGGCCAAAAATCGTTCTTTTTGCTAAAAATTTTCAAAGTCTCGCTCGTTGAGAAAAATTTTTGTTTTTACCCGAAATTGCGAAAATGTTTACTTCGTGTTGCCAAAAATTGTCAAAAAAATCTCGCATTTTCAAAAATTTACAAAAATTGTCGTTTATTGTCTAGAAGTCTTGATTTTCGCCAAAAATGACCAAAAAATCTAACTTTTTGGCTATTGAAAATCTTCACTTTTCCGATAAAGTTGTCAAAAATTACACAAAATTCTAGTTTTTTTTACCTAAGAAAAATACAATGAAAAGTAATAAAATGTCGATGATGACAAAAAAAAGCCAAAAAATATGTGCAAGTAATTTCTTTGTCAATAATTTCCAAAAGTGATCGACTGTTCCACAACAAAGATACAGTTTTGGACTAATTTTGGATCACTGATTTCGAATATGACGACCGTCTTGCACGATTTGCCTCGACGAGGCTTTTACCTGTTTTTTTTGCATCGTTAATAGACAAATTTTACAATATGGACCCTTTGTCCCTTTTATACGACTTGTGACAACGTTTCTATGCAAAAATGGAAGTTTTTGTATCCCTTCAATTAGCAAGGTCAGCAAATCAACCCACACTCGCGTAATTTAGGTTTCTGTATTATCAAGTGAATTATTTGACACCACGAACAGGACACCGAGTATCTATATTCCACATAAATGCAGACATATAAAGTTAATTAACGTTTTTACAGAATTTTTAAATAAGCCTAATTTTAAATCACGAGCGTTTTCGTCCAATACACACGAACATTTGTAATAATATATCACGTAGTTGAGATCTCACAATAATGATATGCCTGATACGTAGAAAAATTAAAAACATCTCACATAGGTACATTTACTACCTACTAAACCAACCTCCATAAATTTACAAATCTTACCAGAGTGTTTTTTTTTCTTTAATTTTATTTTATAAACATGTAAAATGTGGAATTCAATCAGTTTTCTTCAAAAATGTACAAATCAAATCACAACGAATATTTAAAAACAATGAAACCGATGCTCTACTTGATGAAAATAATTTGCGGTTTGCCATTTTGGATAAAACCACAGCGTAAGAAGTTCTTTGAGATACTTGGATATACATTTTGTAAGTTAAATTCGATGTTAAGTAGGTAAATACTAAATATGAATAATTTCAGATGATATTCCTTGTATCGTATCATCAAAGGTAGTCGCCTCAGTGACACTTGTGGCGTGCATATTTTTTCATTTCCACTTCGAAGGCTACGTATATGACCTGTTAATTGCCCTAAATACGAGAAACATAATAAGATTAACAGCCGCAGGCCCGGAATTGCTTTTTGAACTGTTTTGTTTGGGGATCCCGATTTTAATGTTGAGAAGACATAAAGAAATACAGGAATACTGGGACTCGTGGAAAGATTTTCAGGTAAAAAGACCTTCTTAAGGTGCCTATAGGTAATTATTATCAAGTATTATTATCTATCTAAAATGGCTCAACTCAATAATCATTATACCTACACTTCACAGTCAAAATATGAAAACATAACTGGAATACGATTCGTATCAAGAAGAAGAAAACACGTAAAAATATCAGCTCTAATTTGTATTTTATGGTTAGCATGGAGAAGTTTTTACTCTGCGTGGTTTTATTACCATGTCTTCGATGGTTTCTTAGGGTACCTCGTGAATGACTATCTGTTCTTCACAGTATACGTGATATCCATCTACTGGTACACCAATTGCGCATATTTCAGTTCCATATCAGAAGACATCCTCATTTTAGAGAAGGTAGATATGCCCCTATGAAAATATTGATGAACTTCCAGCTCATATTCGCTCTAAAATTTTCAGAAAATCATCAACGAGAAGAAAGACTATTTCAAATTGAACAAACTTATTTCAGTATGGTTGAACTTATGCGATTTAATGAATAATTTCAACGAGGCTCATTCTTTTATTTACCTAACATTCTTTATGTTGATAGTCATTTCCTTTATCACCTACATATATGCCCTCCTGCATTACTCAACTTATAAAATCGTATATCCTTACACAGTCTACATCAATTTTTTATCGATGTTTATGATTTTCCTTCTCATAATGTGCGAATCAGCGCATTCAGTTCATTATCAAGTAAGAAACGGTGCCTATATAGGTAATTGAATGAATCGTGTAAAATTTCATAATTTGTATAAATGAATTTTTAAATTTTTTATTCAGATGAATTTTCGTCAAAAGGAGTCATTGCTTCAAAAAAATACAATGAAAATAGAAACCTCTATGCTGAAATCGGTACCTCATAAAATCACGAATAATCATATTGAATAACATATCGAATTATTCTTTTTGATTCCCAATTTCATTTACAGATATCACGATTTTTGCACACAGTAAGCTTACGAAATCCAAGCATGCAGTTTAATGGATTTTTCACCCTGAAGCGAGCAGAATTTCCAATGGTACGGAATTTGTACGAGTAATTGGGAAATTTCAATTTTGACCTAGGAATTTTGATTTTGTTATTTTTTTAAAATTATATTTTTGTTTTGGGTTCCAGATTCTCACTCTCTCAATCAACTACTTGATAATTCTTCGCCAATTTTCTGATCAGTGAATTAAAGCATAAAGCATCAAATTGGACTACTTAAATCGAATTTTAATATTTTTGAAAGATTGATTACTTAAATCAAGTAGGTACGAGTGAATGTCATTTTCTATTACGAATTATGATGAAATAAACGAATATATTTTGATACGTCGTTTTCTCTAATTTATTTTTCAAAAAAAGGATTCCAATCAAAACAATTTTCAAAAATTAGGTATAAATTCTTTGTAGTTATAAGAAAAGTCCCAATTTAATTTTTTTTTCAATGTTATTTTTCCGTAATTTTTTACTTGTTAAGTATACTATCTACAGTTCTACACTTGATTTATTTGGTCATTCGTATATTTGTTTATTTATATGCCTGATTATCAATTTTGGAATTTATCCATTTTGTTCATCTATGAGTCACCATTTTCTCTGTAGAAACAATGTGAATGTACTGTGACTACAAAAAAGCCTACCTAGATGTTATTAGAACTTTGGATTATGTATGTACTACAACTTCCTTAAATGAATAATTTCATTCAGGAAAGTTCTAAAAAAAATTGATATGATTTTACATTTTTAAAAATAGTCAAGATAACAACTAAATCATGGAGTGAATTGGTAAGATATTACGAAGCAAATTTTTAAATTGAATTTTTACATCAATACAATAGGTACCTACTACCTAAGTACTTATTTTACCAGTATTAAGATTCTATTTGTTTTTCCAATTTTTCCAATTTACTTTTACCCTATGCTTCGAACATGAAGATGAGGTTAAAGGGCTCTATCATCAATAGAATTACAAAACACAATTTGTGGTACTTTGAAATTGCAGTTCCTAAAATCTTCTAGGCTGAGCTAATCTAATTAAATTTATTTTAATGGATTTCCTTAATTTTTACTCCAATTAGTAGTTCCAGAACTGAAAAAAATAAGGATTTTTTTTGTTCTGTGTTCAAAATTGGTTTGTTTTGAAATTTGTTGAAAAAAAAAATTGGAAACTGCAAAGAGAACTCTGAGGAGAACCGAGGTTCCCACTCATATAAGGAACTGCAAACGCCTGATTCTATAGTAAAAAACTAAAAAGCACTGGATCACAGCTTCAGGAACTGTGATTCTTATAGCCTGAGAATTGCAACATCTCTGCATTTAATAGGTAGTGTTACTTGAATACTCTCAACTTACTGCTCAAGTAATCAATGGTTTTCTTGCTTAGTGATTTCACTTTGTTTTATACCAATAGTTTGAAATCTGTGAATCATTGCGGTTTTTTAGTTGTTTGTGATGGTGAAATTCAATGTTTTTGGCTACTGTGCTTGTTCAGTATTCTTCCCAGTGAACTATACACCCTAAAGATGCTCTCAAACATGGCAATTGAGAACAGCCTTCACAAGGTTGCGATCTACACAAAGTTCATTTTTTTTTCAAGATTATGAAGTCTGATCATAACGCTACCTATCTAATATTAATTTCAAAAAAATTGTTTAAAAATTCTTCTTCTTGATGCCGTTTTACCCCTAAGGTGGTATCATGATTAATATGATGCTACGGTCGCTGCTTCCGCAACATGATACAACAGCTCCCTCCATGCATCTGTTTTGGGTGCTCCAGACACATGCTGGGAAGCTGAGTTCAATGGCCTTCCAGATGGAGTCTGACCATCTTATTGGAGAGCATCCACACCCTCTTGCTCATTAGTCATTCTACCTTGCCTTGAATGAAAAGGGACTCCATCGCATCTGCCCTTATGACATGCCAAAAGAACAGTGAACGACGCTCATTATTATAATGGTTAATGTTATAAATCGCTTTATGTTATTAAAATCATTTGGTCCTGATCTTTTATATCTCATTACATTGAAATACCATCAGTTATTGTAATTAAAGCATCGTATAATATTATAACTTTTAACTGATTTAAATGTGTTTTTCGCATTTTTATACAGTTTTTCTGTTTTTATGTTTTCAACACTTTTTCACCCATTGTGATTGACATCATTTTTAATACTTTTTTCATAACTTTTTGACGTTTCAACCTATTTTCAACACTTTTTCTCACAATTTTTGCGAAATTTTAATTCAATGACTACCTCATTTAGTATAAAATTGATCATGTAAAAATTTCTGACAAAAATTCACTTTTTTTCAATTGGTTTGTGATGAGTTGCTTAATGTTATTAAATCAGGCTGGGTCAAACATTAAAACATTAAGAGGCTTTTACTGTATTTGAGGATTTGGCTAAGTACCACTGCCAACAACCTCTTCTGGACACCAACTTCCCCTAGGGCAGACACATTAGTCCTCTTCACCGTCCATGTGATCCAAAGCATTCTCCTTCAACACCACATCTCAAGCGCATCAATTTTTCTCCTGTCTCCCTCGCATACTGTCCAGGTTTCTGACACGTAGAGAAAAACTGAGAAAACCATAGCATTATCTTCACTGTCTTGCTCACTGCTGCATCGTCGTTGTCATGGTTCCATATCCTTTACAGGACATTGGAAATCGCATTAAGTGGTACCCTAACAGGGTGAGGCAAATGCCTATGCCACAACGATTATTCTAGGGAATCAACATTTTTGAGCTAACACGTAGTAGTTTCCCATTGCTTTCTACGCTATCTATAGAGTAGCTGATACATTGCTAGCCGTGTTTTTACAACCCTGAGTTCAGTAATCAGCTACCTATAGGTGCCCAAACCAGTTACAGCTTTTTAGATACTGGCAACAGATTAAATGCATTTCTGTTACCTCTTCTGTACTGGTGCTCGGAGCTTAACGTGTAATAGATGTTAAATGCACTACAATAGAGATACATTACACGTTAATGCTTGCGTCTCTAGCGGGATTTGAACCCACGACCTCTTGTTCAGAAAGCTGTGGCTCATCCCACTACACCACCAAGCGCCACTGCTGCATCAAATCATATCATTTTTAGGCGCAACATGGCAACATGGCGTTGTGTGTGATTTGCATTCTGCGTTTTATCTCGGCTTCACTGCCTCCATTGTACATGAATCGATTCATCACTTCAATTCCCTCAATTTCCTGGATTTCAGACAAGTTGTTCTCGGGCTGATTCACAATCACAATCTTTGTCCTCATTGTCGTTTCCTTATAAGCGGTAGGCCTGTTGGCCTGTCTGCTTCAGTGTGGAACCTGTTGAGGATGAGCCTGAGGTATCAGTGAGTTTCCTCCTTAGTCTCCCTCTGCTTCTTTTCCCCGTTGGTGTATATTGGAGGACCTGTTTTGGTGATCTTGTTTCCTCAATCCTTTTGACATGATTTCTCCAATCTTTCCTATACTGTTTTATCTTCTTCATGACTGGCATCACTACGAGATCTGATGTTATTTTCTCAGATGGGACTCGGTCTCTGAGAGTCACCCCTGCCGTTTTCCTCATGAGCTTCAACTCCGCAGCCGTTATTCTTCTTTTACTTACCAGATTTCTTCAGTGCCCATACCTCGCTTCCATAAGTCATCATTGGTATTGCCAGGTTTGCTTTATTTATGAACAAACCATATTATTTTGCGCTAACCTCTTCCAGACATTTCTGGAAACCAGTCATATTTTCAACACTTGAGGTGATGAGGGTCATTCTTTTTTTTTTGCTGGAGTGATGGAAAATTACAATCTACGAGATTACTATTATAAATTCAAAATTTAGAATAATTTAGGTGTTGATCATGCACGTGAGTCATGTAATAAATTGTGGGACCATGATAAAAAAAAAGATAATGACTACCTACGTACCTACTACTTTGCTTTTAAATCCTACAATCACGCAACAGATTAATTCCCAATTAGGTACCTATTTTTTTTTTTTTTTAACCTTCATACAAATCAAATGGAACTTTTACGCATAAAAATATAAACAAACTTTACTTTAAATAATTTGTTTAAATATTATTACTTATTTTCATTTGTAAATTTGGCAAACATTGGCAGTTTAAAAATGTGTGAATTAAAAAATAATGAATACTTGGTAACACTGAGCCCTATGCTTTATGTAGTGAAAATGATTTGTGTTTTGCCATTTTGGATAAAATCACAGAGTAAGGTGTTTTTATAGAAAAAATGATAAAATAGGTACATACCTACATAAATCTTACTGGACACTCACACTGATAAATTTTGATTTCAGACAATATTCCGAATTTCATATCATCAAAGCTAGTTTCCTTAATAGCACTCGCTGTATGTGTAACTTTCCACATACATAATTTAGGTTACTTGATTGGTGTAGTAATTGATAAGAACAATATGAATGCACCAACATTGGTGGCCAAAGTAGGTCCAGAAATAGCCTTAGAATTGTTTGCTTTGGCGATTCCTTTACTAATGTGGAATAGAAATAAGGAAATGCAGGACTACTGGAAAACGTGGGAAAAATTTCAGGTAGGTACGGTATATCTTCTCAAAAATTAATATTATCACAATTTATTCCAAATTAAGGGTATTAATGATGTATTTATAATTTACCAATAATATCAACAGTCAAAGTATGAAGATTTAACAGAAAAACCATTCGTATCAAGAAAAAGAAAATTCGTCAAAACAGCTGTACTATTGTGTATTGCTTGGTTAACAATAAGAACTCTTTACGCCGCAGTGTTCCACTACGAAATCTTTTTCAGTGTTTTTGATTTCATCATGTATGCTTACCTGTTTCTCTTAATTTATGTTACACCTACGTACTGGCTCACAAATTGCGCGTACTTTTGGTCAATGTCAGAAGACATCCACATAATAGGAAAAGTAAAGAAAGTTGACCTTATTATCTATTTAATTATCATCAGGAAATTTTTTCAATCTATGAGTGTAAATTTTTTCAGAAAATCATCGCAGAGAAGAAAGAAACTCAAAAATTGAACAAACTCATCTCACTTTGGTTGAATTTGAATGATTTGACAAATAGTTTTAACCAAGCTCATTCGTACTTATTTGCAACGTTTCTTGTGACGATATTCCTTTGTGTTCTTACATACGCTTACGCTCTTTTAAATTATTCCATATATAAAATCGTCTATCCATTTACATTGTTCAGTAGTTTGTTAACAGCATGTGCGACCTTTCTTTTCATATTCTGCGAAGCAGCACATTTGGTCTTTTATCAAGTAAACACGACTTCTATTTTATCATTTATGTGGTTTTTCTCTTGAACCACAATTTATTTTTCATACTTATAATTTTTGAATTCAGATCAATCATAAACAAAAGGAGGTTTTATTACAAGAAAATATGACAGAAATGGAAACAGAAATGCTGAGACCAGTAAGTATGAATGACGAGTGCATCATCTGAAATCTAGCAATGATCATTCTGCTTATTCAATTTTGCTCAAAAATGATCTGTTTTATTAGCTTCAAAACGACTTGATAAAAATATAATTCTTCTAACAAAACACTAAATTCTCTCAACTGCACAAAAAAGCAGACGAGATCCGACAAATTATTTTTTGGGATTATCAAAAATCATTTCAAAACAAATGTTAACACTAATTTTTTCAAGTACCTATTTTTTAAAAATTTTAACACCTAATAAATTAAAAAATTAATTATTTTTAGAGTAAATTTTTCTCAAAATAGTTTGACTAATTATTGATTTTCAACTTTCGTTAATTTGGCAGGTGGTGCGATTTTTACAAACAGTATGGTCTCAAAATCCAGGAATGAATTTCAACGGATTTTTCACATTGAATCGAATGGAACTTCCCGTAGTAAGAATTGACAATCATTTGAAAAATATTTTTTTTTCTGGCCATGAATGAAAGTGTGATTTTAAAATTACTTATAATATGTTTCAGATCGTATCTCTTTGTCTAAATTATCTGATAGTCTTGCGACAGTTCCAATGAATCATAGAATGATGATGACTTACTCTCATACGTGGGCATCTACATACCTATACGTGGATGACACGGAAACGTATTCTACTTCCCATTGTCAGTATATTCGCAGTGAAAATTCGTACTCACCTGAAACAAAAAAAGCAACAACAAAATGTAATCTATCATGACAAGTAGGTAGGCTTAATAGGTAATGGTAAACGTTTGGTTAAATACTTGAAATCACGCAATAAACATTTTCAATCGCATGAACCTACCTAATGCATAACTGTTCTTATTTGTAAAACATTATTTCCAATAAGATAATAAAATCTCAAACCATGTATATTTCGCTTCGTAAGTTCGTCGAAATTTTTATAAAAAATGTATATGGGAAGCCAGACAGGCACACAGACAACCTTGAGAGGTCAAACAGGCAAACAGATGCCCATGAAAGGCTAGATAGATATATCAGTGACTAAGAGGACAGATAGACGAGTCAATGACCTTGAGAAGGTAATCAGTGAGACAGACGAACTTGAGAAGTCATCGTGACAGGTCAATGACCTTGATTGGTCAGGCAGGAAGAAATGCGACCTTAGAAAGCTGGACAGGTAGATCAGTGACCACGAGAGCCCGGACAGGCGGGTCATAAAGAGGCCAGACAGGAAATAATACGACCTTGAGAAGCCAGACAGATTGGTCAACAACCTTAATAGGTCAGGCAAGCAGACAGACGACCTTAGAAAGCCAGACGGGTGGATCAGTGACCTCAAGAGTCCAGAAACATGGAACAATGACCTTAAGAGGCCATACAGGAGGACAGACGACCTTAAAATCCCGGTAGAAAAGTGACGCTTCAAATCAAGGATCCAAAGTTTTTTTCCAAGTCTTTTGAGGTCCTCCCTCAAATTTTTATCGAATCTTCCCAGCCTCAAATTTTCTATAAAAAAGAGTCAAAAGACAATCTCCTCTAGTGAATACGCCTTTTTTTTAACAGAGCACCTCACAAAACCCCCAAATCAAACATGCATGAGTAGGTTGAATTTTTGGCACAACCTTTCTCAGATTTAATCCCTCTTCTCCCAAAAAAACTCACTTTTAAGCATTAAGGGTATTTCTCAAATCTTCCTCCCCCCTTGGAACTTTTTTGGGTTCAGAAAATCAAGTTTCTATCACAGATTCGAGTTATTTTGAAGAAAAGCGAATTTTCTATGAAGAATTCTAAATCTTTGAGAGAAATGGAGAGCATTTTTCAGCAATTTTTTGATGTTCAACAACACTTTGTCAAATTCATGACTTTTTAAAATTATTATACTTTCAGGTTTTTCAAGGTCTGTGAACACTTCTTACGGTGACAAGTTAAAAAACCGAAGAACATAACAGAACTGCCCCTTCCTGGTGTACTTCATTTTATATGTATTTACTTAATGAAAATAGTTGTCTCAATTTTTATCTGGTCCCATATCCTAAAGTTTTGAGAAAAATTTCTCTGGAATTGTAAATAAAATTGAGTCGGGCTGGAAGTCTCCTTCCTTCACCCAACAGGTTTCAAAAATTTTTTTAAAAATGAAAAGTTTACGTTTTTACATTCTAAACCTTGGATTTGGTCCATTTCTATCAGAAAAGCACTATTTTATAGTGTTGACCTATCCCCTCTCACGTGACGAAAAAGTGGAACATGCTTCCTTTAAAAACTTTGAAAAAAAATTAATACATACGTACCTACAACTAAAGTTATCATATTCTAATCCTTGGGTTTGGTTCATTTTTGTAATTTGACGAGTTAAGCTTGCCAACAGGACTTTGGAGACTAAGAGAAGTTTTTCTTGAAAAAGGAGCCCTTATTGACACATGAAATTATTAAAATTGAAGAAAACAATTTCCAATTTCATTTTTTTGATTTCTTCAACTTATTAGGAGACTCTTCACGTCATGAAGATCAAAATTGCTTGGTCGGCGTAGGGAGGCGTTTTCTTTAAAATGACTTAGTCAGAAGGATTCAGGCTAGAAAATGAAACATTTAAAATAAATTCGTGTCAAAAAATTTATTTACTTTTTGGGTAGAAGCCTCCAAGGCGAGTATTATTTGAGACCTGCTGCAAGCTGCTTGATTGGCCTAAACATATGGTATCTAGTTACGGAACACTTATCTACGTACGAGTATATTCGAGCACGCAATGGTGTCTGAAAAAAAGGAACCTGGCTGAGTAAATGTTTTAAATCACGTGACAGATTTTTTTTTCAATTAATTACCCCATTTTTATTCTTTTTCCGGGGAAGGGATTAGGAAATAACATGAAATCGTAACATTTAATAAGATATGTACTTGAATCACTTCAGTGTTTTCCCTCCATTTGTTGAAGCAGTTGCAAAAAAAAAAATGCATGAATATAAAAATAACGAATACATAAAAGCGATGAAACCGATACTTTACATGATGAAAATAATGTGTGCAATGCCATTCTATTGGAGATCGCAAAGTAAGGTGTTTCCTTTTATCTTTTCATGGTAGTAAGTAGGTAAATAATATGTATTATGTAGATTGTAGATTTGCTTCTGTATCCAATATCTTCGTGTCTTAAACCAACTCCATAATTCTAGATGGCATCCCTATCTTCTTATCATCAAAGATGGTTTCCTTCGCAGCAATTGTGGCATGTTTAATGTACCATAAGGTTTATGGAACTGAAACAATCGAATTACTTATCGATGTGAACAACCTGAACATAATAACACTGGTAGCCAAAGGTCCAGATATAATATTCGAATGTTTTAGTTTAGCAGTTCCATTGATAATGTTAAATAGGAATGAAGAAATGCAAAATTATTGGAAGACGTGGCAAATTCTTCAGGTAAGTACCTACCTAAAAAAAAACCTATGATTCATTTTTATCAAGGGTAGATAGGTATGTAGTAAGTGGATACTCATTTGTGACATTGCAGTTGAAATATGAAAATATAACAGGAACACCATACATATCAAGAAAAAGGAGATACATTGCAATATCAACCCTAGTCTGCATTTCCTGGTTAGCAATGAGAACATGTTATGCTGCATTATTTCACTACTTCATCTTCGACGATGTTTTTGATTTCATCGCAACTGCTTACAGTCATACCCTAATACATACCATACTAACATACTGGTTGACAAATTGCGCATATATTCGGTCAACATCTGAGGACATACTCATTTTGGGAAAAGTAAAAAAAAAAAGCACCCACTAAACTGATTCTATGTACTTAGACTTACCTAGTTCTTAGAATAATTTATGAAATGTTTCAGAAAATTATTGCTGAAAAGAGAGAACACTGGAAACTGAACAAGCTTGTTGCAATTTGGTCCAACTTGAACGATTTAACAAATTGTTTCAACGAAGCCCATTCCTTTTTATTCATGATTATTTTCTTGATGAATATAACAATAATTGTCGCATTCTCTCACGCTCTTCTACATTATTCAGAGTACGAAGGCTGGTTTCCATATTCACATTTTACGAATATTCTAATGATATTCGCAAGTTTTCTTTTAATACTCAGCGAAACGTCACATTCAGTTTACCATCAAGTAAGTATAAATAGTACTTGAATGTATGTTCGTTTACCTACACTTAATTTTAAAATGAATTTTTCAGTATTTACTGTCAAATAGAACAAAATTTTGATCTCATCGACAAATTTTTTAAATTTTTGCTTGAGCTCAAGAAGTTACCATGCATCAAAATTTTCAAAAATTTGGAAGAACCGATGAAAAATTTATTTAAAAAAAATAATACACTTTGGCCACAATTGTTTCAGTTTTAGAAATAGGTCACTTTGTGAGAGCGTTTTTTTTCTCAAAAAGTTGTGCTATAAATTATGGCTAAAAATGTACAACTTTACAAAGGGCACTTGCCCTTCCATTTCAAAATTTTGAATTTTCAAAAAAATGAAAACACTCTGAGCACACATTGTGGACAAAATTTCGTTCAGATCGTCAAACTGTTTCATTTCCCTGCACTTTAAACTGGTTTTCGAGTTTTAAAATGAATAATTAAGTGTGAAATTGTTTCCTGAATTCAGATGTGTCAGCGTCAAAAAGAAGCATTACTACAGGAAAACACAATGAAAATGGAAATACCTGTTTTGCAATCGGTTAGTAAGTACCTATCGGTAAACAGTACGCACTTATTTTGTTGTAAAAATATCCCATCAATGAAAGTTCAACAGGTAGTGCGATTCTTACAAACAATATATTCGCAAAATGCTGCCATCAGTTTCAACGGGTTTTTCAATCTGACTCGAATGAAATTTCCTGTGGTATGAAGTCAGAGTTTCTTTCAAAAATTACTTAATATTCATTCGTTGATACTGGATTTTGATTATGTTTCAGATAGTGGCTATTTGTTTAAATTATTTAATAGTTCTGCGACAATTTTATGAAGTTTAAAGCGACAATTCGTTTGATGAATCATTTACAGTCACAGTCAGAAAGATACACGAATAGAAGTTATTGAAGACCTGAGGCGTGATTCTTATCAAATGCAGCTATATCTCATCGAGTATAACATCGTTGGAAATTTTAATGAGCAACAAAAACAGTCATTGTGATCCTGTCAAATGAATCAATTTTTTAAACAGAAGAAAAGAGGCTTTTGAAAATGAATCATGAAAGTTTTTCTGTCATGTCAAACTTTTCTGTCCTTCCAAAATGGTGTCACTCGAAAATTTTCAGAAACCACCAACGTAAAAACTACTTAATTGCATTTTAATTACCTACGTATACGTACGTGCATTCTGCAGATTAAATGACTGAAACAAAACTTTTAGTTCATTTTTTTTCGATCTAATCTTCTTCCTATGATTTTAAAATTGGAGCACGAATAGGAACATATTTGAAAACAATTAAACTAACACTTTGTATGATAGAAATAATGTGTGCTAAGCCATCTCAAATGGAACCAAAAAGCAAGACCAATTAATTTTTCAACTTTTAGCGTGATAGAGTGAGATTTGGCATAACTTGATAAGAGGGAAATTATCTGAATTCCTATTTACGTGGTTGAGTTTAGAAATATTCCCTTAGGTAGGGAATATTTACCTTGCCCAGGATAGCTCAATACTTGGAGAGGTTTCAGTCATACTACTCATTCTTCACAGCAATAATCTCTAATCACCAATGAAAGTCATATCATATACACAAGAGTGTTAATATGTTTATTCTTAAACAGAAATAATATTAAAAAATACACATCAAAAGGTCATAGAGTATAAAATAACTGTAGGGTCATTTTATAATAAATAAAAGCTCTGGCTTCTACTTTACAACTCGCGTTAATGAATTAGACTATAATTAATATACTTACTTTAATGGATAAAAAGTGGTAATTACATACCCTTGAAACTGTACACAATTTCGGAATAAATGGTGACTTACTCACCAGGTACACATACTGTCAGGGTTGTTGTGATCCGGATCATTACGTGATCCGGATCATGATCCGGATCACATTTGAGTGATCTGTATCCGTGATCCGGATCATTTTCTGCAGTAGGAATCGTGATCCGTGATCCGGATCATTATTCCACAAGGATTCGTGATCTATGATCCGATTCAAAATTTTCCGCAGATCATTTTTTCACGGATCCTTTTTTTTCACCAGTAATGCTGCATTGCTGCATGTTTTTGCTTTGAAAATTCGATTTTATTAAAAATTAATGGAGTTGAACTCAATTTGTTGGATATTGATGTAAGTAAAATCGACGTAATGTCATTGGTTTATCGCTAGGATGCCTAGTTTTTGATTTTTTGACAAAAAACCGCAAGTAAAACTTTTTGAAAATTATTTTTTGAAAAATTTGCACACTGTGTTTCATAAAAGTCAATCTGGAGGCGAAAGGAAGCGTCCTACGAAAAAATTACACATGACCAAAATTGTAGAGAATTAAATTTCCAATCGACATGATCTTATTAGTTTTTCTGTAGGATGCTTAGTTTTTGATTTATTGACAAAAAACTAAAATTTTTTGATATGTAAAAATTTCATTTTTCAATTTCTGCAAATTTTCAAGCTGAGGCTGACTTTTTCCCACCCCTGTATAATGTGTTATTGCAAATTTTTTGAAAATAAAATGAGACTATTTCGTTTTTTCACGTTTTTGTTCAATCTTCAATTTAAAAAAACCAATTTAGTACCCAGTACAATTTCCGTGAAATGATACGAAAAACGATCCGTGAAATTTGATCCGGATCACTTTTTTCTGGAGTGATTCGTGATTCGTGATCCGGATCACAATTTCCCGGAAGATCTTTGATCCGTGATCCGGATCACAAATTTCTCAATGATTCGTGATCCGTGATTCGGATCAAATTTCCGTGATCCGCAACAACCCTGCATACTGTCCATGTTTTCTGCCTCTTTCGCGGGTGTCCCTAATAATAGACAACGTCGGCAGAAATGTATTACACGAGGTACCCTTTCAGACGAGAAGTATTTCCGATGGTCGGCAGGATCGGAGAAATACCCAAAGTAGACGCGATTAAATACGATCGATTATTTTAATCACAAACGAAACAGAATTATCCACTTGATAAAGTGGGTGACATCGGAGAAATAGGGGATGAGCATCCCTGTAATGGGTATTCATCCGCTGCTAACATTCATAAGTACACATAGTGACCAAGAACCGGCTCGCGCGTTTGCCGAATCTAAGATCTGTTTCATTTGGAAATGCAACTTACTGGAAAATACAACTCATTATAAATGCAACTAGTTTGGCTCGTGGCCGTGTTGCTCTATTTATAGTCGTAGGTGCATCGTTCGATGCGCTTGCCGCGGATATCGATGACATTGAATTGTCATAAAAACATAGTAGTAGGAGTAGCGATGTAGTAGGAGTTATCACATTACCATACTTGCAGTTTAAGGGAGGTATTCTATTAATCCTCAATAGGGTGATGATTAATTTGATCATTGCTAAGGCGATGAAGGCATATTTCCTCATATCAAGCGAATTTTTAAAAATTCAAAATCGACCACTTTCAAAAATGTATGCATTCCTCTCTCCCCCTCCCCCCCAAAAAAATTTGTACTCTGTAAAAAAAAAAATGGAAATTAGTCCTGAAACTAATATCAACTCCCCCAAACCAAATTTCACCATTTTTGGCCCAATTTTCAGAAGGTGACGTGAAAATCAAGTTGGGCACCTAAAAATCGAATTACAGCTCACCCTCAACTCATTTAAAGCATTTATCCACATTTGAACCGATTTCCAGGCGGACACCTCAAGTGTTTTTTTTTGACCCGAATATTACCTTCAAAAACTAAAAACTTTTTGTTCACAGGAAAGTTTTGAAAATTGCACAAACGGCTTTATCTTGTCAAAAATCGACCTTCTGAAACTGAATTTCACCATTTCGAGCGATTCCGGAGCTTCAAGCGTCATTTTAAATTTCTGTAGAGTTTTAAAATTTCTTCAAAAGATGTGGAAATTAATTTGGGCAGCCAAAAATCGAGTTGTGGCTTATACTGGTATCTTATCTACAGATCAAAAACTTGACAAAATTGCTAAAGACACCCCCCCCCCCTCGCTACATTTTTCCAACAAGGATACAAATTATTGAAGTTTTGGTGTATGGAAGGCAATATCTCCGGAAGGGGTGGTGTGGACGTCAAAAATTTGTGCAGGAAGTTTGTACACCAGAGATAACATTTTGATCATTTATTTTAAATCCGCTCGAATCTTTTTGTACCCATTAGTTATTGACACATTGAATCACGCGAGTTGTTTGAAAGTTAATACGTACAATTGTACCTAAGTACTTTGTAATGAAAAATAATGATAGGCCTATCCCAAAAAATATCTGCTTAAAATCACGCGACAAATGTTTCAAACTCGATATTTTCATTAAATATTCAGACTTTATAAATGGTAACGTGAAATGTACATACTTAAATTTCATATTAGGCCTAGGTGAAAAACTCAAAATGTTCACTTTTTAATCAATTTTTCAAAACAGCT
Organism: Planococcus citri; assembly: GCF_950023065.1. Classification (NCBI taxonomy): domain Eukaryota; kingdom Metazoa; phylum Arthropoda; class Insecta; order Hemiptera; family Pseudococcidae; genus Planococcus; species Planococcus citri. The sequence goes on along the minus strand of NC_088680.1, from coordinate 59,577,912 downwards.
CTAAGAAATGTACGAATCTGAGAATAACGAATATTTAAAAGCGATGAAACCAACGCTGTTTATGATGAAAATTGTGTGCGCCATGCCCTTTAATATAAAACCAAAAGGTAGGTGTAGGTGAGCATTTTTCTTTTTCTAAACAATAATCAAAATAAAAAACAAACAAACAAATATTACCTTTTTATAAACACTTGATTTGCAGATAGCATTCCCAGTATATTGTCATCAAAGATAGCTTTCTCAATAGCAATTGTTGCGTGCATATTGTACAATACTCACTATGGAAGCGAAACAATTAAAATCTTAGCTGATGAAAGCAACATGAATATAATTACATTGGTTGGCAAGTTTCCAGAAATAATCTTTGAATTTTTCAGTATATCGGTTCCATTAATGATGTTGAATAGAAATAAGCAAATGCAAGATTATTGGGACACTTGGGAAATTCTTCAGGTAATAAGCTTAATGGCAAAATAATGTGGTAGGCACACGTATTTTCTGAAAAATAACTTCTCATCATTTTTTTTTCACCTACATCGAAAATAATTTGACAAATATTTGATTCACCTATAATAATTCTACATCTACAGTTGAAATATGAAAGTATAACAGGGACACCGTATAAATCAAGGAAAAGAAAATACATCAGAAGAGCGACATTATTTTGTATTGGCTGGTTGGTATTCAGAAGTTGTTACGCTGCAATTTTTCACTCCTTCATCTTTATTGATGCTCTAGATTTCATCGCTTCAAGTTACAGTCACCTCTTATTGTACACCTTGTTGACGTATTGGTTCACAAACTGCGCATATTTTCGGTCAACATCCGAGGACATACTTATCTTGGGAAAAGTAAAAAAAAAACGAATGAAACATTTTTTAAGAGGATTGTTTTTATCCCAACAAGGGAGGAACCTGAACTCGTTGGGAAAAAATTTGAACCGGACACAGCTAGATCGAAAGAGCACGAGGAAATATACGAGATCTACTATCACTAGCCAAAATTTCAATTGCTTACGTACATTTTTTCGATTTTTGGTGATTTTTTTAAAAATCAAAGCTAGTTTAGCTCCTTTTTGGAAATTTATACCTACTTTCAAAAATCTGCCGAAAGCTCCGAAACTGATCAAAACGGTTTGAAACCAGTTCCAATCGATTTGGAGGGTCAAAAATAAGGCATATCTCAAATTTCAGCTATCTAAGTTAGTTTGGTAAAATTTTGATTTTTTTTTCGTTTTTGCCTCAAAGATTTTTTTTCCAAATAGGTCTAATCTGAAATCGAAAAATGCACTTCAGCACCTGAGATTTCGGCGGGTGATGAATATATTTTTGTATGCTCTTTCAATCTATCACTACCCGGTTCAGACATTTGAGTTCGAATTTGGCACCTCCCTTGTAAGTCAAGGTTTTACCTATTTACTAATGTTTCAGAAAATTATCAAGGAAAAGAAAGAAAATTATAAACTGAACGTACTCATTTCGATTTGGTCAAATTTGAGTGATTTAGCAAATCGTTTCAATGACGCTCATTCCTTTCTATTTCTATCCGTTTTTATCATGGTAGTGACAATAATTGTAACATACTCTTACGCTCTTATCAATTACTCCACGTATAAAATCATTTATCCATTTACGTTTTTTTCCAATATCTTAATAATAGTTGTATGTTTCCTTCTGATACTCTGCGAGTCATCACATTCAGTTTATCGCCAAGTAAGTACATACTAAATACCAAATACTGTGTTTATTTAGCCAACTGAAAAGTGACATGTTACCAAAGCCAATGATTACCATCCAATTTTCGGATTTCAGGTGTGCTATCGACAAAAAGAAGCATTACTACAAGAAAATACCATGAAATTGGAAATTCCACTGTTACAATCGGTTAGACAAAGTGATTACTGATTACTTAAGGAAAATAATCAATCGCAAAAATAGCTAAAACACAAAAAGTTCAATTTGAAAGTTTTCCAAACTCATTTTTAATCATACTTACTTACCTACTTATGCATAATAATTATGATTCATCATCGTTGAAACTTCAACAGGTGATGAGGTTTTTACAAATAGTCAGCTCGCAAAATTCGGCTATGGGTTTTAACGGATTTTTCACTTTGACTAGAACGGAATTTCCTGTGGTAAGTATGATAAAACCAGTATTACGAGAACTCGATTTTTTTTTGGTTTGTTAAATTCTATTTGGAATATGTTTTAGATTGTGGCTCTTTGCATAAACTATTTGATAGTCCTGCGACAATTTTCTGAAGATTGAATGAAATGTTGAGTTGTTGACTTGGCTACGCCAGCAATAAATAAATCAGAGACGCCTGAGAGGAGATAATAAAATGAAGACCTAATTAGATGGTGGTGGTTGAATTAATTGCATTGATTTTTAGGTGGAATGACATCGATTACTAGAATGGGTTTACAAAAAGAAATCATGTCACGAATTCAAATAAAATTACTTCTTTAAAGATCATTTTTGTTTTTCATCTCCGAACTGTGTAATTTGCGGAGCTGTAATATTATTGTCCATTTTCTTTCAATTTGATGATCCAAAAATTTCTGAAAATGAAATTTATTTTCGTCTACATACCCAAGTTCCCGTTTTTAAATTTATATTACTTGAATCATGCAATTAATCTGAGCTAGCGATACTCGAGAGTGAATTTTACCAATATTTTGAGGGTTTGAGCCAATCACAAAATTAATACGAGCAAATAACAACGTAATCTAATAAAATTATTGCAACTTGTTGCGCGTATTGAAACAACTTTAAGTTAATCTTGATAAATTTGTAGATGCTACGATAAGTAGGTACCCGTCCCATACCTAAAGCTGCACTTTAATGTTTTCGTAATATGTTGAAATTTACGTGACGTTCCCACCTAACTTCGAGTATGTGGGTGTTGAACAGTTCAATTGCTCAATGTGGTGAAATGAAAACTTGAGTATTTGTTTTGAAGTGTGTAATTTTTCATCAAACACAATTCCACGGTCTTGGAATGAATAATAATTTAGTTGTAGGGACCTACCTACTCGATTTTATACGCCAAAATTCCAAGTATTCAGATTATGCCAAAGTAGCTGCCTAAGGAGGAATGTGAGGAGTAGAACCCTCCCCCACCCCCCGTTGTAAAATTTTGAAGAAGTCGGCAAATTTTAAAAATTTTTAGACTTAATAAAAAATGTTGAGTTTCATTTTTCGATGTTTGACGAATTTTTAAAAATTTGAATAAGTAGATATTATGTACTTGAATTATTTTTTGTTAAAAAATATCTACCAATAAAATTGAGGTTTTTTTGCATACCTAATGCCTCGTTTTCGATCTCTTGAATCAATTTTCGGAGCCTCTTTAAGCACATTTTTAGATTGTCCAGTTTTGGAAAAATTCCGTAAAAAAAGGGCAAAATGAAATACCAAATTTTAGCCTTTCATCTCAATTTGACCAAATTTCAAATTTTCAATTAAAACCCAATTAATTTTGAATTTTTTTCAAATTCATCCTGGTGGTGTATTTTTTGCGCTTTTTCGACTCTGTTTCGTTTGATTCGAAGATTATTCTCTGTTTGGGTCTCTTGAGAGGGCGGGGGCGGGGGGGGGGGGGGTAAAGCAAAAAAGAGGCTATCAAAATTCATAATCAAGGGATATAATTTTTGACCAAGTGTGCGTATTAAACGGGTCATTGATTACAAGCCATTTTATTTTTAACTCGCGCAAATGTCTTTTTACCCATAAAACTTTGAAACCAAAAACATCAAACTTCTCACATTAAAAAAAACAAAACAAATCAAAACAAAAACAAAGCTATTTCGTCTATCAATTTTTCTTTTACGAAATAAAAAATTCCATGTTTGAGGCTTCTAAAAATTGAACAATGAAAAATGAATTTTTTTCATCAATCATGATACTATCTACCTATAATGTCAACTGATGGAATTGCTTTCGATAGGTAAATTTTCGATTGCACCCCCCCCCCAAACCTTCAGTTTTGTCCCTGATCTCAATTCATAAATGAATTTATTTTAGTAGGTACCAGATATTGTCGTCATTCGTTAAAAAACACAAAAAAAAACAAGATTTTCAAGACTGTAATATCTTTTTTAAATGTATTAAAATTCGTTCAATTTATTTTTTCATTTTTTTGCATCGCTGCTTTTAACATTTTTTTACCAGCTTATTTGACTAATGAATACTTTGTAGGTATGATCTACTGTCGAGCTATACATTGGACAAATTCAATCGCAGTTAGTTTAGTGGTTAAACATACCAAATTACTTATTAATTGACAGGAAATATAAATACGCAATGAACAAGATGAAATCGTACAAACTACAAACCGTTTCAGCTGTACCTATACATGTGATTATTGTGTTAGTAGGTCTCTACTTCGTTAAATTTTTTTTGTTTGCGCGCGCATCATATGCTAATGGCGAGATCGTTTTGTAGAGAGTTTGTTATTTTAATAAGTAGATAGCAATTTCTTTATAATTTAACATTTTTTTTTTTTTTTTCATAATCAGGTAAATTCACACCTATGTACTAGAAAAAAGTATCTACGAATATGAATGATTAGGCATCCAACATTTAATAATATTCTATTTTACTTATCTAAAACTACGTCAAATCTTAATCAATGTTTTTTTTTTTTTTTTTTTTTTGAATATGGATCAATTAAAAGAATCAGGTGATTTTCGCTTCATAATAAATTCTGATAAAATCTAGACAAAAATAACACAAAGCAAACTTTATCACACTTTGATAAACATACTTAATAAGTTAGATTCAATGTGCTTGAATGTAGGTACTACCAACATTACGTGGGTCTACGAGTAAGTAGGTATAAAATTAGCTTAGAGATACGAAATTGAAGTACCTACTTATTCATTTTGTGTAGGTCTAGGTACATAGTAAGTACATACATAAATACTTCATTTTGCTCGTATACGCTTGTGTATCTCATTGTAACAATTGATGCTTATAAAGGATGATATAACATTGGACCAGCTAATTTTTGACATCTGTTTTCTTTCAGTCTAGTAGTTCAAAAAAAATTGTGAAAATGAAATTAATTTTTTTAAATGTAAGTTACTTATTGTATATTTTTCAAATTTAACTTTTTCTAATGAATCGGTTGTGAATGTAAAAATACCTACACAAGTACGTAGATATTCAAGTGCCTACATATTTACCAACACCTAAATAATTTTTGCTTCTAGCTACTCTGTGCTTTAACACTTCAACCACAATTTAGCCAAGGTGCTAAAATATTAGGCATATTTACTGTCAGCGGTCTAAGTCATTTTAAATTCGATAATGCTGTGATGAAAAGCTTAATAGAAGTCGGACATGAAGTCACTATTATCACTCCATTTCCCAAACAAGCTGCTGCCGAAAATTATACAGCAATAATTGATGTTTCTCCGAAAGAAAAAACTTTCATAGGAAACTCCACTCCACAAGAATGGGTTTACCAAAACATTATGCCAATAATGGATATGATGATTGAAAGTGATGCGCAATATTGCAACAAAATTATAAATTTACCAGAAATTCGAGTGAGTTGGGCTTACCTAATTTTGTGTAGCCTAAAATATGATTTGATTGTGTGTCTGTGTATTTTAGTTAATTTTCTTTTTTTTCAGAAAATTTTAAAATCCAATAAGAAGTTATACGATGTGTTATTCGTGGAAATTGGTTTTCTGTACAAATGTTTTTTACCAATTGCTGAAAAAATGAAAATCCCAGTCATCGGAACAATAGCCGTAAGAACTTGGCTATATGCTGATTACGCGATGAATAATCCTAATCATCCCGCATACATTCCTGAGGAAATGACAGTTCAAAACTGGAAATTAAATCACGTTTTTGGACGAATCATAAATGTATGGAATCACATCGTAGTAGCATGGTATAAGAATTTCGTTGTGCCATCATTGATAGAGAAATTTCATCAAAAACATGGAACCTGATTTGATTTTTTATAATAATCACGAATCCATTTTACCCAAACCATCGAACCCAAATGTCATCAATATCGCAGGAATACATGTCACAGAGACTAAACCTTTGCCAAAGGTACATAAATAGACACCTACTTCTTGAATAGTTACTTATTGAAAATGTAGACTAGATTAATTCAGTGATTGTATAGTTTGTTTTCACTTTTTTTTAGAAAATTCAAAAATTTATAGATGAAGCTAAACATGGAGTGATTTTATTCACATTTGGTTCATATGTTAAAGCAGCCACTATGAGTTCAGAAATGAAAAACGCTTTCAGAGATGCTTTCGCTGAAATACCACAAAGAGTGATATGGAAATTTGAAGAGGAATTCGATAATAAGCCCAAGAATGTAATGCTGCTTGATTGGTTACCGCAGCGTGATATCTTGAGTAAGTGAATACCCTGAAATATGTATTCCTCATAATGCAATTACAGAACACACTTTTGTGGACTTTGTCCCTTGAATATGTATAAACGTTGCTTTCTTATTTTCTAGTTTGAGATTCCCCCCCCCCCCGATTTTTTGATAACTCAAACTAAAAGCTACATATATTAAAGCAATCAAATCAGCTGTCCCAATTCAAAATGAAATGTTTTAGTCATAAACATTAATTTGTAGACAAAATACCAATTGTTGGAATATAAATATATATCAAGTAAATGTATTGAAGTTTTTCTAATTGTATCAAAAATTCGAAATATTTCTATTGTACATCCAAACCAAAAATTGTCCAAATAATGACAATAAACTTGTTTTTTCAGAACACAAAAACGTGATTGCCTTCATCAGTCATTGTGGTTTAGGAGGTACTAACGAAGCTCTTTACACAGCAACACCTATGGTAGCTTGTCCATTATTTTGTGATCAACCAGACCATGCAGAACTGCTAGAAAATCTAGGAGTTGCAGTACATCTTGATTTCTGCGACATTACTAAAGAAAAAGTTCTAAAAGCGCTGGATCAAATTACAAACGACACGAGGTAAGATGATACATAATCATGCTCCTTGATTGCTCACCAATTTAAATAATAGGTCTTAATAAAAAATATAATAAAAAATGATCCATCCTATCTGATGGATTTTTATTTTATTTTTAGGTATTACAATACTATGCAAAAGGTTTCTGCAGTGTTTAAAGATCGACCAATGACACCGCAACAAAGTGTTGTGTATTGGACTGAATATGTGATCAGGAATAATGGAGCATCTCATTTGAAAACTCCAGCATCCCGATTGAGCTTATTCCAATACCTGTTATTGGATGTTGTGTTTATTGTCGCATTATTTTTAGGCATTATTTTGTATCTGATCAATCAAATTTTTAGAAGTTTTTATCACTATTTCTGCCCTAGTAAGAGTGGTAAGACATCTAATAAACCTGATGGTAAAAAGCTTTAGATTGGTTTGTGAAATTTCAAAGAATACATAATATACTTAATATATTTTTTTTGGAGACAAATTAAGAAAAAATATTATTCTTTAAAAATATAAATACTCGACCAAAAAATAAATTTACATTTCAACTCGAAAACAATTAGTGATTGTACATACCAGAGCTGAAAATGGTTATGCTACCCGCTTATTGGTATCTGGTTAAAATACTGGTCTAACCCGCTAGTAGCTGGTATTGAGTTGATTTGGGTACAGATTGTAGTGTATAGCGAGCACAACCCGATTGTTTTCACACTTAGTCTGCACAGGCACCCAAAACTTGATAATGCTTAAGTGGGAGGAGTTACGCTTTGATACCTGTTGTTTGTATGTGTGATTGACATTTGACAGTGATTGATGACAATGATGATGTCATGCTGGTACACCTGCTACGCATACAACATGCTACCAGCGACAATGTGAACTGGTGTGAAATTTTTTCAACTCGCTACCAGCTATTGCGAGCAGCGGGTAGCTAGTTGAAAAAATGTTGCACCGGTTCACGATATAACTAGTAGCGCATTGAATGCGTAGCCAGTGTACTGGCATGACATCATCATTGTCATCAATCATGTCAAACGTCAATCACACATACAAACGTCAGGTATCAAAGTGTAACTCCTCCCACTTACGCATTATCAAATTTTGGGGTGCGTGCGCAGACCAAGTGCAAAAACATTCGGGTTGTACTCACTATACGCTACTATCTATATCCAAATCAACCTGATACAACCACTGGCGGGTTTAGCCGGTATTTTAACCAGATACCGGTTAGCGGGTAGTGTAACCATTTTCAGCTCTAATACCAACCAATAATAAAATTTACGTAATACACACTCGTAATCTCATCATTACACCTCTGTCGCTAGATGCAAAATGTACGTCATTATGAGCGACCTAATGTTGGGTCAAACAGGTACATAATGTGCATATTATATCCCTAATGTTGTGTGGCAACGACGCAAAACTCGTCATTATGTACGCGTTACGTTTGGACATAGGTAATTTAAAATTTAACAAATTTAACCGGTGAAGTTTGGTCACTCATAGACGCACATTTTTTGCATCTAAACAACAGAAGTGTAATAATGGTGAGGTTACGAGTGTTTATTATGTAAAGCACCTTACACTACACGATTAATAAAGTGTGTAATTATGAACTCGTGCAATGTTACAGCGCTCGTCTTTGACTCGCGCAGTAACTTTGCACTCGTTCATAATCACCCACTTTATTGATCTAGTAATGTAATGTACTATACTATTTAATGTCAGCCATCTGCAATTAATAATTGACTATGGATCTATTTTATACAATATGTACTGCTTCAAAAAATGACCTAACAAAATTGAATCCAATCACCAACAATGCATTACATCTGTCATTAGGAGCATTCCAAACCAGCCCTATAATCACTCTTACTGAGGAATCTGGAATTACTCCTCTACAAGAAAGAAGAAACTATTTAGCTCTAAAACAATATGTCAAAATTGCCAATAATACTATTCATATAAATCATTTCAAAACATTCCACTCCCATCTCCAACACAAATATAACATTATGTATTATAGATTCATGTAAAGTTTATAAAATAATCAAAAATGAAACACTCAGGGAAAATTTTGAATGCATGCAAGTATGTACCTACATGAAAATGAAGACTAGATGTGTGAAAAGCTGTTCCTATTCCTAAATTATGCAGAGTGCAGGGATTTATGTTTTGCTTTGTTAAAATTTTACTAGATATTTTTGTTGAACTTTTGTTATATTTTTGTGAATTTTGCTACACTTTTGTTAAGATTTTGTCATTTTGTTTGTTATAATTTTTGCTATTTGTTGTAATTTGTTTGGCCACAGACCTCCGTTCACAAGGTACAGGGTTCAAACCCAGCTACAGAGGCCAGCTTGTGCTTGTAATTTAAAATCTTATGTGCACTTATCAACATCACATGCCAAGTGCCGAGGGACCATCAGTTATTAGCCGAGCTAACAGATCATTAGTAGAATCAAAAAGCTGAAACTGGTTCGAGCATCTATAAAGGTCAACACAGAGGAGCTCAGGGTCTCTAAACAACCCAGCTACCTCCAAGATGCTTGTGTAGATGTCACTAGGGTACTGTAAAATGGGTATGATCAATGTCAGCCATTTTGGTTGTCCCATGTCCTTGTGTACATTCATCGACAGTCGATGTTGTATAAGTGTGGGTAAGATTTACCTTACTCACACTTATACAACATCAACTGTTCACAACGACGCGGGACAACCAAAATGACTGATGTTGATCATTCCCATTCTAGAGTACCCTAATGTCACTAGTAAGCAAGCGGGAAAGGGAAACTACTAGTGGAAGCTCAAAAAATAAATTTTCATGAGATATGTAATCAACAGCTCAACGCAATAGAGGCAACACCAACATAAAAGATGTTAGTCCAAATAGGTACCCAATTCGGCATACGGGTATGCGTTGATTTGTATGCGATACCACCTCGAGCGGTTATATGACTTGATGATGATGATGATGATGATGATGATGATTGTTGACATTAAAGGCCAGGATGCCAGACGTCGCGTCGTTAACGTTAAATAAACTTTTGATGATGATCATGTTATCCATAGAAATAAAATTGTACAAATTCAACCTTTGAGCTACTGCCATGGTCATCGCTCAAGAAAACCTATGTAAATAAGGTATCTTTTTCCATCTTTTGAAAAAAAAAATATATAAGTTGAACCACGACCTTAACTAGACGAATTGAAAATCCGAGATAACGAGTTGAAAAGTGTATTTTTTTCGCTTAAAAAATCTCAAAATTTCAGAGAACAAATTCTATTCAGAATGTAGAACTTTATGAAAGAATCAAATTTCAGCTGTCGAAGTTGATAATAACGCTTTTGTGGAACGGGAACGGTTTGAAATAGCTGGAGAAAAGTCAACTTTTGCTGGAGACTTCAGATTGATCCAAAAATGGTCTCGATCGATTCAGGAGGGTGACTTTAGGAGATAAAGCAAAGTTTCGGGCATTTTTGTCCAAAATTCATGATTCTGGAATTTTTTGAAAATTTGATATTTTCCAACTCATCCTCACCTCAGATCTTTGATTTACCTTCTGGAATATTTTAAAAGTTATTTTTAATTCTCCTTATCCATACACCACAATACACATCGTGTCATCGTGTAATGATTTTAAAATTGAAACACGCAAATTGTTTGAAAATTGGTAGGTCTAGGTACTTCAGTACTGAAGTATTATCATGAAAAATAATAATACCCCAATAAATATGTAGGTATCGTACTTGAAATCACGCGACATAATATTAATTCCAACTCAATTTTTTCGTTAGTTAGATATATGTATTTTTATAACAACGTGAAAATGTAAATTTCCACCTGAAAGGAAAAATATCTCAAAATACACTTCATCTTTTTATCGATTTTTCAAAGCATTTGTAAAAAAATGTACGAATCCGAAAACAACGAATATTTAAAAGCAATGAAACCATCGCTTCTTATGATGAAAGTAGTGTGCATTTTGCCCTTTAATATAAAATCAAAAAGTAAGACACTTCTGTTCAAAATAAATAGGTAAGTAAGCCTCTAACACGTACAAAAATGTAAATTTCAGATACCATTCCCAGTATATTATCATCAAAGATAGTTTCCTCAATAGCCATTGTGGTATGCGTATTTTTCCGTTATCATAATGGAAGCGATAACATTAGAATAATAACGAGTGAAAATAACAAAAACATGATCGTAACATTGGTAGGCAGATTTACCGTCATAGCCTTCGAGTTCTTTAGTTCCTTAGCTCCAATGATGATGTTAACTAGAAATAAGCAAATTCAAGATTATTGGAATACTTGGGAAATACTTCAGGTGAGAGCAATATCAAATGTACCTAATTTCCCAATTTATATTCCCTAAAAAAAAAAACTACCTAAGCCTTACTCATTAATTTTTTCGTGAATTTCAAAAATAATTTGGCATAATTAGCTATTCAGTGTTTGAAGACAATCTATAAAATTAAATCGAAAACAATTAATTCGATTCTAATATTCTACCTGCAGTTGAAATATGAAAGTATAACGGGTTCACCGTATATATCAAGGAAACGAAAATACATCGCAAGAGCGACACAATTATGCATTTCCTGGTTAATATTGAGAAGTGTTTATGTTGCAACATTTCACTACTTCATCTTCACTGATGCTGTCGATTACATGGCTAAAAATTACTATCACCTCTTATTGCACACAATGTTGACGTATTGGTTCACAAATTGCGCGTTTTTTCGGTCAACATCCGAGGACGTACTCACCTTGGGAAAAGTAAAAACATTTATGTTGTTTTTTTTAAATCCTCAAATTCGTGAAATGTACGATTATCGATGTTTCAGAAAATTATCAAGGAGGAGAAAGGAAATTATAAATTGAACAAACTCATTTCGATTTGGTCAACTTTAAATGATTTAGCGAATCGTTTCAATGACGCTCATTCTTTTCTTTTTTTATCCTATTTTACCACGTTAGTGACTATATTTGTTACATTCTGTTACGCTCTCATAAATTACTCTACGTACAAAAGGGTCTATCCATTTACAGTTTTTTCCCATATTGTATTGATAGTTGTAAGTTTCATTCTAATACTCTGCGAATCGTCACATTCAGTTTATCGCCAGGTAGGTAATTACATGAATAAGACTACCTACCTAATATTTACATAGTTGACTGGGAATAATTATTTGTCAACATAATCTACGACAGACTGATTCAATTTTTGGATTTCAGATGTGTTATCGACAAACAGAGGCGTTACTACATACAAGAAAATACTATGAAATTGAAAATCCCTGTACTGCAATCGGTAAGTAAAAGACAGTGATCAGATATCTATTCTTTCAAAGAAAAATAATCAAGTATAAAAATGGCCAAAATACAAAAAAATAAACCAATTATGCAACATATAAATTTTCAAAATCATATGCACAATATAATGATGATTCATCATTGATGAATGATGAATGTTCAACAGGTGATGCGATTTTTGCAAACTGTTCACTCGCAAAATTCAGCCGTGAAATTTAACGGATTTTTCACTCTGACCAGAATGGAACTGCCTGTGGTAGGAAAATAATTATTAATTTCATAAACTCAAAATTTTATCAATGAAGTTGAATTTTGATAATGTTTCAGATTGTGGCTCTTTGCATAAACTATTTGATAGTCTTGAGACAATTTTTCAGTGATTGAACGAGATGTACATTTATATTGAATTAAACATAATTATGCAATAAATAAATTACAACTGTGATAAGACGCATGTCTGATAATATAATTTTTTGCTTAACTATACCTAAGTATAAAAAACAACTCAGTCAGAGGGATTTCGACGAAATTCGCTCAAATTCGGTATTTAGGCTTGGTTTGACGTCGGATTGAAGGGGTTGGAGTGAGGATGACATTGAGTCTAAATTGGCAAATGTCCTAATTTTTGGAAGAGGGTGGAGAGGAGTGAAAAAGTTCAAAGAAATCGAACTAAAAACCAATCGATAGGAAATCAAAACTTGTATAGCATATCCCAAAATCAGTCTCCTAAAGCAATTTGGATGGGAGAAAACTGGTTTTTCGTGTTTTTTGACCTTGAAAAATCTGACATTAGCGCCCCCACTCCTCACAATTGACCTGGGAGCCTGAAATTATTTTTCGAAATTATTTGCATGAGAAAAGAAAATACATAATTATAAGGATTTGATCTATTGAAGAAATATTTTTAGAAACCGTGCTGAAGTCTGATTGAAGGAAGGATTTTTAGGTGTTTAATTTCATATTGAAGTTCTTTAAATGAATTTTTGAAAAAAATCTGAAGGTGGAAAAACTTGCTGAAATCTCGGGGGGGGGGGGAAGTCCAAGACGGATACTGATACCTGTAGGTTTAAGAAGGCAAAAGCACTACAATATGAAATCTTAACCTAATGGAACTCGGTACATAGCATTTAGCGAGATATGTGGAGTTAAGTAAAATTCTAAATTTATTAAGGATTTTTTTTCAGCCTTGGATCAAAAAATTTATAGATTTTAGGATTTTTATAATTTTTTAAAAAAAAGTCATTAAATCCGATGGATTTTTAGTATAACTAGTAAGGGGGAGGGAGGAGGTCGTCTAATTGCAATGAATTTCAACTCTGTAAGAACATATTTTTACTAAAAGCAGTTTCATAATTATGTATTGCCAAATTATGAATTTAGAGCTGAACAAGAAAAAATCCTTGAGCAAAGGTATTTTTTTCCAGATGCCCTCCTCTCCCTTTTGAAAAATTCACCTCCATTCTCATAAATTACCTCAACTCAACTCACTTACTTCTAGCTCATGTGATTTTAATTAACTCTTTTCAGTTTTAACGAAAATTTTGACTGAACGACATCTCATGGGCCAAATTCTACAAAATAATATTCTATGCCCCTAAAAATTCTAAAAATGCTTACTTTGCGTGAATTGCTGGTAATTTTTTGGTAAATAACTGGTAATTTTTGGTAAATTACTAGCAAATTCTTGGTAAATTACTGGTAATTCTTTGATAAATTACTGGTAATTCTTTGGTAAATTACTGGCAATTCTTTGGTAAATTACTGGTAATTCTTTTGGCAAATTACTATGCTTTAGCCATTTTTTGCAGAAAATTGCAGATTTGCTTTGCAGGGACATTTTTTTAGTAAAAATACATCAATTTTCTTCACAATTGTGGAAATATCGCAATTTGTTGTGCTTATATTATCGTGTAATATGTCGATTGATATATTTTCGAGGTTGTAGAGTTCGAATCTGAAGTTATTTTTTGGTATGGGTTAGTGGTGAGGCAAGGAGCGGTGAAATATTCCAAATTTTTCTCATATTATTAATTAATATGTCGTTTGTTATGTTTTTGAGGTTGTTAATATTGTTTATTTGAAAAATCCATTTTATATCTCAAATAATGTATTTTAATCAAAATTGAATCGAGTATATCATGTTTCGATCTCAAAATTGCGATATTTTTGCAATTGTGAAGAAAATTGATGTATTTTTACTAAAAAAATGAACCTGCAAAGCAAATCTGCAATTTTCTGCAAAAAATGGCTAAAGCATAGTATACACCACTCCCAAATACACATCACTATGCAGAAGAGAACACACGATATTGCCCGATTATGTGAATTTTGTTCCAAAACGTGTTCTGATTTTATATAAAAAACTGTAAACGTTTAAAATCAGTGGTATATGAAAACATCAAAAAGTAAATTTGGAATTTTTCACCTCCCCACACCTCATTACCCACCTCTACCAAAAAACTAACTGCAGATTCGAACTCTACGACTTCGAAAACATGTTAATCAACATATTACACAATAATAGATGCAAAATTTGAAATTTCCCCCTCCCCACGCCTCACCCCCAACCTCCACCAAAAAACTAACTCCAGATTCGAACTCTGCGACCTTGAAAACATATTAATCGATATATTACACGATAATATAAGCAGAATTTGAAATTTTCCCGCTCCCCACGCCTCACCCCCCACTCCTACAAAAAAAATAAGTACAGATTCGAATTCTACGACTTCGAAAACATATTAATCGACATATTGCACATCGATAAGTGTTGAATCCGAATTATCGCCGTTTTTGGGGGGTCTGTGGCCCACTGTGGCAATTGTTGTTGAATTACTAGTAAATAGTCCAGGCAAATTGCAATTTAATTATGACAAAATTGCTACATGAAATTTTATTGTTGGAATATGTTTATAAGGTCCATAGAAGTAAAACCGCACAACTTCCCCCACCCGACCGCGTGTGCGTTCTCCCCCAGAGTGGATCTTAGCCCCCCAAAATCAGTTTTTCGCCATTTTCTCCCCCTCATTGCATTTTAGCGAAAAATATGTTATTAGATAAAAGAATCTACGTCAAATTTCCGATCTAATGATGTATCAACCTTTCTTGTAGGTCCAAGGGGGGTGGAACCACAGTCATTCAAAAAAAGAGGGTTTCCACATAAAGGCTATAGGCGCCTAAGAGGGGTGAAATGGTTCCCGAAAGCTTTCGAGTTGATATTATCATGGAATGTGGGTAACATTGAGAAACTTCCGTGTAAAAAATTTCAGATCCACACCCCCTCCTTTTTTTGGGGAACCCCCCTTTTCTGAAATTTCAATAACACTTTTCTCAGCCCCATTTTAACCAATTTTGAAAATTTTTCAGTATGTTATGTATATCCTTAGTAGGTATTCCCAAAAAAAATTTCAAACCCCTCCCCTCATATGTACCCCTCAAAACAGTGTAAAATGTGTCTTAGCGAGGGTTGGGGGTAAAATGGGAATTTTGGGGGAAATAACTAGTTATTAATGAGTAGGATGTCGTTTTCTTATGATTCGATACCGCTGAGCACGAATATGACGTCAGATTTTTTGCTACACTCATCTAGCCCTTTCCAGAGCACTTAGACCCCTCAATTTTACTATTGTTAAAAAACATAAAATAAGTCGAAAAACGCTATTTTGAGGGGTAAATATGAGGGGAGAGGGTTGAAAATCTTTGTGGGGATACCTACTAAAGATATACATAACATACTGAAAAATTTTCAAAATTGGTTAAAATGGGGCTGAGAAAAGTGTTATTGAAATTTCAGAAAAGGGGGGTTCCCCAAAAAAAGGAGGGGGTGTGGATCTGAAATTTTTTACACGGAAGTTTCTCAATGTTACCCACATTCCATGATAATATCAACTCGAAAGCTTTCGGGGACCATTTCACCCCCCTTAGGCGCCTATAGCCTTTATGTTTTTTTCTGGAAACCCCCTTTTTTTGAATGACTGTGGTTCCACCCCCCTTGAACCTACAAGAAAGGTTGATACATCATTAGATCGGAAATTTGACGTAGATTCTTTCATCTAATAACATATTTTTCGCTAAAATGCAATGCGGGGGAGAAAATGGCGAAAAACTGATTTTGGGGGGCTAAGATCCACTCTGGGGGAGAACGCACACGCGGTTGGGTGGGGGAAGTTGTGCGGTTTTACTTCTATGGACCTTATAAACATATTCCAACAATAAAATTTCATGTAGCAATTTTGTCATAATTCAGTTATTTTTAGTTCTAATTTGCCTGGACTAAAACTAATTTTTGGTAAATTGCGATAATGTGGTAAATTACTGGAATTTCTTGGAAGTTGGAACCTTCAATACAGGTAGAGCATTCCAATTACCTTCAACTTTCTGACATCAACTTAATCCAAAAATGAAGTCTAGTACTCTGATATCAATAAGTTTCAAAAAATATGTAAAAAAGAAATGCATTCATTTCGATGCTTTAGGTATTCATTAATCTTTATCGTCATTTCATTCAACATCCCCCTTCTTCAATAATGTGATGCTCATATCTACCTACTTGTTGCAATAAAATAGACATTATTGTACTTAAATCAGACAATGCTCACGTTCTCACGATTAAAAGGATTGAAATAAATTTTCCATCGTATTTTCTTCTCCTTTTTAAAAATTTTCTGATGCACGCAAGTTGTTCGCGAATATACAGTAGGTGTAGGTATAATAGTACCTATCATGATAAATGATATGTGTTGTACCTTGATAAATCCTTGAAATCACACAACAAATATTTCTAATCACGCATTTCATTTTTTTTACAGAGCCCTATATTTTATTTTTTGAATTGCATTGTTATTATTGTTATTGTTTAATCGATTCAAAAACAACATAGAATTATAAGGGATTGCTTCAGTTTTCCTTGTAAAATTGGTTACAACATTTTTTTTAAAATGCACAAATTGAAAACAAATAACGAATATTTGAAAACACTGAAACCAATACTTTATATGATGAAAATGATATGTGCAATTCCATTTCGTATAAGACCTCAAAGTAAGACATCTATTTTCTATTTCTAAAATCACGACTGAAGTGAAAGAATTATTGCTTTATTTACTATAGGCACCTATACATTTACGTATGTCTAAGTATTTATTCAAACTTTGACTTCAGATGACATTACTGAAATCATATCATCAAAGTTGATCTCCTTAATTGCGATAGCAATATGTATCCTGTACCACATCTATTATGGAAACGAAGCAATAAGTATAATTTCAAATGAGAACAATTTGAATATGGTAGTATTAGTAGCCAGGGGTCCGGATATAGTATTCGAATGCTTTAGTTTGGCTGTACCATTGATCATGTGGAATAGAAATAAGCAAATGCAAGATTATTGGGACTCGTGGGAAATGTTTCAGGCAAGTGCATGTGATGAGTTCATTTCCGCTTCCGCAGAAAAACTTCCTCGATATTAATTTTCTCATCAATTCAGAAAATAAAATAAAACTCGACATTAGAGGGTCAAATCAGCCACGTGGGAGGGGTGAGGCAGACAATTAATATCGAAGGCAGTTTTTCGGATTATTCACATGCTTCTGCAAAGGCATATTTACTGAAAAGGATCCATTTATCGCTGCATAGATGAAATATGAAAGTATAACGGGGTCATCGTATGTATCCAGACAGAGGAAATGTGTTGAGAAAGCAACAATTTTCTGTATTTCGTGGTTAATACTCAGAACTTTATACGCTGCATTTATTCATACCGAGATCTACGATAGCATAGAGGATTTCATCGCGGATGGTTACAATCATCTCTTGATTCATGTGTTGTTAACGTATTGGTTCGTGAATTGCGCATATTTTTGGTCAACATCCGAAGACATTTTAATTTCAGCAAAAGTAAATTTTAAAAAAGTACTGTAAACGAATTTTTTAAACCCACAAAAGCAGCTACATATTACAAAACTTCACCTATTTTTTTCCAGAAAATTCTCACCGAGAAAAAAGAAACCGAAAAGCTAAACAAACTGATTTCATTATGGTTGGATTTGAGTGATTTAACAAACGATTTTAACGAAGCACATTCATTTTTGTTTCTATCGGTATTCACAATGATAGTAACTGTGATCGTTACGTATTCTTACGCACTTCTCAATTACTCCACCTACAAAATCGTCTATCCATTCGCATATTTTTCCAATATGTTATTGATATACATGTGTTTTCTTTTGATACTTTGTGAAACGTCGCATTCAGTTTATCATCAAGTAAGTAATAAGTATGCACCCTTTATCATTTGGCCAAAAGTTACAGATTTTCATCTCATTCTAACTCGATTTCTTTCGAATTTAGATAAATTTCCGACAAAAAGAGGCATTGTTAGGAGAAGATGCCAAGAAAATGGAACTCCACGTACTGCAATCGGTTAGTAAAAGAGTGACTGACGTACGTACTAGTGTATTTGTACCTTCGGATGGAGTAAAAAAAAATTGGTATCCTCAATTTTGACGAAAATTGTTGAAAAATTTCACTTTGAGTGGGAAACTATAGAAAAAATTTTTGAAGCTCTTAGCCGTACGAGGATTGCACCAGGGGTTCTCCAGGGATCCTCACAGAAAAGTCATTTTTGAAAAAATTTTCCATTCACTTAAAAATTTGACACCACTTTTAGTCCTCTAAGTAAAACAGGGAACTTGGCCTAAGCCTAAGGGTAATTTTTTGGTAAATTAAGAGTAATTTTTTCTGGTAAATTACGAATATTTCTCTGAGTAAATTACGGGTAATTTCTGGGTAAATTACGGATAATTTCTGGGTAAATTATGGTCAATTTTTGGGTAAATTACTGGTAATTTCTGGGTAAATAATTGGTAATTTCTGGGTGAATTACGGGTAATTTCTGGGTAAATTACGAGTAATTTCTGGGTAAATTACGAGTAATTTCTGGCTAAAAAACTGGTAATTTCTGGGTAAATAATTGGTAATTTCCGGGTAAATTACGGGTAATTTCTGGGTAAATTACGGGTAATTTCTGGGTAAATTACGGGTAATTTCTGGGTAAATTACGGGTAATTTCTGGGTAAATCACGGGTAATTTCTGGGTAAATTACGGGTAATTTCTGGGTAAAGGTAATTTCTGGGTAAATTACGGGTAATTTCTGGATAAATTACGGGTAATTTCTGGGTGAATTACGGGTAATTTCTGGGTGAATTACGGGTAATTTCTGGGTAAATTACGGATAATTTCTGGGTAAATTACGGATAATTTCTGTGCAAATTACGGGTAATTTCTGGGCAAATTACGGGTAATTTCTGGGCAAATTACGGGTAATTTCTGGGCAAATTACGGGTAATTTCTGGGCAAATTACGGGTAATTTTTGGGCAAATTACGGGTAATTTTTGGGCAAATTACGGGTAATTTGCGGGTAATTTCTGAGTAAATTACGGGGAATTTCTGGGGAAATTACGGGGAAATTTCTGAGTAAACTGCGGTAAATTGCGAGTGATTTTTTGGTAATTGACGAATACTTTCTGAGTAAATACAAGGTAATTTTTTGATAAATTACTTGTAATTTTCTTTGGTAAATTACGTGTAATTTTCTTTGGTAAATTAGGCTACGTGCAATTTTCTTTGGTAAATTACGTGTAATTTTCTTTGATGAATTAAGGTTCATTATTCGGT
This sequence comes from Planococcus citri, assembly GCF_950023065.1. Lineage (NCBI taxonomy): Eukaryota > Metazoa > Arthropoda > Insecta > Hemiptera > Pseudococcidae > Planococcus > Planococcus citri. Next base: position 59,557,931 of record NC_088680.1, on the reverse strand, counting down.
AAATTACCTACTGGTAACTTTTTGTGTAAATTACCAGTAACTTTTTGGTAAATGGCAAATTACCTACTGGTAGTTTTTTGTTAAATTTTTGGTAATTTTTACGGTTTATTTTTGGGTAAATTACCAGTAACTTTTTGATAAATGGTAGGTAAATAACTGTTAATTTTTGGGTAATTAACGGGTAATTTTTTTGGTGAATTGTGGGTAATTGTTGATAAATTGATCGTTAAAATTTCACAGGTAGTACGATTTTTGCAAACAGTATGCTCACAAAATTCAGCCATGAATTTCAACGGGTTTTTTACTTTGACTCGAATGGAGCTTTCTGCGGTATAAAATCAGCATTTTTTCACTAGATTACATTTTCTTCAATTTATTGATGTTTGATTTGAATCATGTTACAGATTGTATCCCTTTGCATAAACTATTTAATAGTCCTTCGACAATTTCATACCACATAGAAATCTGGATATGAGCTCTCTGTAGATCTAGGAAATTTTTCATCCAGTAGGTATTGATCTTCCGAAACAGGCTTGGAAAAAATATCTCCTAGTCAACGAAGTTGTAAAAGAAATAAGCACGCAGATCGTCATTTTTAAAATTCTCAAAATACCAATTAATTTTTTTCAATTGATAGATTTAGGTAGATTACTTGTACCTACAGATGGAATAAATGTTCCTAAGGTCGGTATACTTTCAATTTTAATACTTACAAATTAACATTAGCAATCCAAGATTTGGGAAGGCTGTACCTACTTGTATTTGTATTATTGAAAATACCTATGTAGCTAACTGATTTTTTAAATAAATTTTTGGACTGATGGATCCCAAAAAAATACAAGTCCAATGTCTCAAAGTACCTACATGTATTCGCGTGCTTCTCGTAAAAATGCCTATAGGAAGAAGGGGCTTTTACAAAAAATTTGAAATTTTTGGAAGATTATGAATTCATTAGAAATAAATAAGTAACGGTGAAAAACTTGTCCAGAGTTTCTAAAGTTTTCCTATTTTTTGAGAAATATTCAAGTTTGAATACAAATCCATTATTTTGAGTTGAATAATTTTATTGAAACTTATTTTATAAAATCAAAAAAATTATGGCATCTTTTTCCAATTTGCAAAGTAACTTTTTATTGAAGTTTGGCCCTGGAAAAAAAAGAAAAAATTGATCGGATTTACTGTTTTGTTTGTTTTTTTTTTTTACCTGTGGCCCTCGCTCAGACACACATGCAGGGTAACTTACCTACCAAAATATGTCCCACAATAGGAAGGTAGATTAATTACTCATCAATATCACGCATCTGTTCGCAGTAAAACTTCTATTTAAAATCACGCCATAAATTAATCTCTAATTAGACAAAGTACTTCATTCGTTCTAATTTGTAATACATACCTACAAATTAAGTGGATATTCGGATAAGAAGGAAAAAATCATCACAAAATTTTTCTGATAAATAATTAACATATTTTTCAAAACATTTTTCTACTTTATTTACCCAATCGTCAATACTACGAATTAATTCAAAATGGACGGACTTGAGAAAAATGAATATTTGGACACCATGAAACCCATGTTCTATTTGCTCAGATTCACCGGAGTTCTGCCGTTTTCCTTGAATTCTCAATGTAACTTCATAAATTATCTTAATTTGTAGGACAAGTGAAAAATTTACATTTTAATGATCACTTTGATCATTTTTCAGGTCAAGTTCCTCGTTTTGTATCATCGAAGATCGTATCTTTTGCAACCACCGCAGCATATATTCTATTTCTTTTTCAAATGGGTAACTTGACAACTGAAATGTTGAAACATGAGAAGAACAGAAATAGCGTAATACTGGTAGCCAAAGCTCCAGAAATATTCTTCGAAATGTTTTGCTTCGTGATGCCATTTCTGATGTGGAACAGAGCGAAGGAATTACAAGAATACTGGACAGCATGGGGAAACCTTCAAGTAAGAAAATAGTGCTCTGCATAGAAAAAAAAATCCTGCGAATACGTAATTTTTAATCATTTTTAGTCAGAGTACGAAGCTATACAAGGCAAACCTTTCAAATCAAAGAAGAAGAAGAATGTGAAAATAGCTGCATTAATTTGCGTCTTGAGTTTGGCAGCGAGAAATCTTTATGCATTCATTTACGATCGGTATGCGTTTCCGGGTCCTTTGGAATTTATGGTAAACTTCTATCTTCTCTTATTGCTTTACGTCGTGTCAACTTATTGGTATACCAACTGCGTGTATGTGCGATCGATGTCCGAAGATATACTCATTTTAGGAAAAGTGAGTACCTACATAATCAATGAATTGAAATTCTTCCTCTTTTTTTACCCAGTTACAAATATTTCAACCTATTTTGGGAATAACTTTGCAGGATATAATAATTCACAAAAAAGATGATCGAAAACTGAACAAACTTATTTCGGTATGGTTAACATTGTGCGACTTGACAAATCACTTCAACTCTTCTCACTCCTTATTATTCGTAACTCACGTCATATTGGTGGTTATTTCGATTATTACCTATGCTTACGCGGTATTCAATTATTCTACATACGAAATCGTGTATCCTCTAACTTGGTACCTCAATTCATTATTCATTTCTGTGGTTTTCCTCTTGATGATTTGTGAAACGGCTCATTTAGTTTATCAACAGGTGAAATGGATTTTTTTTTTTAAATTTTGGATCAGGTAAAAATTATTGTGATTCATTTCCGTCATATTGTACCTATTTGTATTTTTATTCAGATAAATTATCGACAGAAAGAAACATTATTGCTAGAAAACACAATGAAAATAGAAGTCAAACTATTAGAATCGGTATGAGAAATTATAATCTTTTCACATCACTAAAGTACAAAGCTCGATTTTTGGACATAAGTAATCAATTTTCAGTCGACTTTTTTTTTTGAATCGCAGGTTTTACGATTTTTGCAAACAATAAAGCTTAGAAATCCATCGATCAATTTGAACGGATTTTTCACACTGAATCGAGTAGAATTTCCTGTGGTAAGTTTCAGAAATATTTTTAAAGCTTACGTTTATGTTTTGATGGTGATTCCAAATCATTCTTGACACTCTACAGGGTGTTTATGAAATTTTGATTTTTTATGGTGGGGGGAGGGGGAGACGGAAAAAAGAAAATGATAAGTTTTTTTTTCTTCAAAATATACGTACACGTACTTACAAGGAGTGTTTCAATAGTGACTAGCTACCTTCCATCTGGTAAGTAGACAACTCAAACTGAGTCCAAAAAGGTGAATGCTGCTACCATTTCGATGGAAAGGGCTGAATTTTACCATATAAAACAGAATCTTTGAAAAAATGTATTCAAAGATGAAAAATTAATGGTTTTAGTCACTTTTTTGAAACAATTTTTCAAAAGTTTTTCTCCTTGGTCATTCTCTGTAGAGAAAAAATTTGGACTTTCTAATGGTGTACCTAACACTCATTTCTCAATCTTAATTGGTTAAAAAAATTATGGGAGTTTCAAGTCAAAATTTGATCTTTCCAATGGTGTAACACTCATTTCTCAATCTTGATTGAAAATTATGGAAGTTTGAAGTCTAACAAGAGAAATATCATAGTTACCTAACTTAATAGAAACATTTTTGGACAAACCAAGATCGAAAAAGTACACAAAAATATATCACCAGTCAAATTTTTAGAAACAAAAATGCATTTTCAGTTTTTGATGAATTTTTGAAAATCAAAATTGGACAAAAAAATGAGAAAAAAAATTGAAATTTCACGAAATTGACCCAGAAAGCTGAAATTTAGTGGCAGCATTTTCGATTTTTTTTTTGCTTCCTTTTTTTTCAATTATGAAATGTACAAAAATATAATTCCAAAACTGGCACCCACTAATTTTAGAAAAATGATGTAAAATCGGTCAAGTGAGTCATTAATTTGGACAGATTTTCAATTTTTTTTCTTTTTTTGAGTAACTGGAAATTTTAAATGTCATTGGAGGCTTCAGAATTGCTTAAGAGCACTGATTTCATTTTTGTTTACCATTTGACCCCAAAATTTCAAAATGGGGCCCCAAATGGAAGGTTCAAAATTGAAAATTCTTTTTAAAAAATACAATATGAATATCAAAATTTGGGATTTCAGGGGGGCAGAATTCATTTCTGAAGATCATATGGCCCCCAAGCCCCAAAATGAGCTCTAAAGAAGAGCTTCAAAATTGAAAATTCTCAAAAAATACCTTACTTATGAGTGTCAAAATTTGAGGTAATATGATTAATTTTTTGAAAAACATTGAACGCCAGAAATAAAAATGAATTTCAAAGGTAAGGTAGATTTTTAAAAAATTTGACTGTGCTTGGGTGTAGAAAGAGGAGGGTAGATCCAAAAGGCTAAAGTGAATTTTAGCATTTCAGCTTCATTTAGCAATATTTTATGGAAATTGCAACTTTGAAAATCTGCTGGAGACTTAAGAACTGCTAAATTTAGCTTCCAATGTAAATTTAGTAAAATTTTGATTTTTCTCTCATTTTTTGCTCAAAAATTTGATTCTTAAAATGTCGCCAGAAATTGAAAATTCCACTTTAGCACCTGGAAGTTTGAGAAGTACATTTTTTAATGCTCCTTCTATGTAACTTTTCCTGGCCCAACAATTGCTGTTCTGGTTAGGATAGGTAGAGGTACCTACTTTAACCCTTTCGAGGTCGAGAAGGTTCCGGGGTACGCAAATTATAAATCTTGTGATTTTGTCAAAAGACATGTCTCCGAAGTTACAAAACAGAAAAAAAATTATCAAAAAATGAAAAATTCCAATCGCAAAAGAGGAAATTTGAAAAAACAATTTTGCTCATATTCGATTAGAGAAATGAGCGATGGAATGAAAAAAACAGTGTAAATTATTAAGTTACAGAAACTGAAAATAAAAACCAACAGACACATTAAAAATATGAACATAATAAATTTTAAGGAAGGAAAATAAATTAAAAATTGAAAAAAAGGTCAAGCCGCATTTCCTAAAGTTACCAATATCCAAAGGACCAGAAATCACAGTCTGGTGAAAAATGAATATTAGAAATAAGAATTTATGTCACCAAGAGAGCTTTTTTCATGAAGTTGAAAAATCGCATCGCATATCCAACACTAAGGAAAAATTGAAATTTTAATTGACAAATCAAAACAATCCTGAAAATTGACTCAATCTGATGCTTTCTGAGTCCAATGGTTTCCATTTCAAAACATTTTATCTGTTGGTTTTGGGATAGAACATGGAAAAGTGCATCAGAAAATTATCAGACAGGTAGTGGAAAAAGGAAACCTGTAGTCACAAATAGACAGTTTTTATTCTATACTGGAGACAAAACTGTTTTGATCAGGCTCAGAGTATGGTTTGCGATGCGGGTTTCATTTCAAAAAACGTTATCTGGTCATTTTGAGATAAAACATAAAAAAATGCATTGGAAAATCACCAGACAGCGTGTGCAAAAAGGTAACTTGCGTGGTCATAAATACACAGTTTTTATTCTGCAGATCTGCACAGATGAGTTTTCTATTTGGATTAGGAGTAAATTCTCAAAAAATCCTAAAAGGAGTCTTTCCATTTCAAAAAGTTTTATCTGGTGGTTTTTGGATAAAACATGAAAAATTGGATCGAAATATCACCAGATAGGGTGTGCAAAAAGGGAATCTGTAGTCGCAAATAGACAGTTTTTATTGTACACTGATGACATTACCATTTTGATAAGGTTCAGATTTGCAGAAAATGTCAAAGAGTAGGGTTTGCGATGTGGGTTTCATTTTTAAAAATTCCATCTGGTAGTTTTGGGATAAAACATGAAAAAATGCACTGAAAAATCACCAGATAGGGTGTCGAATATTGACAGGTTATATTCCACTAGATGAGTTTTCTATTTGGCTAAGTCGAAAATCTCGAACTGCTACTCGCTGACATTCGCGATGCGGTTTCAATTTCAATGAGTTTTATTTGATTATTTTGTGATGCAACATGACGAAATGCATCAAAAAATCACCAGACAGGGTGTGCAAAAGAGAAACTAGTATTCGGATATAGGCAGTTTTTATTCCACATTGATGAGGTTTTTATTTGGCTAAGTTGAAAATCTCATAAAATGCTACTGACACAGATTTGCGATGCGGTTTCCAATTTAGTAATTTTTATCTGATGGTTTTGAGATGCAATATGACAAAATGGGTTAGAAAATCACCAGATGGGGTGTGCATAACTCAAACTGTAGTCGGACATCGACGATTTGTAAATTGATTATGTTTCTTGTAGTAGATGTTTTTATGGATTTACTGTGTTGATTTGCGACTGGTTTATGCGTTCTATTGGGTGTCTGAAAATCGTATTCGAACAACTGCAAGATGTTGAACTCAGAAAGCATCAGATTGAGTCAATTTTCAGGATTGTTTGATTTGTCAATTAAAATTTCAATTTCTCCTTAGTGTTGGATATGCGATGCGATTTTTCAACTTCATGAAAAAAGCTCTCTTGGTGACATAAATTCTTATTTCTAATATTCATTTTTCACCAGACTGTGATTTCTGGTCCTTTGGATATTGGTAACTTTAGGAAATGCGGCTTGACCTTTTTTTCAATTTTTAATTTATTTTCCTTCCTTAAAATTTATTATGTTCATATTTTTAATGTGTCTGTTGGTTTTTATTTTCAGTTTCTGTAACTTAATAATTTACACTGTTTTTTTCATTCCATCGCTCATTTCTCTAATCGAATATGAGCAAAATTGTTTTTTCAAATTTCCTCTTTTGCGATTGGAATTTTTCATTTTTTGATAATTTTTTTTCTGTTTTGTAACTTCGGAGACATGTCTTTTGACAAAATCACCAGATTTATAATTTTCGTACCCCGGAACCTCCTCGACCTCGAAAGGGTTAAAAGAATTCAATAGAGAAAAAATTCCATGTTTTTTTTAAATACAGAATTGTCCGAAATAAATTTAAAATACATAATTTATTATGTAATTTTGATGAAGAATTTCTGAACTAATTCTTTGACCTTTATTTTTTCAGATTGTAGCTGTTTGTGTGAATTATCTGATAGTTTTACGACAATTCGCTGAAATCTAGATAAAAGGACATGAATCGTATGACCCTTAAGAAGAATAATTTATCTGTGATTGGACTTTTTTATACACATAAAACAAAAGCAATAATACAAATATCCTCAGAAATTCGATTTTTTTTTCATTTTTTGAGAAAAAAAACACAATCTTTTGTTACAGAAAAAAACCTGCAGGTAGATAAAATCTCCAATTGATGGGAGCGATAGAACATAGAGGTACCTATCTAAAATAAAAAAAACAGTAGGCCTACTGAAAATAATTTAAAACCAAATCACACGCAAAATTGAAATTTATTGGATTAAAAAATATTTTTTTTAGGCAATTTGCAATACGAATTATCACATACGAGGATATCTATACATTATTCAGGCATATCAAAATAATTCCCTACTTTAAAAATTTTCAACACGCAGATGAATAATTGACTATTTCACTCGATAATATGCCTAATTTTATGGAAAATAACCCGTACTCTTGTTTCCTGAATACGCACGTGGGCACAGCTAATGCGAAAATTTAAATTCTTCGAATTATTTTACACCCACCTACATAAATTTTTCGAACTATTTTATTGAAGGAACTCGTCGTAAATTTAATTTTTAAGAAAATTTATACTTTTACGTAATGCTTCATTTTGAGTGGAAAATTCACAATGAATTTCAACGAAAAGAATTATTACACGCATACAATGCAACCTGTATTATTTTTGATGAGGATCACAGGTATAATTCCACTACCAACAAAACTGAATGGTAAGCACGTTCAACTATTGTTCCACTATTCTCTTTCGACGCCCATCCTTCAAACTAATAATTGAGAAGTGAGAGGTGAAGTGATGAGTAATATGCTTGCAATAAAATTTTCAGATACTCGAGCATTTGGTATCAAATCGAAAATGACACCGATGTTTGGATTGGTTGTTTTTATATCAAATTTCATCTATTCAACCAACGTGATGTATCAAGAATACTTTATTTGTATCGAGCATAATTTTGATGGGAAAATTGTTCTTGCTCTTATTCCTGGCTTTCTTCTTAGATCGATGATTTTTCTCATTCCATTCTTTTTATGGACTAAATTACACCATTTGCGAAAATATTGGTGTCAATGGATGTGTTTTCAAGTAGATCATTACACAAATACTTACTTACCTATGTTTATAATTTAATAACAAAACCACGCGAGACTTAGATTTTTCATACATATTATACTTATTCAGTGACCTTTTTCTTTTTATTAGGATGAATACAAAAATATTCTAAATCTAGAATTATTCGCTTCAAAATTTCAAAAGAAACTGAAATGGACTGCTTACAAATCGCTTGCTTGTATAATAATCACTCAAATAATGGTACACATGCATATCTCTTACAGAGGACATTATGCAAGGCTTGCTTCAGATGTTTTAAACATGTCGTTGATATATTTAATAGTAACATATTGGATCTCTAATTGCATTTACGTCACATTGATTGGAGCAGAGATGAATGAAATTGCAAAAGTAAGTACACACAAAACAGGCAATAAATTATTCCAGGATATTGTTTTTGCATGAGCTTGTTTGGAAGCTCGTTAAAACCTGCAGTTGATTGTCTAGTTCTTCTGACAAAAATTTGTACTCACCTGGAACAAAACGATTAGTCGATTGATTTATATTTTATAACTATAGTAGAAAATATGAAAAGTCAGCCAAAAAAAAATGGAAAATTCTCATGAATCGGTCCCAAAGTAGGTACGAATTTTTATGCGTGGTGAGGGGGGGGGGTGAAAGAAGTTTTTATCGTTTTAGGTATCGTAAAAAGTACCATTGAAATATTTTCAAAATCCGAGCCGAAGCTTGCCCATCTTAACCATACGGTTTTTTTGTACTGTCCTAGGAATGTATCAAAAATGGTAAATCTAGCAGAAAATTGAAACAATTTGCTGTACTGTGGTTATCCTTACACGATTTAATTGATGATTTCGTCCGCGTTCATTCTACATTATTCTTATTTTACTTCATAGAAATCATAATAGGGGTGATCTGCATGGCGTACATCAATTATGATATTTCCATCTACTCAAAATTGTTCGGTGGGCAGATGGCAATATATTATTTTATCATCGTATTTGGGATGATTCTCATAATTTGCGAAGCAGCACATCATGTTCACATACAGGTAGGTAGACTTTTACAGGGTGATTTCGAAGGATTTTGAACAAATTCACTGGAGGTCTTCATTGCAAGTTCAAAGTCACTTGGAAATTTTTTTTAGCTCCGTGGTTGCTCTTGGAGGGGAAATATAGGGTCTCAAAAAGGAGGTAATTTTCAAATATATATATATATTTTGGCTTCTGCTATTACCTAACTTATTTTGAGAAAAAAACCATTGAGGAACCATATAGGTACCTTCCAGGGGCACCTTCAGCAATAAAATTGGTTAAAATCGATGAAGGCGGCATCAGCGCTCAAATTGGACACCGGATTCGGATTCGGCAACCTCGAATTAGTTGGAAACCACCTTCAAAAATGGAAAAAATAATTCCTTCGAACCGCATCATTCAAGAAATCAACGAAGGTGTTAATAAAATTGCCTAACCAGTTTGCCGTAAATGCACCTCATGACACAATACAAGGAGTATGTTAAAAAATTCAATGAAAACCCCTTCAGTGAAGAAACCATTGAACTGGGAAATCAATTGGCAAGTGATATAGCAGAATCCAGACAGAAAAAATGGCAGGAATTAGTAGAAAATCTGGATTTCTGCAAAGATAGCCGAAGAGCCTGGCAACTGTTGAAGAGACTTGATGGAGGCAAAACTCAACAGAGTAATTTCACACAGGTTACAGCTAACCAAGTAGCCCATCAACTACTCCTGAATGGCAAGACTGACAGCAGAAGCATCCGAACAAAAGTGGTAAGATGCATGAATGAGGAAGTGAATAACTTTGCCACACCAATCACTAACAAAGAAGTGAAGTCCGCAATCAAATTGTCCAAAAATAGGAAGGCAGCTGGAGTGGACAACATGTACACTGAACAGATCAAACACTTTGGACTAAAGGCAATAAATTGGATCCAGAAAATGTTTAATGCCTGTATAGAACCCTCAAGAAAATGTCAAGACTATGGCAACAGGCACATGTTATTGCATTACAGAAACCAGGCAAAGATGCAAATGACCCAAAGAGTTACAGGCCTATCTACCTGTTGTGCCATCTATACAAGATTTTTGAAAGAGTCATTTTAAATCGCATGGCTGACTGCATAGATGAAGGGCTAATCAGACAACAGGCTGGATTTAGACCAGGAAAATCATGCACTTGCCAGATATTACACTTAACACAGCACATTGAAGATGGCTTTGAAAAGAAGAAAGTCACTGGAGTAGTGTTTGTCGACCTCACAGCAGCTTTTGACACAGTGTGCCACCGACTACTCCAGTATAAAGTGTACCAACTTACAAAGGATTTTAAATTTACACAGATAGTCACTATGTTGATGAAAGATAGAAGATTCTATGTGACACTCAATAGTAAAAACAGCACCTGGAGGTGGCAAAAGAATGGATTGCCCCAGGGCAGTGTTTTGTCACCAATTCTCTTCAACATTTACACCAATGACCAACCAATTGGACCAGATACTAACCACTTTCTGTATGCAGATGATCTTGCACTAACTGCCCAACATGATACGTTTGCGCAGGTGGAGGACACACTAAACCAGGCTATAGAAGAACTAGACACATACTATAAAGATAACCACCTCAAACCAAATCCAACAAAGACAGAGACATGCTCTTTTCATATCAGAAATCGTGAAGCAAAGCGTCAATTGAATATTCAATGGGGTGGAACAGATCTGAAGCATGCAGATAACCCCAAATACCTGGGTGTAACCCTAGATAGGTCCTTGACCTACAAAAAGCACTGCGAGGCAACTAAAATGAAAGTTGCAGCCAGAACAAATATAATTCGCAAACTAGCAGGCAGCAGTTGGGGAGCTAAGCCCCAAGTTATGAGAGCATCTGCACTGGCACTGTGCTATTCAGTGGGAGAGTATGCCTGCCCTGTTTGGAGTTGTTCAGCACATGCAAGCAAAGTTGATATACCCTCAAACGAAGCATGTAGATTGGTGACAGGGTGCTTACGCCCAACACCATTGAATAACCTACATGAGTTGAGTGGAATTGGCCCACCAGCAGTCAGACGTGAAGTTGCATCCATGGTAGAGAAGACAAAGATGCTAAAGAATCCACTGCATCCTATGTATGGATATGAAGAACTGACAGAAACCCGCCTCAGATCTATACACAGTTTCATGAAAACAGTTGAAGAACTAAAAGATACTCCTAGTATAGATAGATGTCGCATATGGAATGCAGGTGGTCAGGAAAGAACTAGGCAGGAAGCCCTACCAAGCAGAGAATACTTGAAATATGGACTGTGGAAAACACTGAACAGATTGAGGTGCGGAGTCACAAGGTCTAAGTACAACCTTCATAGATGGCAGTTGGCTGATGATGATCTGTGTGAATGTGGCGATGTTCAGACTGACAGACACTTATTTGAGTGTGAATTATCAGGAAAAATCGATCCTGGAAAATTAAATGGGACACTTGATGATGAAGCAGTTAGATTCCTGGAGTACTGGCAGGAGAAGGGTATATAGATTTAGATGTAGATTAGATGTAGATTAGATTTAGATTGAGTTTTTCATATTAATTTAGGCATGTTGACAGGATACGAGAAAAAAAAACCGAAGTGAATTTTTTCCAAGAAATGAACCTTTGAATTTTTGGGTTAAATTGAGTAATAATTTCGGTTCTGGGGGTTTTTCGGGACGGCAAATCCATTTCCGCTGTCAGATTCTCACTAGGGTGTTTTTTTCCACCCGAAATGGCTAATTTTTGGGCTCGAAAATGAGCCAAAAAAGTCATCGAATTTATTGCTTTTTTAATGATGTTTTCTAGCTTATTTGAGACGTTCAAATCGATCCTCGTTGCGTATTTTTCGAAGAAAATCGTAATTTTTTGGTGAAGAAGGTACCAGAGCTTTAATTGGACACCAGATTTGGACATGATGACCTCGAATTAGTTGAAAAACACTTGAATCGGTGGGTGCAGAAAGGGAGCAAGTCACATTTTTGGAAATTTTTTTTTTCACCGATATAGGGGTTTCAAAGTACGGCGGATCGACTGGTGATGTCAGATTTCCACAAAACTGCCGGGAAAGTGGTATTTGGGCGCAGAAAAAGGGCGGATCCGCATTTATGACTTTTTTGTAAAATTTTTTAAATTCCTTGAAAAATAACCAACATTTTTGAGAAGACCATTTTTTGAAATTTAAGTTAATCTCTGAACTGAAAAATGATGAAAAAATTAACAACTTCGGCAAAAAGTCTTAGAACTAAAGGGGTTTTCGGTCAATTTAAACGAAATAGCAGTCTAAATGATGTACTTAGATGTAGAATCAAGCCCCATTCGTGCCCGAGCAATTTCAAAAGAAATTTTGTCGATTGGGTGCAGAAAGGGTCTAAGTCCCATTTGTTTAGGCAGCAACAGCGCCGGCGCACGTGAATATTTTTTTTTCTAAACAGTGCTAAAAATTGTGTCTTGGGGTCCTCTTTCAATGACCTTAAACATGTTTACCAAAAATTTTTGATTTTCAAATAAATCAGTTTTTTGTTATTCCTGAAAAATGCGAAAATGTGACTTAGCCCCTTTCCGTACCCACCGATTCACTTTCTACTTGATTTTTTTAGAAATCAAAAAAATTCAAATGGGTTAGTTCAAGCATTGTTCTGGAAAAAAAAATTCGATCGCGAATGGATCCGAAATTTGGACCAAGGAGTGGCGGGGAGGAGGGTCGAGACGGTGAATTCATCCCCGGTGTCAGATTTTCACCATGACGGATTTCTTCTATATCCGAGACTTTCAACTCCAAATGAAGATCTCCGCTGAATTGGCTTAAAATTCTTCGGTATTTTTTTTTCTTTTTTCATGATCCATGCTAACATATCCTCAAAATAATTTTCATGCAATAGAATTGAAGCTTTATTAAATTTACCTATGTCCTTAAATCGAGGAAATATAATTATAATTTTTCAATAGGTTTCCTTCAAACAAACAGAAATCCTTCTAGAACAAAATACGTGGAGCATGAATAAAGCAATGTTACAATCGGTGAGTGGTTCCTCAGAACTTTTTAACAAGTCTATAATGCTTGTACAAAGAACTTTACCGCAAAATGCCTTAGAAAAGATGATTTTCGATTTATTGAAAATGTTTACCTAATAATTCTACTAAGAAATGAAAATGATTAAATTTTTTCAAAAATCACAACATTAAAAGCTCGATTTTTTTCAACAATCAAGACTTCACTAAATATCCACTCAACATTTTTCATTCATTACAGATGTCACGTTTTTTGGACACAATTTTGATACGAAATCCGTCAATTAATATCAATGGACTTTTGCAAATTAATCGATCTTTCTTTCCACACGTAAGTGATTTTCAACCTTCAAAGGGAAGGCCAAAGGAATAGGGTCAATGGGTCGTTTCAAGTCAAATCGCTGAAGCTTGTTTTTTAAATATTTTCTAAGAGGATCGATCTCGATAAAAGATGACGGAGAATGACGCAAACTGCAGTTTTCAAAGTGTATTTGCAGGGGTGATAAGGGTGCTCAAAATGTCGAGGAAAAGAGTTATGGATATTGTAAAGTTCAAGTGGGGTCAACTTGGAAACAACAAATGGTACACTTTTGGAACTTTCGCCAGTTCACGGGTCCATAGAAGAGCTTTTTTGGAGATGTGGTGAAAATCAGTATTGCCACCTTTCTGACCACCAAAAATTAGCTGAAAAAGTGGAAAGATGATATTTTTCAGTAGCGTCCAAGCTCAAAAATTTTGAAAAAATTACCTCATAGTAAAAAAAAAAGAAATATTTAAAAAATCAACAACCCCAAGTGCAAAAAACATCTTGCGCAGTAGGCAAGATTAACCGACTTTGCTCTGCTATACAGGAAAATAAACAAATTTACCGAAATTTACGGATTTACCAAAATTTACCAATTTACCAAAATTTACCAATTAACCGAAATTTAGCTATTTACCGAAACTTACCAATTTACCAAAATTTACCAATTTACCGAAATTTACCAATTTACCCAAATTTACCGATTTACCAAAATTTATCAATTTACCAAAATCTACCAATTTAACAAAATTTACCAATTTTACCAATTTACCAAAATTTACCAATTTACCAAAATTTACCAATTTACCAAAATTCACGAATTTACCAAAAATTACCCCAGCAATTTACTAACATTTACCTCAGTAATTTACCAGACATTACCCACTAATTTACCAACTTTACCAACTTTTTCCATTTTACCAAAAATTACCTCAGCAATTTACCAACATTCACCTCAGTAATTTACCAGACATTTCCTCACTAATTTACCAATTTTTTACCGACTTTTAATTACCCCAGTAATTTACTGCCAAAGGTTTTTACCAATTTACCAAACTTTACCAATTTACCAAAAATTACCCAAGCAATTTACCAAAATTGTTGAACAACTTTAATTACTAGTAATTCACCAAAAATAACTAATCATTTTATTTACTTACTATAAATTACTATTAATTCACCAAAAAAAAAAAATTATCAAAAACTTAAAGTTTTTTGTTAAAACAAAAATTACACTAGAAATTTTTGAAAAATTTTGATTTTTTATGGCAAGAAAATTTTGAACGGATAAAATTAACAAAAAAATTAACAAAAAAATCAACAAAAAATTTTTTCCTCTTGACTCCCGCGGGATTCGAACACCCGACCTCCGGCGCACCGATCTGCAACCTACATACCCTAACCACCACATCTGTTTGTTAGGGGTGAGCCGTTTGCGAGATATAAGGGTTTACACAAATTTCTGCTTATCCATAACGTTGAAACACACTAAAACGTTCATATCTCGTGAACGGCTGAATCGATTTCGACCAAATTAAAAATTTCTCTAGTTCAGTATCAAAGCAATATTTTGCCATCATCAGGTTCGACTTAAAGTTCGGAGTTTTTGAGTTCAGCGTGACACAAATTTATACATAAATTGATATATATACCTATATATATAGCCGCATACAGGTAAACTCATAACGTTTTGTATAAAATACAAACTCACGTCCCACCTGTAACTTCGTTGCTGTGCATGGGCTCGACGCGTCACCCCATAGGCCTGATAGTACTCGATGTTAGGCCGCGTTATATTCGTTAACTTGATTTTTGGGTGACCTGTGGAGAGGTATCTCATTGCCGAAACATCAATTTTTTAGAAAAGCTTTTTTTTTTAAAAGTCCCATACATCTCTGTTTTTCGCAAATAGCTTTTTAACAAAGCATCCTACAAAAAAATAACCAGCTCTGAGCAGAAAGGAAATTTTATGCTCTACAATTTCCTTCATGGCATTTTTTTCATAGGATGCATACTTTCCTCGTAAAATCAATGTTAATGTTGAAAAACACGAAAATTCGGACCTGTATAATCAGCTCTAAATTAAAATTGAGCAGTCAAAAATTCATTTTAGGCGATTTTTGACCACGCGACGTGAAAGAGGAGACCTTCAACCACCAGAATCACCAAACAGAACTTAAAAAATTATTATTGGCATTCTTGGCAATAAACACCTTTTCCTTATGTCCTAGTACATAATAATTAGGCTATGCACTCATTTGAAAATTGAGTCAAAAGAGAAAGTGTATAAACAGCAATCTCACATCCCTGCTCAAACTTTGCCAGTAGACTCCCCACACCTTCTAGATTCATATGGCACCTCATCGAAAAGTCACGTCCTAAAAAGGTTACGAGTTTGCCAAAACGTTATGAGTTTGCTGGTTAATCTATAAAAAAGTTACGAGTTTACCCCCTAGAATATTTATATATATATCTATATAAACTTCTCTCGTTTTGCGTCATACGTCTTATCGTGATCAGCACACTTCAATTCGTCAAGAAAATCCACCCCCATCCAAATCCTCAACCATCATGACAAATACAATACCTTACTTTTCCGTTTCACGGCAAAGTCGGTAATACTTTTCCGTTTCACGGCAAAGTCGGTAAAAGCTTGGCGATTTGACACGAATGACTAAATCACCCTATCCATAATATGTACTTTAATTAATACATATTAACAATTATTCATTATGCGATAAATTTAATATTTTTTATTCCAGACGATTGCCATTGTGATCAATTACATGATCATACTCAGACAATTTCAATCGTGAATGAAAATTTCAAATACGTATCAGTTGAAATGCAAATATTCCGATTAATTCTTTGTTTGTGCCATTTTTTTTTTTTTCAGCAACAAAAATACAAACTTTTAATCAATGTTATTTTCCAATCATTAAAAAAATTACACTGAGCAACCGCAAATTTGTGTTCTGGTTGAAAATGGTCTTAATCGATTTTTTAGACCCTAAAACAAAAAACAGCTACAGTGATATTTTTCAATTTGAGTTGTTTCTGTGGCTAGGAGAGATGATCAAAGTTGCAAAAATGGCCGTTTTTGCCCTACTTCACAAGTTTGTGGCGACTTCAGAACCTATTACTGTCGATTAAGCCAATTTTCAACCCAAACATTAGAAAAAAGTAAAGAAAAGTTGCGAAGTGTTATTAATTCGAACAGATTTTATGTTTTTCTTTGTTTCTTTGTTTTTTTTTTGTTGAAAAACTGGACATTTCAAAATGTCCTCGGAGGCTCCAGAATTACTTAAGGGCGCTCATTTCATTTTTTTGCCATTGGACCCAAAATTTCAAAATGAGATCCTACGTGGGAGGTTCAAAATTGAAAATTATTTTTACAAAAAACAATATAAGGGTACCAAAAATTGGGATATCAAGTGCGCAGAATTCATTTTTGGAGATCATTTAGCCCCAACCCCCAAAATTGACTCTGAAGAAGAGGTTCAAAATTGAAAATTGTCAAAAAATACATTACGAGTGTCAAAATTTTGGGTTTCAAGGGCGCATAATTCATTTGTTTAAAATCATTTGACTCCAAAATTCAAAATGTGTTTCTAAAGGGAAATGGGGTTTCAAAAATGTGACTGTGTTTGTGTGTAGGAAGCGGAGAGATCCTGGACTAAAGTGAATTTTAGCATTTCATATTTTTTTTTTTTTTTTCATTTTTGGGAAAACACTTTAGTTTGGTTAGGAAAAAAACCTTTCTTGTAGATAGAATCTCCAACTGATAAGACCAATAACACATAAATATCTAAAAAAAACACACACACACACACACAGTTGGCCTATTGAAAATAATTAAAATCAAATCACACGCAAAATTGAAATTTATTGGATTTTTTAAAGGATATTTTTTTTTTTCAAGTAATTTGCAATTCGAATTATCACATATACCCTATCAACAATAATTCAGGTATATCAAAATAATTCTCTACCGTGTTTCCTGTATTCGCACGTGGGCACAGCTAATACAAAATTCAAATTTTTCGAATTATTTTACACCTATATACATTTTTCGAACTAATTTATTGAAGGAACTCGTCGAAAATGTATACTTTTAAGTAATGCTTAATTTTGAGTGGCAAATTCACAATGAATTTCAACGAAAAGAATTATTATACGCATACAATGCAACCTGTATTATTTTTGATGAGGATCACAGGTATAATTCCACTACCATCAAAAATGAATGGTAAGCACGTTCAACTATTGTTCTACACTTTCTTTCGACACCTATCCCAATGTATGGTAGCTTGGTGACGACCTCACCTATACCTGCTATTTCACCTGAAACATTATGGAGAAATGAAAGGCGAGGTGGTGAGGAATATTCTTGCCATGAAATAATTTTTATTTTCACAATGAAATTTTCAGATACTCGAGCATTTGATATCAAATCGAAAATAACACCAATGTTTGGATTGTTTGTTTTTATATCAAACTTCATGTATTCTACAAACGTGATGATACGAGACTACCTTTTCTGCTTCGAGCATAATTTTGATGGGAAAATTGTACTCGCTCTTATTCCAAGCTTTCTTCTTAGATCGATGATTTTCCTCATTCCATTCGCTTTATGGACTAAATTACACCATTTGCGAAAATACTGGATTCAATGGACACTTTTTCAAGTACATTACATACGTACCTAGAATATTACATAAATATTTATTATTTACTAACAAAACTAGCAGGTACCTACCGTAATGTGAGACTTGGATTTTTCATACATAATAATGCTTATTCAGTGATTTTTTTTTATTTTAATTAGGATGAATACAAAACTATTCTGAATCTAGAATTGTTCGCTTCAAAATTTCAAAAGAAACTGGAATGGATTGCAGGCAAATCGATCGCTTGCATAATAATCACTCAAATAATAATACACATGCATGTCTCATACAGAGAAGATTACTTGAGGCTCGTTTCAGATGTTTTAAACATGTCAGTGGTTTATTTCATAGTAACATATTGGATTTCTAATTGCACTTACGTCACATTGATTGGAGTAGAGATGAATGAAATGGCAAAAGTAAGTAGGTACAGGATTTTATTGTTGCATGAGCTTGTTAAAACCATGTTGCCCAGTTCTTATGACGGAAATTGGTACTCACCTAGAACAAAAAACAAAATAAGCTACGATTAGTTGACTGATTTACATTTTATAACTCTCGTAGAAAATGTTAAAAGTCAGAAAAAAAGAAAAATTCTCATAAATTGACTCCCAAGTATTTCCCCAGCACACCATAAACATTTAAAAATTCATGGTCAACTAAACGATGAATATGAATTTTTATGCCAGAATCACGATTTCTCGCTCATTGATTGAGTATGAGAAGGGGCGGGATGAAAAAAAAATATTCTCAGTTAAACATTTTAAGTATATTGTTTTCGGTCTTCTAGAAATACCAGTTTTGAAATATTTTCAAGATTCGAGCCAAGAGCTCGCGCTCGCCCTTCGCCCATCTTAATCATAGGTATGTTTTGTTTTTTTTGTTCTATCCTAGGAATGTATCACAAATGGTAAATGTATCAGAAAATTGAAACAGTTTGCTGTACTGTGGTTATCGTTACACGATTTAATTGAAGAATTTATGCGCGTTCATTCTACATTATTCTTATTTTACATCATACAAATCATAATAAGTGTAATCTGCATGGCATACATCAGTGTTGATATTTCCGTTTACTCGAAATTGTACAGTGGGCAGATGGCATTCCATATTTTTCTAATCATATATGGGATGATTTTCATAATTTGCGAAGCAGCACATCTTGTTCATATGCAGGTAGGTACATATGTACACTTACAGGGTGATTTCGAAGGATTTTGAACGAATTCACTGGCGAGGTCTTCATTTTGGGTTGAAAGTCACTTGGAAATTTTTTTTAGTTCCTTGGGTCCTCCTGGGGAGGGAAATATTGGTTTTCAGAGAGAAAGAATTTTTTTAAAAATTCGCTTGTGCCCTTACCCAACTTACGAGTATTTTGAAAAATATGGTCCAATCCCCCCCCCCCCCGTGTAGGGACGAGTCAAGAATATATTTATGGTACCTTCTGCCTGTCGTAAAAAGAAACTAAAAGAGGACCAGGCAAGCGCGGAGGCCTAGACAAGAGCCCTATCATTGTGATATATCTGGCATGGCTGGTAACCAAGTCAGATGAAAATCAACCTTACTCAAAACTCACAAACAACAGAAAACGGATGGAACTATGGGATCCCAGGCGGAGGTGAACCCCTGGTTAAAATAAAAACACACGCTAATGAAAGGAAATACAAATTCGGAAACTGGAATGTAAGAGGATATGCAGCTAAGGAAGCAGAAATAAACGGAATTCTAAGCAGCAGAAATATAGACTTTGCCGTGCTGTCTGAAACAAAGAAGAAAGGAAGTGGAACAATCAAATCTGGAAATTACATTGTTATCTACAGTGGAGTCGACAAGAGAACCAGAGCTGCAGGTGGAGTGATGTTACACATACATAATAAACACCGCAAAAACATCAACTCATACAACATATGGCATGAAAGAATTGTATCAGCAAGGATGAGATTGAAAAAAGACTTTCTTTGTTCAAGGAGTAATGAGAATGGAAACAACAAGAATACCAGCCAGGAAAAATGAAAAGAAGATCAACACAAGACCCCTGGATGACCCCAATGGCTGTACCAAAGATGGATGAACATCATTAGTCAAGAGATACCAGCAAGCCAGGACATAGAAGAAGAATGGAAAAATATCAAATCCATTGTGACAAAAGTGGCAAAAGAAAGCTTAGGAATGGTTCCTTGCAGAATTGGGGCAACGAAATCCAAGAACTCATACAAAAGAAAAGATGGGCATTTAGAAAATTCATGAGCACAAAAAGCGAGGTTGATGGTGAAGAATATCGAAAACAGTCGGCAAAAGACAAGAGAAAGTCCAGGAACTTACAGAGAGAGAGAGCTGGGAAAATTTCATTATATTCCTGGAGCATGACACATACAAGTTACGGCCAAATGTGTACAAGATCATAAGGAGAATTGACACAAATTTTAACGAAAGAGTGGGTTTGCCAAAGATCAAAATCAACGATGCAAAGGAATATTTTGAAGAACTCTGGAGTGATGAAAATGCACAAGATACAAAGATAGAAGATGAAATTGGAGAAACAGAAGACAGAATTTCATTTAAAGAGCTACAAGAAGCTTTGAAAACGGCAAAAAATGCAAAAGCTCCAGGAGAAGATGGCATACCAACAGAATTGTACAAATATGCAAGTGGTGAATTTAAAAGAAGACTTCTGGAATTCCTAAATACGATGTACCAAGAAGAAAAGGTACCTGAAGATTTCAAAACAGCAATTGTAATACCACTGTTTAAGAAAGGCAATATGTCAAACCTGAAAAACTACCGAGGAATAAGTCTACTCAACATCTGCTACAAGATATAAATGCAAAAATACTGGTAAAACGACTGACAGAGCATGCAGAAGAAAAGCTGTCAGAAAGTCAAAACGGATTTAGAAAAGGAAGATCATGCACTGACGCAAGTTATACAGTAAAACTACTGATGGAAAAAAGGATCTACATAATACAATCTAGAAACACACATGTGCTTTATAGACCTGGAAAAAGCATATGATAAGGTTAATAGAAAAAAACTGTTTGAAGCCCCAAAAGATGAAGATATAACATATAAAATGTGAAAGGTGATAAACAGCATATATGTATAAGAACACTAGAATAAGAGTATGAATTGGAAATAAACTCTCAGAACAAGCAGAAATAAACAGAGGAGTTCGCCAGGGATGTCCACTGTATTGTGTGTGTTTTATTCAACATGTGCATGGATCACATGGTAAAAGAATGGCAGAAAATGAAGCCAAAAGGAATCAAGACAGACAGAAGACAAGAAATATCAACAGTAGGTATTATTCGCAGATGATCAAGCAGTACTAGCAGAAACTGAAGATGACCTACAGAGGTCAATGTATAATTTAACAAAGACATCAGAAAAGTATGATATGAGAATATCATCAGAGAAAACAAAAACAATGGCCTTCAAAGGAAAGGAGCCAGTAAGAAGCAAGATTGTAATAAATGGAAAAATCATTGAACAGATCAATAATTTCAAATACCTGGGAAACACGATATCATACTGGGGAGAAGTAGATGTTGGTGGAAAGATTGCAAAGTTCCTGAGAGTCACCGGACTGATAAATAGGATCCTGAGAAGCAGAAGGTGTACAATACCCTAGCAATACCAATGATGACTTATGGAAGCGAGGTATGGGCACTGAAGAAATCTGATAAAAGAAGAATAACGGCAGCAGAAATGAAGTTCATGATGAGAACGGCAGGGGTGACTCTCAGAAACAGAGTCCCATCTGAGAAAATAACAGCAGATCTCGGAGTGAAGCCAGTCATGAAGAAGATAAAACAGTATAGGAAAGATTGGAGAAATCATGTCAAAAGGATGGAGGAAACAACATCACCAAAACAGGTCCTCCAATATACACCAACGGGGAAGAGAAGCAGAGGGAGACCAAGGAGGAGACTCATGGATACCTCAGGCTCATCCTCAACTGGTTCCACACCGCAGCAGACAGGCCAACAGGCCTACCGCTTATAAGGAAACGACGACGACGACGATGGTCCAATTCCACAAAATAAGGCTATTGTCAACATTGGCTATTTTTCTTGATTCTTTGAAATTGGCAATAATGACCAAAAAATTGGCACCACTGCAATCCAAAATATCGCCCTACTTCAAAAATGATCTTTTAATGTTTTGGCATAGGTAAAAAATATTTTCGAAACACGTACCTATCTGCTTTAATTAGCTAAAAATAAACAATTTGCAAATCTTTAATCGCTTAGTAGAGTCCTTAAAATGGCCTTGAACTCTGACTCAGAATCTCAAATATCTTTTGGAACTAAGCCAGTGTTTTCAAAACAAGTTGGATAAGAGCTAGAGCAAAAAAAAAATGATTTTTTTCGAAAATACAATCTCTTTGATCAACCATATATTCCCCTCCAGGGATACCTACAGCAATAAAAAAATTTCAAATCGATGAAGGAGGCATCGGCATTCAAATTGGAGACTAGATTCGCATTAGGTAACCTCGAATTAATCGGAAACCACCTTCAAAAATAAAAAAATAATTGTTTCGAACCGCGTTGGGAAATCAACGACGGTGTTAATAAAATTGCCTAGCCAGTTTGCCGTGAATACGAATGATGCATTTTTTCCAAAGAATGAACCTTTGAATTTTTGAGTAAATTGAATGGGAATTTCGGTCATGGAAGTTTTTCGGGACAGCAAATTCATTTCCGGTGTCAGGTTCTCACTAACGTACTTTTTTCTACCCGAAATGGCTAATTTTTGGGCTCGAAGATGAGCCAAAAAACGTCATCGAATTTATTGCATTTTTTAATAATGTTTTCTGGCTAATTTGAGACGTTCAAATCGATCTTCGTTGCGTATTTTTTGAATAAAATCGTAATTTCTTGGTAAAAAAGACACAATGGCTCAAATTTGACACCATATTTGGACCTGGTGAGATCGAATTAGTCGAAAACGACTCTTTACTTGATTTTTTTTGAAACCAAAAAAAATGCGAAGGCGTTAGTTCAAGCATTGTTTTGGAGAAAAAAACTGTTGATCTCGAATCGAGTCGAAATTTGGATCAACGGGGGGGGGGGGGGGGTCGAGACGGCGAATCCATTCCGGATGTCAGATTTTCACCATAGCGCTCGCTTTCTTCTACATATATCCGAGACTTTCAACTCCAAATGAAGATCTTCGCTGAATTTGGTAAAAATTCTTCGGTGTTTTTTTTTTCATATCCTCAAAATAATTACGTATTATACAATGGAATTGTAGTTCAAATTAAATTTACGCTTATGTCCCTTAATTGAGGAAACATAATTGTAATTTTTCAATAGGTTTCCTTCAAACAAACAGAAATGCTTCTAGAACAAAATACGTGGAGCATGAATAAAGCCATGTTACAATCGGTGAGTGGTTTCTCAGAATTTTTCAACAAGTCTATAATGCTCGTACAAAGAACTTTACCGCAAAAATGCCTTGGAAAATATGATTTTTGATTTATTGAAATTGTTTACCTAATAATTATAGTAAAAAATGAAAATGATTGAATTTTTTCAAAAATCACAATATTAAAAGCTCGATTGGTTTGCACAATCAAGACTTTCACTAATTACGCACTTAGCATATTTTTCATTCATTACAGATGTCACGTTTTTTGGACACAATTTTGGTAAGAAATCCGTCAATTAATATCAATGGATGTATGCAAATTAATCGATCTTACTTTCTGCACGTGAGTGATTTTCAACCTTTAAAGGCAAAGCTAAATGAATGGGGTCATTTCGAGTTAAATCTTTAGGAACTTTTCTTTTAAATATTTTTTAAGAGGATCGACCTCGACAAAAGATGACAGAGAATGACGCAAACCGTAGTTCTCAAAGTGTATTTGCAGGTGAGATAACGATGCTCAAAATTTAGAAAGAAGTAGGGATATTGTAAAGTTCAAGCAGGGACAACTTGGAAAGAACAAATGGTATACTTTTGGAACTTTTGCCAGTTTGTGGGTCCATAGAAGAGCATTTTTGAAGATATGGTGAAAATCAGTATTGCCACCTTTCTGACCACCAAAAATTAGATGAAAAATAATATTTCTATCTACATAGCGTTCATGCTTAAAAAATTTGAAAAAATTACCCCAAAGAAAAAAAAAGAAAAAGGAAAAACATATTTAAAAAATTACTAATCCCAAGGGCAAAAGGCTTGGCGATTTAATACGAATGACTAAATCATCCTTTGCATACTTAATAGGTACATATTAATATTGACAATTCACATACAATAAATATTTTTTATTCCAGACTATAGCCATTGTGATCAATTACATGATCATACTCAGACAATTTCAATCTTGAATGGAAATTTCCAATTCGTATCAGTTGAAATGCAAATGTGTGAATTATTCTTCGTTTGTTTCATTTTTTTCACAAACAACGTACAAAAATACAGAATTTTAGTTAATATTACATTTTCCAATTATTAAAAAAATTATCAGTGATAGACAATAGCTTTTATGAAGTGACCGCCGAGGTCAGTTTAAAGGGAATAGAGCTAGGCGCTAGGCATCTAAATTTTCCAAGGTCAAAAAGCACAAAAAAATCACTTCTGTCATCTTCAAATTACGCTAGGACGGAACGCTGTTTTTGAATAGGGCAAAACGCTCTGACATCACACAGCGTATACTTAAGTGGTTGCGGATCTTGATTCCCCTTACATTCTGTAGGCTTCAAGCTAGTGATTGTTCTGTCCACTTTGCATTTTGATATGCCAAAACTTTCAAATCATCTCGAGGATCCCATTATTTTATGGCTCTAAATTGTAGAGAATTTTGTCCCCTTTCCAACGGTATTAAATTTTTTGAAATCCGCAAAAGTCTTCCTTGAGAAAATTCACTTAAGGAGCTGAAAAAGGTAGCCAATTCAACATATTGTTCTGTTCACTTTGCACTTTGAGCCAAAAGAACTTTTGAACCATCTCAAGGACCCCATTATTTTATGGCTCTAAATTGTAGAGAATTTTGTGCCCTTTCCAACGGTATTAAATTTTTTGAAATCCGCAAAAGTCTTCCTTGAGAAAATTCACTTCTTAAGGAGCTGAAAAAGGTAGCCAATTCAACATATTGTTCTGTTCACTTTGCACTTTGAGGCAACAGAACTTTTAAACCATCTCTAGGACCTCATTATTTTATGGCTCTAAATTGTAGAGAATTTTGTGCCCTTTCCAACGGTAATAAATTTTTTGAAATCCGCAAAAGTCTTTCTTGAGAAAATTAACTTAAGGAGCAGAAAAATGCGGAAAAATTCAACTCATTGTACTGTCAGCTTTGCACTTTGAGATGGCAGAACTTTTAAACCATCTCGAGGACCCCATTATTTTATGGTTTGAAATTGTAGAGAATTTTGTGCCCTTTCCAACGGTATTACATTTTTTGAAATCCGCAAAAGTCTTCTTTGAGGAAATTGACTTAAGGAGCAGAAAAATGCGGAAAAATTCAACTCATTGTTCTGTCAGCTTTGCACTTTGAGGTGGTAGAACTTTTAAACCATCTCTAGGACCTCATTATTTTATGGCTCTAAATTGTAGAGAATTTTGTGCCCTTTCCAATGGTACTACATTTTTTGAAATCCGCGAAAGTCTTCCTTGAGAAAATTGACTAGACGAGTTAAAAAAGGTAGCCAATTTAACATATTGTTTCGTCCACTTTGAACTTTGAGGCAACAGAACTTTTAAACCATCTCGAGGACCCCATTATTTTATGGCTGAAAATTGTAGAGAATTTTGTGCCCTTTCCAACGGTATTAAATTTTTTGAAATCCGCAAAAGTCTTCCTCGAGAAAATTGACTTGACGAGCTGAAAAGTAGAAGTGAACAGCATTGTTTACAGCTAGACTTGTAAGGTTTAGCCTACCATTCACAAGGCGCAGGTATGCAACCTGAAATGCGCGTTTTGCCCTATAAGCTGAACAGCTTTTGATTTTCTATCAATTGATTCCCTCACTTTTTTTATCTCTTTCTACTCTCTCTCCTCTACACCCTCTGCTGAAAATTTGGACCTGGGGAGTTTTTTTAAGATTAGTTTTGACGGCGATTAAGAAAAATTGAGATAATTTCTCCTCTAGTCCAAAAATGTTTGCGTACAATAGATTCAAGCAAATTTTTAAAGAATTGGAATTTTCCGTTTTCAAACAGTATAATATGATCAGGAAAAAAATTCTATGAATATAATTTCGAAAATCTGATAGAAATATTACGTGACAAAAATTAATAAAATAGTCGAAATCGAACCCAATGCGAAATTGAAATCGATTATAGATAAATCGGCGGCGATTTTATAGTCAATTTGTAATGCAAATTATCACACATAAAATTATCTACCTACATTAATTCATAGGTACGTATGTGCTTCCTTCAAATTTGACAATTTCCTACACACAACTGGGTAATTTATTATACCTATTTCAATCGATATTATGCCTATATTTGTGGAAATAACCCATCGTGATTCCACTTCCAGTTAAAATTCTCGAGTGGGTAGAAAATTAAATAACACGTCTTCGTTTAAAGTATGCGAATTTTAAGGCAATGTTTGAACATTAAAGAGTAGAATAGTTTTTCAAATATTGTTTTATCAAAATATTTCATCATAAGTTTCACCAATATTTTAAATCCTGAAGAAATCCGAAGATGATGGAACTCTTAAGCAGTAGAGTGTTTCATATTGAATGACTAAATTCAAAATGAATATCAACGAAAATAATAATTGCTACATACACACAATGCAACCGGTATTATTCTTAATGAGAATCACTGGTGCAATCCCAGTATCATTAAAAATGAAAAGTACGTATACTGAACAAATTATAATAATATACGTTTTAGTTAAACTTATTGTTAGGTAGGGTAATTGACAGTTAATCAGTTATACTACACTTATAAGCTGGAGGAAACTTTCAGATACACGAATATACGATTTCATATCAAAAATAGCAACTATACTCGGACTTGGTGTTTTCTCACTGAATTTTATCCACACAACAGACGTGATATACCGAGATTACATTTCTTGTTCCAAAAACAATTTCGATGGGAAAATGATTCTTGCTCTCGTTCCCCCCTCGCTGCTTAGGACGATAATTTTCATCATACCGATCACTGTTTGGACAAATTTACAAAACTTGCAAAACCACTGGATCCGGTGGAAAT
Organism: Planococcus citri; assembly: GCF_950023065.1. Lineage (NCBI taxonomy): Eukaryota > Metazoa > Arthropoda > Insecta > Hemiptera > Pseudococcidae > Planococcus > Planococcus citri. The sequence continues at coordinate 59,530,550 of NC_088680.1, read as the reverse complement.
ATTTTCAAGTTGGTCCTTTCGCATATTAGTATCTAATTTACTACCTCACAATTCTCATAAAAATATCCACTGAGTGCGCTTTCTTCTCTTACTAGGACGAATACAAAAATGTATTAAATCTGGGCTTATTCGAATCGAAATTTCGAAAAAAACTGAACTGGATTACTGGCGGATCCTTTGCATGTGTGGTTATCACCGAACTACTGATACACGTGCGTACTTCGTACCAGGGTGATCACTCGAGACTTACTTCAGATGGTCTTAACATTTCGTTATTATACTTGATGGTCGCGTATTGGGTTTCTAATTGCTTTTATGTCAGACTGATTGGAATAGAGATGAATAAAGGAACAAAAGTAAGTATAAAACGGTATTGCACACAAAATAAATCTTAACCTATCGATGTTTACCTATCTCAAAACTGAAGAGACTAAATTAAACCACGTGAATATTTTTCAAAATGTTTTTATAATATTATATATTATTACAGGAGTGCATTCAAAATGATAAATGCAACCAAAGATTGAGAAAGTTTACTGTACTATGGTTATGCTTACACGATTTACTGGAAGAATTCGTCAGTGTTCATGGGTCATTATTCTTAGCTCTGTTCATGGAACTCACAGTTTGTGTGATCTGCATAGCATACATGAATTTAAATATGTCTTTATACTCGAAATATTTTGATCAAGGGGTGGTTTTCGATTTTTGCATAATAACATTTGCAATCATGTTCATTGTTTGCGAAGCAGCTTATCAAGTTCATAAGCAGGTACCTACATCAATAAAAACTTCTTTAATGAGTTTGATATTTGTGATTAAATTACATTTCTTCGAAGGTCTACTACAAGCAAAAGGAAATGTTTTTGGGGCATAATACTTGGAACATGAATACAGCAATATTACAATCGGTGAGTACCTAATCCCTTAATATTTTTTTCATCAATGATGAAAAGTTTTCCTGTTTCAAAATTTCTCATTGATATAATGATAGAAAACTTATCTATGTACATACACTGATTGTCATTGAGTTTATACATATGTATATTCGTGTAAAGTAAACGCAGTCGTAATAATTTCACATTACAGGTATCACGTTTCTTGGATACAATTTTGGTAAAAAATCCATCAATTAATATCGGTGGAATTATGCCCATTGATCGATCTTTCTTCCTATACGTAAGTGATTTGCAATCCAAAATGCATATACGTATACCTACGTCTTAAAAAATATGTACTTAAGCCCCTAAAAAATTACAATAAGTATACCTACGTATGACACAAAATTTCTTCTTTTTTCATTTCAGAATATAGCCATTGTGCTTAATTACATGATTATACTGAGACAATTCCAATCGTGAATCAGAGCGAAGAGGTTTCATTTCCAGAGAAAATAATTAAAATTTTTCCAATTGAGAAAAAGTGACGATGATGTCTTTTTTGTTCAACCTACGTATTTTTCAGTGACACAAATACACAATTTTGACTAATTGATTATTCATCTTCTTAATAGTTTTCTGAATCATTCTGAATAATTTTTTAGATGAAATTTTCAGAATTTAACAGCACGTAAAAATTATATTAGGTTTTCGATCATTCTCGTCGACCCGAGATGTCCACTACCGATTTGAACAAAACCACGATTTTTCCCAGGGGTATGGTCTGAAACCCCCATAACCAAAATTACAGCTATCCAAATTGATAAAATTTTAAAATGTCTCCAGAAGGCGTGAAAATCGATCTAGAGCCAGCTGAAAATCGAGTTGTTTCCATCATTCTTACTGAGTAAGTGAGAGAACATTAGAAAAAAAAAAACAAAAAAAAAAAACAAGAAAAATCGTCAAAAAGACTCAATTCTGAATTTTTAAAAATTTACCAAAAATTGAAAAAACAATTTGGACAGATGAAATTTTAGTTATGAGAGTTTCAGACCATCATCATCATCATCATCACTAAACTTTGACTGGGTGAGCTGTTCAGTCCATCTGGGAAACTGTAGAAGAATTGCTCGCCGATGTATCATCAAGATTTTTCTTCGGTCTTCCTCTGCTCCTCCTGCCAGTTGGAGTGTATTCTTTGACATTTCCAGGGGACTGTTTGTCAGGGATTCTATCAACATGTATTCGCCATTTCTTTCTGTAATCTTTCACCCATCCAATGATTGGCTCTGCTCCTACACGAAAAAAAAAATAATAAAAATTACCATTTCAGTATAGTAACCCCCATTGGGTAAAAATCTGCCGATGATACGCGACAAATAACGTGGCAGGAATTGCAACACTTTCCGCCAATACTTTTCTGCTCATTAATCGGCGCGCGTATTTTTTCACGCGATAAATTCTGCCGATGTCCAATATCGATGAAAAAATGTTGGCACCGCCGGGGATCGAACCTGGGTCTCCAAGTCGGTAGACGACTTCTCTACCAACCTGGCCACCAGAACATGTAGTGATGAGAACGCAACATTTCTATACTACGTGAAAACATACGCGTAAAATACCATATTTACGCTTGTGTTTATAAAATACGCGAAAGAATTACGCCAAGAAACCTGCTTGTAGCGTATTTTGTAGCTGGTTTCTTCCAACGCAAAAAACACGCCACTTAATTTGAAAGCGTTGTGGCCTTACGCGAGAAAATACGCTACGAAATATTATTGTAGCGTATTTTTTAGCAGATTTTTCTTTCAGTGCCCCAATCCGCCTTCTGGACAGCGCTTTTTCACGTGTATATTTGGAATACGTCAATAAACCAGCTGGTTTTGGCGTCTTTTTCAGCGTATGGGCAGATTTTCCCCCAATGGGGACCAGATCCCATTCAAAAATAATAGTGATTTTTACTCAGCCAAAAAATACATTTTACTTATAGAATTAGGTAAAATTTATTACTCTCATAGTAAAATTTACTGATCTCATAGTAAAATTTACTAATCTCATAGTAAAAATCGCAATATTTTTGAATGGGATCCGGTTACTGTTTGAAATAGTAAAAATTATCCATAATTTTTTTTTCCATGTAGTTCCTTCAGGATGTGTTCATTCCTTTTCCTATTGTGTCTCATATATCCTGCCATGGCTCGCATGAATCTCATTTCCACTGGGGTTACTCTGCTATTTGTATCCTTTCTCACTGCCCATGTTTGATGTTTCACTTCCATACAACAGCATTGGTCTTGCCAGCATATTGTAGATTCTTATTCAAGTTTCTGCTCTGACTTTTCTTGGAGCGATGGCTCGGTTTATTGCCCCGCTTACTCTCAGGGATTTGTTGATCTTAAGTTGTGCGTCAACCTCTCCTTCATAAGATAGCTCACACCCAAGATATTTAAAGCTTCTGACTTGTTCTACTGGAAGTCCATTTACAACAATTTTACTGCATATTGGCTCTATTCCATCTAAGGCCATCACTTTTGTTTTTAACAATGAGATTCTCATTCTGTATTTATCTGATACTTTCTGAAAGTTGTACATCGCTCTCTGCAAGTCATCTTTGTTGTCATCCAAGACCACCTGATCATCAGCAAATAGCAGGGTATTGACATGGGTGTCATTGATGTCTGGCCCATTTGGGTTGCTTTTTAGCCATTCTTTAATCATGTTGTCGAAGTAGATGTTAAACAAGCTACACAACATTGGGCATCCCTGTCTTACTCCCTCTTCCTATCTTCTTTGCTTCCAACATGTTTCCAGATCTTACTCTTATTATACATATTATTAGTGTATATTTCTTTTTGATCATTTCAATTTTCCTCAGGATTTCAAACAACTTCTTCCTTTGTACTCGATCATACTTACAACTTCTCCAGATCAACTAAGCACATGTGGGTTTCTAGGTTATACCAAATAATGAATAAATGAAGTTGTTACTTTCAGTGTTTGACATGTTGAATAGAAGAAAAATCACTGTTACACAAGACACTGTATTGAACATTTTAAAACATGTGACAGCCATTGTGGTATGATGTACCATCATCAGTAGGGCAACCCAATATTTTTTTTGAATGTTTTTTTGTTGCACTCCGATTACAAATGTAACAAAATCATTTTACGTTTCAGAAAATTGCCTTTCATTAAAGACCTACTTCATTTCGAATATTTTCGAATATTTTGCCTTAAAATGAATATTTTCACATATTTGATTGCTATTTGAATATGTGTCTAAAATTACCACATATTTCGCAATTTTTCGAATATTTTTGAATATTTTTGAAATTTTTGCATTTTGAGAATCGCAACATAGGAAACATCATTTTCACAGAATGTTGAAGATGAAAAAAATGGCTCTTTTCAATGATGATGATATTGATGATTAATGAAATGATGATGAAGATTGAATTTTAAATTAAGCTTCGATTTTTTTTTCTTTTTTCGAGGATCAAAATAGAATTTTAATTCAACAATTTTGTTCCATTTTGCGAAATTGCGAATAGTGCATGTGATTTAGGAAACGAAACCCAACGATGTAGCCATTTTTGTAATATGCTTGTAAAGGCGAGTGAAACGATACCAAATTTGATTTCGAATATTTTCGAATATTTTGGGGGTAATCGAATATTTCTGTCTAATATTTTACCCCAAAAAATCGAATATATATTGAATATTTTACCTTGAATGAGAGCATATTTTGGGTTGCCCTAATCATCAGACATAAAGCAAGAATGATAAAAGTAAAATTGCAAAGTACATACAAGAACAAATGGATAGAAAATTATGTTGAATTATCATCGACATTTTAGTTAATATAGACGACTACTCATACGCAATATTAGGCCACTGGTTATGTCGCCAACTCTGTGGATTTCGAACTGTGAACAAATGCATCTGCTCATGCGTCAGGAAATGTGTATGTGTGTTTGGTTGTTAGTGGGTGGATTAGTGGTGGTACTGGTGGGGAGGTGGTGTTTACGCATGCGCAGATGCGTTTGTTCACAGTTTGAAATCCACAGAGTTGGCAACACAACCAGTGGCCTAATATTGCGTATGAGTAGTCCTCTATATTAACTAAAAGATCGATGCGAATTATACGCTGTGTTTAGGATTTAGGGGAGGGGGTGGTTGGTCATATAGGTAGAGAAGCTGTGTAGCATGTTGCAATGAATGTTGGTCGGAGCTTTTACAACTTCATTGAGAACGATGTAGTTGCTTTCTACGTGTTTGAATATTTCAAACTCTTCCAGAGCGTCTAGTCTTTTACCTTTCTTTTCAACATGGAGGACTTTGAAATTGAAGTCAGATGAGTGGTTGTTGGTTAGTAGATGGTCTGCAAACGTAGATACTCCAGGTTTTTTATTTTTCCACTCGCTGAGGTGTTCTTTAATGCGTATTTTGAAAGCTCGGCCAGTTTGCCCAGTGTAAAGAGCTTTACACGTATTGCATTCGAGTCTATAAACTCCACTTGTTGAGTATGGTAGCACCTGATAGTATTTTATTGTAAAAATCTAGCAGTCTCTTCTTAACGGTTATTGTGGCGTTCTTGAATAAGTCTGTTGGTAACTTATCCCTGCCTGGAGCCTTTTCATTTCTGGAGCTTTTCCAGGCATGTTGCTTCCAAAAATTGCAGTTCTGTTCAAAAAGGTTCCCTTGTTGGAACAAAATTTTGGTATTCTGGTTGGAATCATACATGTAATTATTGATTTTGGGTTCTCAGAAGTCCCTTTTCATCGATCATACAACTATTATTCTGATATTTAAAAAACAAATAATTAAATAAAAACCGAACTGATATGAGGTCTTTGTGAAAGTCTTCGCAAAATTCGTTCAGTTTGGCATTGAATTGAGAGAAGGGGCGTGTACATAACATAGGGATGACCTTGATTTAAAATTAGAAAATACTTGAATTTTTAAAAGAGGCCTGGGAGGAGTGAAAATGCCCAAAAAAGTTGAAATCAGAATCAATTGATAGGAAATCAAATTTTAAGTCACATATCCAGAAATTAGCCTCTGAAAGCAATGGAGGAGAAAAAACCAGTTTTTCGAGTTTTTTGACCTTGAAAAACCTCATGTCACACCTTCATCCCTTATTCAATGTGAACTAGAAGGCTGAAATTTGACAAGTACATCCAGAGAGTGTCCTAAATGTGCTTTCTGGGGGTTTCAGCTGCTCAAAAATTCTTTAGCCATTGTACATTTAGTAAAGTTGAAAAAATAACACACGGTTGGAAAAATTGAAAAACTTTCTTTCACAGCATGAAGAATTTTTTTAATCCAAAAATCAAAGATGACAGACAGTAATAAATACTTCGCTTCTCGAATAATTATTCTCCTCCTCTCTTCTTCCCTCATTTCGTTCTCTTACAATACCCAAGATAACGTGGTATTCTCTCATAAAACCAGAATGCAATACAAATTTTTTCAATACTGCATTTTTTTTTTCTTTTAAACGAAGAGAATTTGGAGTGAAATCCCCATGTTGATAAAATCTTTTTTAAAAAAATAAGAACGATACTGCGCATTAAAAATGAATTAAATCGTAAAAATGGAACCACTTCACGCAAAATTTAAATTGACTAGACTATTCAATGGCAATTTTCATATAAATTTACAATGTAAATTATCATTTTTGGCCTACATAATTTACACACACTTTCCTTCAATATGAAAATTTCCCACGCAAAAACATGTGATCTATATCACTCGATATTACGCAATTATGCCTGTATAATTTCAGGGAAATAACCCATTTATTATAATCTTTGCTTTGGTTTAAATTCGCACCGTGTGGGTGTAAGATACCTACATGAAAACTTTGAGTCAATATCAGAATACATGAAATAATTAATTTTTTGATGTTAAATCCAAACTTTTCAAACCATTTTATGCATTGAAGCTTACGATACCTATGTCATAAAGTCTACAAACGCTTCAAATCTTAAACAAGTCAAAGTTGATAGAGCTCTCGATGACATTTCCTGTGACAAAATATTATTTTGAATGATCGATTCAAAATGCATCTCAACGAAAATAATTTTTACCTGCATACAATGCAACCAGTATTACTTTTGATGAGAATCACAGGTATTATTCCACTGCCACTAAAAATGAAAGGTTGGTATGTACTATGTACCCGTCATTTGGCTAATTATACATATGTATTTTAAATGTACCTTACACGATTTGAATGAGCAGCTTTAAGATAACTTTCAGATACTCGAACATCTGAAATTAAGTCAAAAATAGCACCTGTGTTTGGACTTACTATTTTTATATCAAATTTCATCTATTCGATATATGTGATGTATCAAGACTACGTTAATTGCTTCCGCCATAATTTCGAAGGTCCAATTCTTCTCGCTTCTATTCCCGGCTTCCTCCTCAGATCACTGATCTTGCTCATACCGTTTACTTTGTGGACGAAATTACGACGTTTGAAAAAATACTGGACTCGATGGATATATTTTCAAGTAGGTTACTGCGAATATTTATTAAATCATTCAAGCACAAAACTAATATTTATGCAGACATCTCAGTAATTATCTAGATTTTCTATACAAATTTCTATTCAACGTGGCTTTATTTTACTCATAGGACGATTTCAAAAATACCCTGAATTTGGAACCATTCGTCTCGAAATTTAAAAATAAACTAAGATGGACTGCTGGCAAATCTCTCGTCTGTATAATGTTTACTGAACTACTAGTACACCTGCGAATTCCATACAAAGACTACAAAGACTATCACGGAAGGCTTATTTCAGATATTTTAAACATATCAGTCGTATATTTCATAGTAACATACTGGGTTTCCAATTGTAATTATGTCAGATTGATCGGAGCCGAGTTAAATGAAGAGGCAAACGTAATTTGTTTCAAGCTTCATTTTTTAAAATTTTTTTTATAGAATAGATGAGAAGGGTTTATTCTTATGTCTACTCAACTGTCGCAGGAATGTATCAAAAATGGAAGATGCAGTCAAAAATTAAGGAAGTTTGCTCTGCTTTGGTTATCTTTGCACGATTTGATGGAAGAATTTGTTGGCGTTCATTCAACATTATTCTTAGTTTACTTGACGGAAGTCATATTAAGCGTGATCTGTGTGGCGTACATTAATTTCAACATTTCCACTTACTCGAAAGTGTTCAACGAAGGAATGGCGTTCGATGTTTTCTTGATTACATTTGTAGTGATTGTTATCACTTGTGAAGCAGCTCATTATGTTCATAAACAGGTACCTACATTACACTTCAGTACCTACTTTACTGAACAAGGAAAAGAATTAAGTACTTATTCTTTTTCAAAGGTTTACTTCAGACAAAAAGAAATTCTTTTGGAACCAAATACTTGGAATATGGATACAGCAATGTTACAATCTGTGAGTGATCTTTCAACGACATTTTCATACATCACTTAACTACGATGAAAAGTTTTCCTTTTCCAAGATTTTCTAGGAATTTTTTTCAATTGCAGATATCACGTTTTTTAGATACAATTTGGATAAAAAATCCATCAATTAATATAAGTGGGATTATGCAAATTGATCGATCTTTTTTTCTACAGGTAGACTTTCAATCCTAAAGACAGAACTAAAAATCTACATAATATATTCTCAAAAAATTGAATTTTTCGTTACAGACTATAGCTGTTGTGATCAATTACCTAATTATACTGAGGCAATTTCATTCGTGAAGAAGCAATTATGGAACGATCAGAAATTTTACAATAAATATTATGTCTATTGTCTATCAATCAATTCTTATGATAATTTATACTCTTGTTGAGAGAATATCTAACGATTCCTACTACTACTCTGGGAAGGTCCGGCTTTCTTCCCCTCAATCTCTCAAACAGTTCGTACGTCTCATTTAACCTCATATAATAAATTAGAACAATAAATATTCTTTCAACCATTTATTAATATTCAACCAAATAAGACATACAAGTGTAATCAGGTAATACCTGGTACTTTTAATACACATATGAAATATGCCGTTCTGCTCTTATGGGCGTTCCCTATAACTACTCGTGAAAGGAGCGACTACTCTCAACGACTCTAGGAAACTGCAAAGCATACGTGGCAGCCAAATCCGCTCGTGGCTCGGAGGAATAAATCCACCAGATCGCGCTGAGCCGGAGCTCAGTGCAGCCACGAGCTTGGGCATAAAGTTCCCTAGCTACCTGAGCACTTCCTGTCCTCCGTTACCCTCTACACTCTTTTTCAAGGTCACAGGATTTACGATATTTCATGAAACGATTGCTAGGTCTCAGAGCCCTCTAAAATTTGATAAGATACGTACGTCAATCGTGTTCAAAGGCAGTGGTGGGAGACTTTTAGCTTTTTCTCTCATCGCTGTCCTCCTAATTGAGTATTTTTGGTCATTGGTGAAGGCTTGAATGAGAGGTATAAAAGCGTCTAATTTAATAAAATGGGTTCAAACTACCCTGAAATGTTACACTGGAGGAACAATTTTCATTTTAGTGAAAGAATCCAAAAATAGGGTCTCTCAGAATCCATTTTATAGGTACGTTCTGAAAAAAAAAGTCAAAAATCACCAATTATTGAATAAGTACTCAATAGCCAGACTTGATATCTACACATTTTAACTTACATCAGAAATTAGTCATTTTTTTGAAAAATCTTGAAGTCGGATCAAATAATTATGTACTATAAATAAAATTAAAAATGCACTCGAAATATTGAAATTTACCAAAATTTTCCAAAGTTAGTAAAACTTGAAAATAATAATTAGAAAATCAACAATTTTTTCCCAGTAAAATTTTCAAATGCTACTTTGCGCTGATTGATCAGCAACGAGTAATTAGTCAAAAATTAATAGAAATTCACCAAACATAACCAATTTATATAAAATTAAATTACCAGTAAACTACCTGAATTCACCAGCAATTTACCAAAAATTATCATCAACTTGTAATAGTATAGTTAGGAATAATTATGATATAGAGGGGAGGTAGAAATTATCACGTATAGGAGGAATAATGGTGATCAATATCAAGGGAACCATTCTTAAAATTATTCCTTAGAGAAGGAATAATTTCTCTATACAAACTAGCTCAAATGTCGGAGAGATTTCCTCCTTTCCAATCCATACTATTCATTTAAATAATGAAGATCGTAAATAAGAACAATCAGATGAACATTTCATGTCCCGAAAAGTTTGATATATTCATGAAATATTACAGTTATGTTAGTACTTTAAAGTTACGAGAATAAGACTAGTGCAACTAACATAGGCCAAACACATACGTCCATGCTAGAATAATAGTATAATTAAAAGTTACGAATTAACGTTCGTCAACGAAATAGCAAGTGAAAGTTATAAGTATAGGTACGCCTGATATAATTGCGCCCTTCTTCGTCCTACCTACGTCCAAGGTTCACACTAAATCCCCATGTCCGCAGGCAGGTATTTGTGATTAACAATAAAATATAATAGTTAATCTAAATGCACTCGATCGGGGTAAAATCCCATAATTAATGTACGCGTTAACCTACTCACCTGTGGGTCCCCCAATAATAGGCCCAAATGTAGGTTCTAGTTTTAGAATCATTTTAGTAGGGTTGCCGCTACTCCCAGTCCGGATTCTGGTGTAGGGTCCATGCAGTAAAAAAGGATATTTAAAGAATCCTCCATTCGGAGGTTACGTTAATAAATTATATTAAAATGACGTTAGCCACCCGAAGTGGGAATAAATATAAAAGAGAAATAGCACGACACATCCTATATTTTACAGTCACTGGGTCAAAGATGAGACCTTGCCATCGCGAGTAGCAAAACCAAATAAAGCAGCGAATTTGACTGTCTGAGAGATACAGCTCGAATTCGCGAATCGTCTGTGACGTCATAGAGTTCACACATAGTCAATCACTGTTGAGGGAAAGAGGTACCCAGGGGGATAGAAGGATCTAGAACGATCAAAATAAGATGACCTTCGAGAGGTACATCTTCGAACTATTGCATAGGCAATATGTACGATATGGACTATCTATGGCAGTCAGGGCAGATTCCCCCATTACAAACTTACAAAAAATTATTGATAATTTACTAAAAATAATTGCAATATACCAAAAATTACCAGTAAATTACCAAAAAATAATCAGTAAATTACTAAAATTTCTGGGTAAAAATGACCCAAAATTGCCACTAATTTAGCAAAAATTGAATTACCAGTAACTTTCTAAAAATTACTAGCAATTTACTAAAAATTACCAGAATTTACCAAAATTTACCAGTAATTTACTAAAACTTACCAAAAATACCAGTAATTTACCAAAAATTACCAGTAGTTTACCAAAAATTACCAGTAATTAACCAAAAATTACCAGTAGTTCACCAAAAATTACCAGTAATTTACCAAAAATTACCAGAATTTACTAAAAATTACCAGTAATTTACCAAAAAATAATCAGTAAATTACCAATAGGGCAAAACGAGCATTTCAGATTGCATACATGCACCATGTGAATAGTAGGGTAAACCAGACCTTACAAGTCTAGCTGTAAACAATGCTGTTTACTTCTACTTTTCAGCTTGTCAAGTCACTTTTCTCAAGGAAGGCCTTTGCGGATTTCAAAAAATGTAGTACCGTTGGAAAGGGGACAAAATTCTCTACAATTTAGAGCCATAAAATAATGGGGTTCTCGTGATGGTTTAAAAGTTCTGTCGCCTCAAAGTGCAAAGTGGACAGAACAATATGTTAAATTGGCTACCTTTTTCAGCTCGTTAAGTCAATTTTCTCAAGGAAGACTTTCGCGGATTTCAAAAAAATTAGTTCCATTGGAAAGAAGACAAAATTTTCTACAATTTTGACCCATAAAATAATGGTATCCTCGAGATGGTTTGAAAGTTTTGGCGTATCAAAATGCAAAGTGGACAGAACAATCACTAGCTTGAACCCTACAGAATGTAAGGGGAATCAAGATCCACAACCACTTATACGCTGTGTGACGTCAGAGCGTTTTGCCCTATATTTCTCAGTAAAAATTACTCAAAATTTCCATTAATTTAGCAAAAATTGAATTACCAGCAATTTTCCAAAAATGACCAGAAATTTACCAAAAATGACCAGTAATTTACAAAAATTTACTAAAAATTACCACCAATTTACCATGAATTACTGGTTATTTACTGAATGTATGTAATTGAAGCATGTGTTTCAAAAACGCACCAAGTTCATTTTCAAAGATTCTGAGGTTGCAAGGTCATCTAGCATAAAGTTGCGGCCCAAAATGGCTGATTTTTTGATATGTTGTGCCCAAGAGTCTTGGCTACAACATATCAAAAAATCAGCCAATTTGGGCCAGTTCTACGTTTTCAAATTGTACTAAGTACCATGAATTTCTTATCAATATTTTTTTGGACTTTGTGCGTTTTGGAAACACATGCTTCAAATTAGTAATTCGACAAAGATTACCAGTAATTTTTGGCAAGATACCAGTAATTTACTACAGATTACCAAATTATCAGTAAATTAAGTATCTAGTTTCGCAAAATTACCTAAGACCCAATATTGTACTTTGATGTTCGAAATTGTCAAAAATACATATTTTTCCAAGTTGTTAAAAGTCGGCCAAACTATTGAGAACTATTAGCGATTTTCTCCACATTCTAAGAAGTTTTTCACAAAATGCAGAGAATTCACCTATTACAATATTTTCTAAATTTTTAAATTCAAGCAAAATCTTGTAGGTAAAATCTTTCTCTAAATATTGGAATCTAATTAATTTTTTTTCAAAGGGTACCCCCCGATAAGATAGGCAAAATGCCCTTAACCTCAGATTTCGATGAAACTCACAGGGTATGTTTAGTACCCCCAAAAAATAATTTTGGGCCCATAGCCCGCTCCCCACCCCACCCCCCTCAGCCAGGGGGGTCAAAAAACGCGTTTTTCAGGGGAAAAATTCTGTATCAGCGCGTAATTAAGATAAATTGATTCTGTAAACGAATATAGTTAGAAGATACATGGGCGTACCTCCCTGAATTTTTTCAGAATTTTTCATCACACGGGGAGAGAAGGGGGGACAAAAGAAAACTTTAAATCGACATTACTCCGGAACGAAAAAACATACCAAAACGATTTTTTCGTCAAATATGTATCTTTAGGTCTACTTTCTATAGAAGTCATCACCCGGCCATTTGGAGTGGTGGGTCAAGCTCAAAAGCTCAAAAAACTCTCAAAAAACCACGTTTTTGGCGTTTTTCTCCAAAAATATGGACAAATGGCGGAAATCTAAGAGAACCAAGTTGTTCAGCGTGAAATTTTACCTCAGAATTGTGTAATTGAAAATTCATTTACACCGCATGATCGTAAAACTACATGCGCAGAAGTATTTGTGCTTACATCAAGATAGCTGAAAGGGTATTCCTGGGTAAAATAGGTGAAATGTCCCTGTCCTCGGATTTCTGAAATTTTGATGAAACATAGTTGGGTACCATTTAAAAAAATGTCGGAGGCAAAAAATCCCCCCCCAACCTCCCCTTGCTCATAATAGCGAAAAAAGGGCCTTTTTCGGGGAGAAAAAATCCATGCTTCAACGAGTTTTGACAAAAAAATCTTTATTCACTCAAAATACTTGAAGGAGATATGATTCTAGCAACTTGAATTTTCTTCAAAAATTGTGGGCCCCCCAGGGGAGATATATTGACAAAAGAAAATTTGAAACCGCCGTATCTCCGAACCTAATTTAAGTACATGAAATTTTTTTTTCAAAAATGTATCTGCATGAGCACTATAATTGGTATTTTTTTTCAAATTTTCCCTCCAGGTAGGCCATCTTCAAAAACTCAAAAAACACTCAAAATTGTGTTTTTTTGTCACAGCACCACCAAAAAAAGCGATCCATAATTTTGGATGCTGGCCTCCAAAAACAATAAGAAAACCAACTAACTTTCTTTAAGGCTATTCTAATTTTTTGATGAAAAATGGTAAACTTTGGGCGGGGATTGTGCCAAAACTATAGAACGGATTTTTCTAGGGTTTGCTTTCAAAAGCGAGGGTATGTCGAGATATTTTTGATTCAGGACATTTGATGGCTATACTTAATAGGGAATTGGATGGAGGTACTTTAGACGCTCACATCCCTGTTGTAAAAGCAAAATTAGAAAATATGGCTACATACCCTCGATTTCATAGATGAATCAGTATTGGTGAAAAAAATTGGAAGAATTTTGAAAATTCGCGGAGAAATCCCCGTCTGAAGTTTAGATGGGAGCGGGTCGCGGGACATAAGCACGACTAAATTCGTTCAATCGATTACATGCAGTCTTACGAACTAATCATGAAAATAACGAACAAATCGGTTTCATATTTCGACCGGTTGTCAAATTAGAATGCTCTCCGCAGAGTATACCCTTAAACTCCAATTTTTTGGCCATAGGCACCCCCTCTCCAAATTTTAGGGCGAAAGTAGACAGACAATATGGGTATCATTATCATATGAACCGAACTCGCTGAACATGAATATGAAGTTTGATTTGCAGTTGGACCCTCCCAACGACCACATTGGGGAGAGGGGTTGCCCAAAAATTAGAGTTTTTGTGAAAAATGCTTCATTATAGCGCTATTTACGCCATGCAACTTCTTAATCAAGGTTTTCTTGAATTACAAGTAGCCTACTTTTCAAGTACATGGTATGTATCTAACTCAAAACTATCAGAAAGGTTTCTTTTTGGTGTCGATGATTAAATTTTTATGTGAGTTACCAAGTACATTGAAAACATAGGTATTACCTACCTACGTACTATGTAGTAGATTGGGTAAATCACCAAAAAAAGAAAAAAAACTGGATTTTTACCAATTTTAGCAAAAACTGTCATTTTGAGTTGAAAGTTGTACAGAAAAATTCTGGCTCCAGAAGTGCCCCTAAAGGGAAAACATGTGCCCTTAAAGTGGGAGTATTTTCGAAAAAACACGGTTTTTTCACTGTAGCCCCTGTACCCAATTTGTTTTGAGAAAAATGACGATCGACCCAGTCCTAAATGAATATATCTTAGATTCTGCGTCCATTCTATGCTATTATTTTAAATTGTTTTTGTCAATTTTGAAAAATCAACAAAAATTTAGGAATTTTTGCCAATCTTTATCAATTTTTTGAAACCTAAAATATTGTCATCACTGCGTTCCAAAATATTTCCTCAGTTTCAGAAATATATTATCTTTCAATATTTTTTCGTCATTATAGAGAAACTTTTGCGAAGAAAATATTTTCAAAACACCAACTACTAATACCCCCTCTCCAAAAAAAAAAAAGATTTACTTTTCAATTTTCTCAGTAGAACCCCAAAAGTGGCCTTGGATTTTGATGGGAATAGCATGGATTGGCGCAGAATCTCAAATATCTATGTAGGTACTTTTATTATACTGTCTCCTCCATATATTTTGAGTGAATACAGATTTTTTTTGTCAAAACTCGTTGAAGCATGGATTTTTTCTCCCCGAAAAAGGCCCTTTTTTCGCTATTATGAGCAAGGGGAGGTTGGGGGGGGGGATTTTTTGCCTCCGACATTTTTTTAAATGGTACCCA
Source organism: Planococcus citri (assembly GCF_950023065.1). NCBI lineage: Eukaryota > Metazoa > Arthropoda > Insecta > Hemiptera > Pseudococcidae > Planococcus > Planococcus citri. The sequence continues at coordinate 59,515,077 of NC_088680.1, read as the reverse complement.
ACTATGTTTCATCAAAATTTCAGAAATCCGAGGACAGGGACATTTCACCTATTTTACCCAGGAATACCCTTTCAGCTATCTTGATGTAAGCACAAATACTTCTGCGCATGTAGTTTTACGATCATGCGGTGTAAATGAATTTTCAATTACACAATTCTGAGGTAAAATTTCACGCTGAACAACTTGGTTCTCTTAGATTTCCGCCATTTGTCCATATTTTTGGAGAAAAACGCCAAAAACGTGGTTTTTTGAGAGTTTTTTGAGCTTTTGAGCTTGACCCACCACTCCAAATGGCCGGGTGATGACTTCTATAGAAAGTAGACCTAAAGATACATATTTGACGAAAAAATCGTTTTGGTATGTTTTTTCGTTCCGGAGTAATGTCGATTTAAAGTTTTCTTTTGTCCCCCCTTCTCTCCCCGTGTGATGAAAAATTCTGAAAAAATTCAGGGAGGTACGCCCATGTATCTTCTAACTATATTCGTTTACAGAATCAATTTATCTTAATTACGCGCTGATACAGAATTTTTCCCCTGAAAAACGCGTTTTTTGACCCCCCTGGCTGAGGGGGGTGGGGTGGGGAGCGGGCTATGGGCCCAAAATTATTTTTTGGGGGTACTAAACATACCCTGTGAGTTTCATCGAAATCTGAGGTTAAGGGCATTTTGCCTATCTTATCGGGGGGTACCCTTTCTAATTTTAAATAAAAAGTCTAATACGCAATTACCCACATATAAAGTAGTGTAATATGAAGAATTTCAATCATTTTTTTTCAAATTTTCAAAAGTCAACTTGACACGGATTAGCGACTAGCGTTTTAAAAAATTGTGGTCAAATATCCTCCACCCCCCCCCTCGAATAAAAAAAAACAACCGCCTAAAATATCGAAAATACAGACAATATTCAAACATGAACTCATTGTATGTACATGGGTTATTTCAAATCGAAGTATCAATGATAAAATAATATAGAGCAGCCCCCTCCCCTACCATCTCCCATCCCATGTACATATTTTTCGAAGTGAATGGCCGATAACATGGCTGATTTCTCGTATATCGTGATCAATTAATATTGCAATAAACATAAAATGTGTTAATTCAATACATCGGAGCATTATGATAGAAAATTATAAACAGATATGGGGACGTTTTCGAAGAAAGGTAACCATGTTTTTGAAAATTCATCATGCGAGGGCAAAATTATTTTAATTATTCAGCGAATGCTCATTATATCACCTCATAATTAATTATAGGAATAATCCGATTACACTGCGCATCGAAAGTTATGGTTTTATTAACTGCGACAATTAACGCGTTTGAATTCATTTTCATAGTGAAGTAGGTAGGTAGATATGGTTACCTAATTTAATTTCCAGTTAATACGATAAAAATGATCCCAAATGAACGAAATGATTACGTTGAAACTATCGCACCGATACTTTACTGTTTTAAAATTTATGGAATTATACCAATGCAACTCAAGATCAAACGTAAGTACCTACCAAACATTTTTATTTTCAATTTTAAAAATTTGCATATATTTTTAATATTTTTAAATTTTAAAAATATACTTATTACAGATAATAATTCGAAGTTTCTAGCATCAAAAAGTATCGCAGCGTTAACGCAGTTTATTTATTTACTAAATGCTGCCTATAATGTGGTTACTTTATTTGAAATGGTTGGAAACGTTGGAGAAAACTTTAATTTAAAAATGTTATTAGCTTTCGCTCCTCAAATTTCCTTGAAGTTTATTGTTTCCATTATACCACTAGGTATTTGGACAAAAACTAGTCCATTAAGTGACTACTGGAATAAATGGAAAGAGTTTCAGGTACAAATAGACTTCTCGTATATGTATGTATTACGAGGTAAATTTTTCGTCCATTAATTAACTAAATTTGGTCAATATTTATTAGACCGACTTCGAAAGAATATCCGAAACCGAGTTCGATACAAAACTGAAGAAAACAATCCGAAAAATCATCATCGCCGCAACTCTGTTCATACTTATGGGCGAAATAATAGTACAAAACTACATACCTTATGACGATAATTACGTGAGATTTGTTTCAGATTATATGAATATTTCAATCGTGTACTATTTAGGAGCCTATTGGTATATAAATTGTATCTATACTAAATCCATCGCCAAAGAAATTATATCTTTAGCTCAAGTAAGTATAGATAGGTAGTTAATGACAGAAGTAGGTAGCTAGGTACCTACAACATCGATCATCGATTAATTTTGAGTGCAAATTTCAGAAAATATTGACACAAAATGAACATGCTGGCAAATTACACGAAATCACTTCGTTATGGATTACATCGTGCGAATTAATGGAACAGTTTTACGTTATTCACAGCACTCTGCTTTTAGTTTACATCATAGATACAATTGTGGCAATGACCATTTTCGCTTTCATCTGCATGAATAGCTCAGCGTTTATAGATATTTACGGTGTAGGAATTCAGCTGAATGGGTTGTTCGTATGCATGTTTATCATATTCTTGATTTGCGAGACAGCTTATTCCGTTTTTAAACAGGTGAGATTTAGAAAAGGTGGGTGTTATGATTCTGTTTTAGAGTCAAAATTGGGGGGAGGAGGGGTCGTATCCATTTAGACTTCAACTGTCAGTAGTTCTGAAACTTCACAAAATTATATTTTGAATTTTTTGGGGGGATTTTTTAAAAAATCATCTTTCTGACTTTTCGAGCAAAATGGACCAACATTTTTTTCAAAATCAACATTCAAAAGACCATTTCAACTCGCCCCTCTTCCTCCCCCTCTTCAACCTAAATGCCTTCCAAAACCACTCTTTAATTAAAAAAAAAAAATTAAAATGATATCTTTGGACAACTCAATCAAGTTCAAATTTAGGCTCGAAAACAGCTTTATAGCCCTTAATCTCTTCTACGCACATTTCCTTCAATTATTTGTTTGTAACTAGGTACTTAATTAATTATATTGATGAATTTATTCCAAATTCAGGTTGTTATAAACCAAAGAAAAATATTACTATCAGAAAATTTAACAAGAATGAACTCATCAATGCTTCAATCGGTTAGTATAAAAACAGATTCGATGAAAGAATAATGAAATATAGGTACTTAGAATGCTACCTATAGTAACTTCCAATCCATAAATCAAATGATTTCTCCATCAAAAGTGTAAATATTGCAGATATTAATCTTCTTGGAAGCAATATTTGTAAAGAATCCAGGAGTTTCCATAAAAGGATATCTAACATTGAATCGCTCAGTATTTGTATCGGTAAGTGACAAACACAATCACGTATTAAAATAATTACCTTTTAAAAAAAAGTAACTTAGTACGCTAACCAACAAAAAAGGTGACCGAAAAAGTAAAATAGACCATTACAAATTGAAAAGTTTTGGTTTTTAATTCCAAAAAATTGAACTATTTTGAAATTTTTTAATAAAAGAAACAAGACTTTTTCACAATTTTTAGAAGCAAAGTGAGAATTTTTGTAATTTTGGGTAAAAAAGACAATTTTTTGGAACATCAATCAAAACTGAATATTTTAATAAAAGGGGGGACTTTTTAGCAAATTCTGACAAAGACACAAGACTTGGACGATTTTTGAAAAAGTGAGACTTTTTGGCATTTTTTACTAACAAAATGACAATTTTTAGCAATTTTTCACAATTTTTGGCAAAACACAAATTTTTAACAGTTTTAACAGAGAACAGGACTTTTTGGGAATTATTGGCAAGAAAGTGATGTTTTTTGGAAATTTCTGGTACAAAACCAAGGCATCATAAGTATTATAGTCTTGGGGAAAAAAAAGTGAAAATTCTAAAAAAAATTTCTAAAGATAAAGAATCTTTTTCGAAAGCAAAAATTTGAAAATTTCAGCAAAAATGGGCAAATTTTGGAAATTATTGGCAAAGAAGAAATTACATGACTATAATTGCTCAAAAGCGATAATTTCTGGCAATTACTGACAAAAAACAAGACTTTTGGATAATTTTTGGAAAAAAGTAAAACTTTTTGGAATTTTTTGCAAATAGGTAAGCGAGAATTTTAGTCAATTTTTGAAAAAACGAAAATTTTTGACAATCTTTGGCAAAAAGCAAGACTATTTAACAGTTTCAGCAGAAAGCAAGACTTGGCACTTATTGGCTAATTTTTCGCAACCCTTGTTTGCATTTTTTTAGCAAAAAAAAAAAAAAAGGAGATACCTATTTGGGTGATTTCAAAAAAAAAATCAAAAAACCGCCTGTAATTGGCTTTAGCTATTGGAGAGACTTAAATTGTAAAATAAAATGTAAAAAAAAACTTTTAGCCAGAAACGAGACTATTTTTGGCAAAGACAAATGGTGAGATTTTGCAATTTTTGGCAGAAAGCGAGAGTGTAGCCATTTGAAAAAGAAATTATAACCGCCCAGTTTTTATACACCCTGTATTGTATTTTCTTACCCCTACAAAATTATGCTCTCACGAGTTGTCAATGAAATTTAACGATTTGAAATCATCTTTGAGTAACTAGTGTCGCGCATATGTATTCTTCGATCGACCCCCCCCCCCCCCAATTACTACATCTGAAAAAATATACACAAAAGTACATTGTTTATGTTTGTTTGGTTTTTTTTCAGATTTTAGCAGTTTGCATTAATTATTTAATCGTGTTACGACAGTTTCAATAAACCACCATTAGCGAATCGTGATTGATGATACGTATTGGTAGAAAAAAACATAATGTTTCTGCCATTAACAGAACGAAATAAATACTTGAATGGAATAAAACAGTGTTATTTATTAAAATATTATCAAGTGACGACCTACTAATTCCATATACAACGAACTTTTTTTAAAAAATCCTCGAATTTTTGTAAGAAAGCAGTGCTCTTTATTTTGTAATATTTACATTTTTGAGAACATATCTTATCCTCGTACTAGTTCAAGTTGCATTTCAGCATGAAAAATCTAGCAGGAGATTTTTTGGAATCAGTATAGGTAATTTTTCAAGTTGTACTGGCAGAAAGGAGAGGGGTGGTTCGTGACGGTTCAGATAGATTTGAAAAAAATCAGTAATTTTCAAACGATTAGACACCAACACACACAACTATCTACATATGTACTGTAGGTGCATGATAAATCAAACGTCGGAAAAAGATAATTTATATTTAATTATGTAGGGTTGTTTTTCATTCATTAAATCCAATGTACCCACCATTTGGAATAAATAAACAGCAATAAAAATTCACAGTGATGAAAATCAATACGCAATATACGGAAGATATAGGCTGTACACTGTACGGTAGGTAATTATTACTTATTAGACCTATGATATGAATTTAACCTTCAATTACGGAAATAGTGAAACGATTGTTTAAATCGTACCTCTGTTTGTTCATTCGAGGAAATTTTCACTCCTACCTTTGTCAATGGTTTTTCGTAGATGTTATGATAATTCAATTTAGTTATATGTATGTAGGTATTACTTACCAAACAAAATGAATCCGAATAGAAAAAACGACTACTTCGATGCACTGAAACCAATTTTGTACTTAATGAAAATGGATGGCATTTTTCCAATGAGATTTACTTTAAAAGGTATGAGAATAAACTCAAATTGATACTTTTCCATCAATTGAATGATAATTATTTTTAAATTCTTTGTTACACCAGATCACAGTGATAATTTTCTCAACTCGAAAATGGTTTCTGTAATAACTACCAGTCTCTATGCCATTAATATGGCATACACCTTGAGAAGGATATATTATCTCACTGATCATTTGTGGCAAAGATTCAGTTCGAATGTTTTTGTAGCCCTGATACCCAATTATTCGGAAAAAATAAGCATCTTTATAATAGCTTGGAAGGTATGGAGCCGAGGCGAACAAATGGAAAAGTACTGGTCAAAATGGCTGAAGTTTCAGGTGAGATGTTTTTGTGGAAATATGCTGCTCTTATTATGTTAAAGTGTGTAATGAAATTATTTGTATTGATCGTATACGAATAGGATGAGTACGCGAAGTTGACTGGCAAACAATTCGTATCGAATTTGAAAACTATGTCGTTTTGGTTTTCGATGTTGAGCCTATTTTTGACAATTTTCGCAATAGTTTTGGGTTATCTGTATCTTATGCAAGACGGTATTGTTGGACTCATTTCCGATAGTGTGAACACGATTTCAGCTCTCATTATGGGAATTTATTGGTTCATGAATCATATGTATTCGAGGGCATGCGCCATGACTGTTATTTCATTGGCGAAAGTAAGTCGTTACACTGATATGTTTAATTTTCTGGATAAATCAAGGCAATTTTGTTTTTTTGGGGGGAGTCTTGAAGAATTGAAAGCACATGCATAGGTATACTTGGTTTTTGAAGAAGAAACCAGCTAGCATAGCTACATATGACATGCAAAAGTATTTTGCAATTTTTTTTTTTTCATTTTCATTACGACTTACTTTATGTCCTTAACTTGAATCACAATCTAATTTCCAGAGAACACTGGAAGAAGGCACTAACTGGGGAAGATTAAATAAAATCAACGATTTATGGATACTGCTATGCGATTTAGTCGAAGAATTCAATGTCCTACATGGTTCTGTATTTTTAATATATACAGGAAGTGTTGTTCTGAACATGATTCTGTTCGCTTATATTTCCATGTATTATTCCAAGTTTTCAGATTCTTGGAATAAAAACGCAACGATCAGCGGTACGGTAATATGCGCTGTGATGATTTTAGTGGTCTGTGAAATGGGATATTCGGTTTATAGACAGGTATAATATTATTCGTATTCTTTTTGCAATTGATAGGTACAATTTCCTCATAATTTGCTGATATTTTTAAGCTGAATATCAACCTCAAGCACACGTTATTAGAATACAATACAGTCCATATGAAAGTTGATATGCTGCAGTCTGTAAGTTTTGAAGCACCCACTAAAAAATTTGAATTGGGTAAAAAATTATCATTACTGAAATAAGAATCTAATGGTTATTAAGAATGTAAAGAAGGAATGGGATTATACCACAAGTACCTAACTGATTTTCTTTTTATGCTCAGGTGGCGCTATTTTTGAACACCACATCTGTTGTGAATCCAAAAATTCATCTAAATGGATTTTTTGCACTTGATCGCGCCGTATTTCCAACAGTAAATAATCAGTAGGCTAGAATTGCTTTTATTAGGCATTAATTTCAGTGTAATTAGAGTGTCTTTATGTTGTTTCAGATTTTGGCGATTTGTATCAACTTATTAATTATTTTGAGACAGTTTAATGCAACTGACAGAGGGGTAGATTAATCAGGGAAACGTTTCAACTCTGTGACTTGGAAACTTGTTTCAAAAAAATGAAATCTTCATTTTTTGAGATGTATAAAAAACATGAATTGAATGTGTAATAAAATCATTTTTAAACAGCAGTACTTCTATTTTATGGGCCACTTTGCGAGTGTCGCTCACGTATTCTTCGATCAACGAATGCGATTAAGATTTTTCAACTTATACTGGCAGAAAGGAGAGGAGATGCTTCGTGACGGTTCAGACAGATTTGAAAAAATCAGTAATTTTTAAATAATTGACTACTACACACTTTCTTTTTTTTATTCTTTCTTTTCAGCCTTTTTTCTCAATCCACTGCTGGATGAAGGCCTCCCCAACCTCTTTCCACAAGCTCTGGTCTTGGGCTGTACTCCACCATTCTCCATCACATTTCCGTATCTCATCTTCCCATCTCCATTTTGGTCTCCCCAGTGCCTGTTTTCTATCTGGTCTCAGTGGTCTCCACTGAGTAGTCTCCACCACCCATCACTGATCCCCGCTTCTGGCAACATGAACAGACCAGCACCACTTACTCCGCTTAGCTATCTCCATAATGTCCATCATCCAGGTGGTTTCCCAAATTTTCTCCACTGTTCGTTTGTCTCGCAGCGTTATCCGCAGTATTGATTGCCCCATTCGCCTCTGCATCTTGACAATTCTATCTTCCAGTTTCTTCGTCAATGCCCATGTCGCCCATGTCGGTCATGTCTCACTAGCATATGAGGCCACTGGAATGATGTATTGATTGGCTACCTTCCTTCTCAGACAGATTGGTATTGACTTCTCTCTGATTATTCATCTCAGCCTCAAGTATGCTGCCCATGATGCTTTTATTGTCCTGGATATTTCTCTGTTGAAATCGTTATTCATTGTCATATCCTGGCCCAGGTACACAAATCCATCAACCATCTCAGTTTCATCACCCTCCATCAGGGTCAGACTCTAGAACACAGAAAATTTAGCGACCCACCAAGATATTCCCTATTGACAAAATTATGCATAAAAACAGGCGTGTAGATGCGTATGCGTGAATTTGGGGTTTTTTCAAAAAAAAAAAAAACACGGGGTTCAGCCTGTGAATAGCATGCGTAAAAGTAATGTTAAAGCATGTAGGTAAAATGAAAGAAAAATTTGAAAAAAATTTGCCCTGGGTGGGGGTTGAACCCAGGACACACAGTTGCTGTTTTTCCACGTTACCTAACCCACTCGACCACTTCGCTGCTTGCGAAGAGTGGAGTTATTTCTGCATAAATGTTTGTGCGTTGTGAACTTATTAAATTTTTCTCCAAAGTCCAAAAAGTGCAAACATTTATGGAGAAATAACTCCATTCTTCGCAAGCAGCAGAATGGCCAAGTGGGTTAGGTGATGCGGAAAAATGGCAACTGCGGGTCCCAGGTTCAATCCCTGCCCAGGTCAAAAAAATTTCAAATTTTTCTTTCATTTTACATGCTTTAACATTATTTTTATGCATGCTATTCGCAGGCTGAATCACATGTTTTTTTTTCAAGTCCAAATTCACGCATTGCTTGTGCTATGCATAAAAGCATGCATTTTAGCATGCTATCCCATAATTTTTGTCAATAGGGTCCATTTTAGCGACCCTGATTCTAGGCTCCTCAATTAAAACAGCCAAATTTTTTTCTCCCATTTAAAGTGCAGGACACTGAACATAAAAATTCATTCAGAAATTTTTTAAGCGACTGACTTTTACCTCATCAGCCCAAATATGTTGCAGTCCACTGAGATTTTCTCGGTAACTTGGCGGTAGGGTCCGGGCCTGCCCTCCATCTGGGCACATTTTTTGTCAGTTACAAACACATTGCACATAGTTCTGGTCTTCCTTTTATAAATTTTCAGTTCCACTTCTAGACATGCATCCTTCCCCTTATCCAGCATTCCCTGAAGTTTGTCCATATTCTGTGCTATCAGCACTACATCGTCTGCATATAGCAAATGGGTCAATTTTTATCCAGAGATCTCCAGTCCTTCCTCTCCCTATAATATATATCTGATGCTGTTATAGCGCGTGGCTGTGAACAATTTAGGTGAAAGGGCATCACCCTGTATTATTCCCTCTTTGAGCTTGAGCCTTATTTTTGCTGTTTCTCCATTGACTGTAATAGAAGCTGTGGCATTTCTGTGAATATACTCAATCACTTTTAGGTAAGCAGGAGCAATTCCAATCTTTTCAAGAGCTGTCATCATAGATACAATTTTCAAGGAGTCGAATGCTTTTTCAAAATCAATGAATGCTAAACATAGGGGCATTTTAAAATTGTTGGTTTTTTCAATGATCTGGCGCATAACGTGAATACAGTAGACTCCCAATTATCCGACTTTCGGGTTATCTGGTACCTACGAATTTATCCGACTTACTTTTCACATTATCCAACCTACCAATGTCGGATAATCCAAAAAACCCCTAATTTTTTATTTTGATGTGTAAACTGTAAATAATAGCGCAGTGTGCAGCATTTTGTATTCTAACGGTGTTATTTTCCTAGAAATCGATGAAACCTATCTCAAAAAATTATAATTTGAGTCAGTGTTTAATTGTCTTTTGTCTACAAAAGTATATTATTTTTGTTTATTCGTTATTTTTTCGATTCTTTGTTCCTGTTTTGAGCCAAAACTTGATTTTCTGAATGAAAAATTGTCTTCTCAAGCTTATGCACTTCATTTCTACGCTCAAAACATCCATTTTGGATTATCCGACTTTTTTGGTATCTGACCTACCTTACCCCCCCCCCCCCCTTATTAGGTCGGATAATCGGGAGTCTACTGTATGGTAAATTGTGTTTCTTCGCTTACAGAATCCTGCTTGTTCATGTGGTTGGGCTTTGTCAAGCTTTTCTGTCAGCCTTGTGGTAATTATCCTTGGGAATAGTCTGTACATATTGGAAGAAGGCTTATTGGACAATAGTTTTCTATACACCCACAGGTAATATAATTAAACCTCAAAAAAAAAGTTGATCAGTGTTTAAATATAGGTACATGTAGGGTTGTTTTTCATTCATTTAAAACAGTGTACCCACAAATTGGAATAAATAAATAAACAGGAATAAAAATTTACTGACATGAAAATCAATATGCATACAGGGTGCCCAGAAATATCGAGTACCCCAAAGAAAGTTTTTCATTAAAAATAGAGGTTGGCAACATGAAATAGTCAATAGATGCATATATGATTGGTGGAATGTTATCTCTCCAGTCCAACAACCAATGATGATGCTGTCATTATTATCATTCACTGTGACCAACCAAAGTATTATAGAAGAAAACTTTTTTAAGGGTACTCGATATTTCTAGGCACCCTGTGTATGGAAGATAGGCTATAAAGTAGGTAATTATTATGCCTATGATATGAATTTAACCTACAATTTACGGAAATAAGTAGTAACATGATTGTTTAAATCATACCTATTATGTATCCATTCGTTTATTCGAGGAAATTTTCACTCGTATCTATGCCTATGGTTTTTTGTAAAAATTATGATACTCAATTCAGTTTTACATACCTACCTACCTACTTACCAAATAAAATGAATCCAAATAAAAAAAACGACTACCTCGAAACACTGAAACCAATTTTGTATTTAATGAAAATAGACGCCATTTTTCCAATGAGATTTACATTAAAAGGTATGAAAGACTCAAATTAATATTTTTCCATCATGCACTTGAATGATAATTTTCGAATTCTCTGTTACACCAGATCACGAAGATAATTTTCTTAACTCGAAAATGGTTTTTGTAGTAACTACCTGTGTCTTTGCCATTAATATGGCAAACACCTTGAAACGGGTATATTATCTCACCGATCACTTATGGCTAGGATTCAGTTCGAAAGTTTTTGTAGCCCTGATACCCAGTTATCTGACGAAGATAAGCATTTTTGTAATACCCTGGTATATGTGGGGCCGAGGCAAACAAATGGAAAAGTACTGGTCTAAATGGCTGACGTTTCAGGTGAGGTGTTTTCGTGAAAATATACTGATCTTATTACATGCTGAAGGGCGTAATGAAAATGAATTATTTGTATACGAACAGAATGAGTACGCGAAGTTGACTGGCAAACACTTCGTATCGAATTTGAAAGCTATGTCGTTTTGGTTTTCGATTGCGAGCATTTTTTTGACAATTTTTTCAACAGTTCTCAATCTGTATTTTATGCAAGACGGTATTGTTGGACTCTAATCCGATGGTGTGAACATGTTCTCAGCTCACATTATAGGATTTATTGGTTCATGAATCATATGTATTCGAGATCATGTGCCATGATTGTTATCTCATTGGCGAAGGTAAGTCGTTACATTGATACTGTTTCATTTTCTGAATAAATCAAGGCAATGATATTTTTTTGGAGAGTCTTGAAGAATGGAATGTAGATGTGCCTGAAGAACTCAAAATGAGAGCCAGTAGATAATATTGGTTTTTGAAGAAGAAACCACTATAACTGCTATATGCAAGATTATTTACAAAATTTGTTTATACATTACGACCCATTCATGCCATTAACTCGAATCACATTTGAATTCCTAGAGAACACTGGAAGAAGGCACCAATTGCGGAAGATTAAATAAAATCAACAATTTATGGATACTGTTATGCGATTTAGTCGAAGAATTCAATGTCCTTCATGGTTCTATATTCTTAATATATACAGGAGGAGTTGTTCTGAGCATGATTCTGTTCGCTTATATTACCATGTATTACTCCAAGTTTTCAGATTCTTGGAATAACGACACAACGATCAGCGGCACGATAATGTGCGTTGTGTTGATTTTAAGGTTCTGTGAAATGGGATATTCGGTTTATAGACAGGTAATTCATTCGTATTCTTCTTACAATTGGCAAAATGTCCTCATCATTAATTGCAATTTTCAAGGTGAACATTAACCTCAAGCACACGTTATTGGAATACAATACAGTCCGTATGAAAGTTGATATGCTGCAGTCTGTAAGTTTTGAAGCATCCACTAAAAAATTTGAATTGGGTAAAAAATTATCATTATTGAAATATGTATCTAATGGTGAAGAAAGTAAAAAATGAATTGAATTACACCACAAGTACCTAAATGATTTTCGTTTTATGCTCAGGTAGCACTATTTTTGAACACCACATCTGCTGTGAACCCAAAAATTCATCAGAATGGATTTTTTGCACTAGATCGCGCTGTGTTTCCAACAGTAAATAATCAGTAGTCTACAATTACTTTTTTTTAGACATTAATTTCAGTGTAATTAAATTGTCTTTGTGTTGTTCCAGATTTTGGCGATTTGCATCAACTTATTGATTATTCTGAGACAGTTTAATACAACTGAAAGAGGAATAGATTAATCAGAAAAACGTGTCAACTCTGCGATTTGGAAACTTGTGTTTCAAAAAATAGAGATTTTTGTTTTTTGAAATGTAAAACAAAAACGTGAATTGAAAAATCAAATTTACAAATGAGTTTTAAGTAATGTGTCATCAAATAATTTTTCAACTGCAGTACTTCTATTTTAATACCAGGGAGCTTCACTTCATAGGCCACTTTGAGACATCCATCCTCAGTTCACGCCCTTCATTCGGACTGATCATTAAGGAATGCGTGATAAAATTACAGAATTTCTCAAAATTATCTCGCGGTAGTATTTCAGATTTTTCAAAATTTTGGAGGTGGTTTGAAAATTTTAAAAATTTGGATTTTGAGACGAAGCCTTTGAGAACAAATCAATTTTTCAAATTTGATTTAAAAAATAATTTTTCCATAATTTTTCATGCTGATTTCAGCTCGCCTTTCTCAAAGGGGTGCTTGAAATAAAAAAACATCTTGCGCAGTAGGCAAGATTAACCGACTTTGCTCTGTTATACAGGAAAATAAACAAATTTACCGAAATTTACGGATTTACTGAAATTTACCAATTTACCAAAATTTACCAATTTACCGAAATTTACCAATTTACCAATTTACCAAAGTTTACCAATTTACCCAAATTTACCGATTTACCAAAGTTTACCGATTTACCAAAGTTCACCAATTTACCAAAATTTACCAATTTACCAAAATTCACGAATTTACCAAAAATTACTTCAGCAATTTACTAAAATTTACCTCAGTAATTTACCAGATATTACCCGCTAATTTACCAATTTTACCGACTTTTTCCATTTTACCAAAAATTACCCCAGCAATTTACCAACATTCACCTCAGTAATTTACCAGACATTTCCTCACTAATTTACCAATTTTTTTACCGAATTTTAATTACCCCAGTAATTTACTGCCAAAGGTTTTTACCAATTTATCAAACTTTACCAATTTACCAAAAATTACCCAAGCAATTTACCAAAATTTTCGACCAACTTTAATTACGAGTAATTCACCAAAAATAACTAATCATTTTATTTACTAAAAATTACTATTAATTAACAAAAAAAAAAAAACAAAATTATCAAAATTTACTGGCTATTTACCAAAAACTTAATGTTTTTTGTTGAAACAAAAATTACACTAGAAATTTTTGAAAAATTTTGATTTTTTATGGCAAAAAAATTTTGGACGGATAAAATTAACAAAAAAATTAACAAAAAATTTTCTCCTCTTGACTCGCGCGGGATTCGAACACCCGACCTCCGGCGCACCAATCTGCAACCTACACACCCTAACCACCCCATCTGTTTGTTGGGGGTGAGCCGTTTGCGAGATATAATGGTTTACACAAATTTCTGCTTATCCATAACGTTGAAACACACTTAAACGTTCATATCTCGTAAACGGCTGAATCGATTTCGACCAAATTAAAAATTTCTCTAGTTCAGTATCAGAGCAATATTTTGCCATCATCAGTTTCGACTTAAAGTTCGGAGCTTTTGAGTTCAGCCCGGCACAAATTTATACATAAATTGATATATAAATAAATAAATAAATAAATAAATATATAAATATGTATATATACACATGAAAAGTGGTATTACGCAGCCCATACTAGATAAACCTCAGACTTTTTGCGGCCCATCTGGACTTTTTGCAGCCCAGTACCGGGCTGCAAAAAGTCTATTCTGTTTTCACTCGCTACAGACATTCAAAAACAAGCCAACCCAGTGTGTATATGAGGCAGAATACCACTAAAGACCTGCATTATCCGATTTTATGAACTTGGCGTTACATGCACGAGCTATTCGAGTTCCGCACCTCTCTGGAAGTGAATGAAAACATTTTTTTGATGGTGGAAAAAGTCTGGGGAATATCTAAAAAACATACAGTTGAGTGGGGAGCCCTCCTTAAAAAATGAAAAATGAATTACAAGCCTAAATATAAGTCTTTCTCCAACCTGATGGAGTATATATCTTCTTTTCATGGCCCAGCAGTGAGCTGCTTTGAGAACACATGGAAAAAATCAAGCGCACCTCTGCTAATGCAAACCAAACGTCGGTCCGCAAAAAGTCAGTGAAATGTCATGGGCTGCGTAATGTATGGGGGCAATCTATATATATAAACTTATCTCGTTTTGCGCCATACGTCTTATCGTGATCAGCACACTCCGAAACGTCAAGAAAATCCACCCCCACCCAATTCTTGAACCATCATGACAAATACAATACCTTGACTTTCCGTTTCACGGCAAAGTCGGTAAAATAGTATTTCACTGCTTTTAGGAGCAAGTCCTCATCGAGATGATCTTTCGATTTAAAAAAGTTAGCTTCCCAGGAGTCGAAGAAACGTAATGAAAATTTTGGGGATTTTTCAAGTTTACGCTTGAGATTATTATGATAATCGACTTGCTATGTTGACTTTATACGTAGTAGGATGGGAGAAGGCATACCCTGAATGAAGTGTTGGTATTTTTGATGCATCTGTAAAGCAGAGATTGAATTTTTTGTATTCTGATGAGAGTTCAAGATAGTTTTGTTTTATTACTAGTGGAGAGTGGCTATTTTTTGAGTAGTTAATTAGTTCTGTACTAGAAAACTCGTTAAAACCGCGCAGTCCTAATTTTTTGAACTTTCAGTAATAGTCTGCATATCTACACTTCACAAGCTTTCTATTGAGGGGTCTTTTATGAAAATCGGTTGAGTACATATCTACTGAGGTCTCGTGGGAACAAAAAAACCAACATCATTCTAATCGCCAAATGCTGCGCTGTGATTGGCTGAAATGATTTCTCAAAGTTTTTGAGCTTTTGGCCAAACTTTTCAAACTTTCAAGAATATCCTGCAAATCTACTCTTCACAAGCTTTCTATTGAAGGGTCTTTTATGAAAATCGGTTGAGTACTTATTGAGATCTCGTGGGAATTATAATTGCCGAATGCTGCGTTGTGATTGGCCGAAATGATTTCTCAAGCTTTTTGAGCTTTTGGCCAAACCTTTCAAACGTTCAAGAACAACCTGCATACCTACCTACATTTCACAAGCTTTTTATTGAGGGGCCTTTTACGAGAATTGGTTGAGTACATATGTACCTACTGATTACTGAGGTCTGGTAGGAACAAAATAATCCAACATCACTCTAATTGCTGAATGCTGCGTTGTGATCCGCCGAAATAATTTCTCAAGGTTTTTGAGCTTTTAACCAAACTTTTCAAACTTTCAAGAATAGCATGCAAATCTACACTTCACAAGCTTTCTATTGAGAGGTCTTTTATGAAAATCGGTTAAGTACTTGCTGAGATCTCGTGGGAATTATAATAATATGCCGAATGCTGCGTTGTGATTGGCCGAAATGATTTTTTGAGCTTTTTGAGCTTTTGGCCAAACTTTTCGAACTTTTAAGAATAGCCTGCAAATCTACACTTCGCAAGCTTTCTATTGGGGGGTATTTTATGAAAATCGGTTGAGTACTCACTGAGATCTCGTGGGAACAAAAAAACTGACATCATTTTAGTATAATAGGATTTTAGTATATAGGATTGACTTGAGTAGGCCTGAGGAGCCAAGTGGGATATAATATTGGTTTTTGGATGGGTGTTTTAGGATTGATTTGAAGATCATTCAACATTGTGATGAAATTAGAAATGGGTCCTTCTACATGATCAAAATGTTGGGGGTTGGGTGGGTTAATTGAGTTTTGGAGTGGATGGGAAGCGTTGGTGGATGCATTTGAGATGAATTTGTTTGTTATGAGAGTTCTTCTAAAATCTGGGGGTAATTCTGCTGCTTCACAATAAATGCTATCTATTGGAGAGGAATAGAGGGCTTCTATACAGATCCTTAGGGCTGAATTTTGAATTGTTTTTAGGATATTAGAAGTTTTATTTGAGATATTTGCAAAACATGGGCTTCCATACTCAATTTAACTGCGAATTAGAGATTTATATAAGTGAAGTAGGAGTTTGCGAGATGGATTATACTTAGTATTTTTGATTATTTTCAACAGATTTAGGTGTTTCATGAGATCTGATTTTACGTTTAGGAAATGAGGAGTCCAATTTAGTTTTCTATCAAAAGTTAAGCCAAGAAATTTAGTAGTGGTTTTGAATTCTAAAAAGTGTTCTTTGAAGTTGAGAATGAGATCTGGAGGAATCTTTTTTTTTTGGTGAAAAGTATACAGTGGGTTTTTGACTCTTGAGAAGGTTAGACCATTAGAATCTGTCCATGATTCAATTTTTTTCCAGGGTTTCTTGGATTACTTGAAGAGCCAGTTGACAGCATGAAAAAATCTGGAAGGAGATTTTTTGGAATCACTATAGGCAATTTCTATTCTAATCAAATCATATTGCATTAAAATTTTTCAACTTGTACTGGCAGGACGGAGAGGGGTGCTTCGTGACGGTTCAGGGAGATTTGAAAAAATCATTCATTTTTGAACAATTAGACTCCTACACACACAACTAGATAATAAAATTAAACTTCGAAAAAAATTGATCAATGTTTAAATAAGTATGTAGGGTTGTTTTTCATTCATTTAATACAGGCTAATACAGCAATGTGCCCACAAATTGAAATAAATAAATAAACAGGAATAAAAATTTACAATCATGAAAATCATTATGCATATACAGAAGATAGACCATAAAGTAGGTAATTATTAGGCCTATGACATGAATTTAACCTACAATTACGGAAATAGTAAAACGATTGTTTAAATCATACATATTAGGCATCTGTTCGTAAATTTGAGAAAATTTTCAATCATATCTATGCCTATCGTTTTTCGTAAAAATTATCATATTAAATTTAGTTTTATGTACCTACCTACCTACTTACTTACTTACTTACTTACTTACCAAACAAAATGAATCCGACCAGAAAAAACGACTACCTTGATACACTGAAACCAATTTTCTATTTAATGAAAATAGACGCCATTTTTCCAATGAGATTTACTTTAAGAGGTATAAAAGACTCAAATTGATGTTTTTCCATCATGCACTTGAATAATAATTTTCGAATTCTTTGTTACACCAGATCACAAAGATAATTTTCTGAACTCGAAAATGGTTTTTGTAATAACTACCTGTGTCTATGCCATTAATGTGGCATACACCTTGAAAAGGGTATACTATCTCACCGACCACTTGTGGCTAAAATTCAGCTCGAAAGTTTTCGTAGCCCTGATACCCAGTTATCTGACGAAAATAAGCATTTTTGTAATACCTTGGAATATATGGGACCGAGGCAAACAAATGGAAAAGTACTGGTCTAAATGGCTTGAGTTTCAGGTGAGGTGTTTTTTGTGGAAATATATTACTCTTATTACATGCTAAAGTGTGTAATGAAATTATTTGTACGAACAGGATGAGTACGTGAAGATGACTGGCAAACACTTCGTATCGAATTTGAAAGCTGTGTCGTTTTGGTTTTCGATTGTGAGCATTTTTTTGACAATTTTTGCAACAGTTTTGGGTAATCTGAATCTTATACAAGACGGTATTGTTGGGCTCCTTTCCGATGGTGTGAACATGCTCTCAGCTCACATTATAGCAATTTATTGGTTCATGAATTACATGTATTCGAGGTCATGTGCCATGATCGTTATTTCATTGGCGAAAGTAAGTCGTTACACTGATACTGTTCAATTTTCTGAATAAATCAAGGAAATATAATTTTTTTTTTTTGGAGAGTTTTGAAGAATGGAAAGTAAGTTTGTGCCTCAAAAACTCTAATGATAGCGCACAAATTAACTCGAATCATATTTGAATTTCTAGAGAACACTGGAAGAAGGCACCAATTGGGGAAGATTAAATAACATCAACAATTTATGGATACTGTTGTGCGATTCAGTTGAAGAATTCAATGTCCTTCATGGTTCTGTATTTTTAGTATATACAGGCGGAGCTGTTCTAAGCACGATTCTGTTTGCTTACATTACTATGAATTATTCCAAGTTTTCAGATTCTTGGAATAAAGACACAGCGATCAGCGGTACGATAGTATCTGCTTCGATGATTTTAGTGATTTGTGAAATGGGATATTCGGTTTATAGACAGGTATAATACTGTTCGTATTCTTTTTAAAATTGGTACATTTTCTGGATTTGGTAATATGTCATGTATTTTTAAGGTGAATATCAACCACAGGCACATGTTACTGGAATACAATACAATCCACATGAAAGTTGATATGCTGCAATCTGTAAGTTTTGAAGTAGTACGTACAAAATTCGAACAGAGTAAAAAAATTGTCCAATTAACTAATTGATTTTCTTTTTACGCTCAGGTAGCGTTATTTTTGAACACCACATCTGTTGCGAATCCAAGAATTCATCTGAATGGATTTTTTGTACTTGATCGCGCTGTGTTTCCTACAGTAAATAATCAGTAGACTATAATTACTTAAATTAGGCATTAATTTCAGTGTAATTAATTTGCCTTCATGAATTGTTTCAGATTTTGGCAATTTGCATCAACTTATTAGTTATTTTGAGAGAGTTTAATTCAACTGAAAGAGGAACAGATTAACTAAGAAAACATTTCAACTCTAAAATGAAACTTTCGTTCTTTCAGATGTAAAACAGGAACATGAATGTAAAATAAAATTTACTAATGAGTTTTAAATAATGTACAATGAAATAGTTTTTGAACAGCAGTATGTAATGTAATGTACTTTTAATACGAGGGAGCTTCACTACAGGGGCCGCTTTGTGACCCCATCCTTGGCCCACGCCTTTTATTCGAACTGATCATTGAAGAGAGCTTGATAAATTCACAGAATTTTTCATATTGCTTCCAGATATCTCCATCAGAAGCCCTCAAAATCAAAATTGGCCTTTCACTAACTCTTCGTAGGCAACCTATTCTAAGTACAAGTATGCATGTTTGCCAACTCAGCGACTTGAAGGGGCTGAGTTATGCTCACGTAAAACAAATCAATTTTGCGAGGCAATTTTGACTTTGTATCGTTCAAGAGCCACAATGAATAAAAAAAAGTTGCTCTTTGCGACGCTAAAATTTAAATTTTTTGCCCAGAATGTGTTTATGTGGTCATTTTGGTTAATCATTATTCATTACAGTACAGTTGATCAGGCATACAACAACATATCTATCAGTAAAAAATTTACTTACTGAAGTATATCAATTTTGGATAATTTCTAAGCGAAAGCAATTTTTTTTTAATTCAGTACTTAGTTGATTATTTTTTCTATTTTTTTTTTTTTTTAATTTTTTTTATTGACAATCAAAAAAAAAGATCTCTTCACACAGTATACCTTGAAGAAAATTATCTTGATTAGTTGAAATTGAGTAATACCAATAAAAGAAGGATTTACCTAAATCCTAAAAAATCACTTTCAAAAAATCTGGAAAAAATGTTCACTTTTTAAAATTGGGCATTTACTAAACAGCATTAACATGAGTAAAACGGTCTTTATAAATTTTGGTCAATTTTTAAGAGAAAAAACTTTTTTCTAGATTTTTTTTTCTTAAAAATAAAAATAAAAAACTTGCACAATGCTTCTTTAAAAAAAAAAAAAAAAAAAACAACAAAAAGTTTGCACTTTCTAATGTCACGATCCCCACTTCTCTAACTTGATTAGTTACAAAATTCACTAAAGATTTAAAAAAAAAAAAACTGAAAAATGTTTAAAATTCATAGCAAAGTAATCTGTATAAGTAAAAATGTTATCTACTTACTTATAACAGCTTTTATGAATTTTGGCCGGTTTTGTCAGGAAGAAAAATTTTTCTACATTTTTTTAGAAGTGATTTTTAGAATTCAATTCCATTTAGGTATAACTTTTTATTCAATTCGGATAGAGGATTAAGGATTGCTTGTTGGCTTTCATCACATGAGAATTACTTCCAGAAATTTTAAATGGAATGTAGATACATCTTGCATAAATAAAAAATATGTATCAACGTTTCGAAAAATTATTTTATTGCTAGTTATCTAAAACGTATTATTAGGCAATAGGCACGTATTTTTTCAAGAACCAAAATTCGAATATTTTTCAAAATTCATGTGTTCTACTTTCGGTTGCATTAAATTGCCTCAAGATGATTAATAAGTTGATGGAAATTGCCAGAATCTGAAATAAAAAAAGGACAATTTCATTATTTCTAAATTAATAATAAGATTAGGTAGTTGTAAGGAGGAAACTTTTGCTTACTGTTGGAAACACTGCGCGATCAAGTGCAAAGAATCCATTCAAATGAATTTTTGGATCCACAACAGATGTCGTAGTCAAGAAAAGTGTTACCTGTAGAAATAAAAAATTTAAATTGACCCATTTACTTGAAATTTATACTCTGATTTGAACGAAGCCAAGCTAGATTGAAAGAGCATGTCTTGAAACTTCCGTAACCAAAATTTCGGACAACCAAAATAAATTTTTTGTATTTTTACCTATTAAATTTTTGAAAAAAAAAATCAAAAAAAAACAGTTTTAAAGGAAATTGTTGAACTTTTTTATTATAATATATATATATATTTTGAGCAAAATGAACGAATGTAAATATTAATTCCTTCAATTCGATTTCCAAACATCAGCAACTAGCAGTTTTGAACTATTCTGGAGTCTCTAACGATTTTTAAAATTCTCTCCAGAAATTTCAAATCACTCTGGACCGGTTAATTTTAGTAGGTGCTTATTGGACAAGTGGACACTCTATAAAAATTTAATTTTTTTCACATTTTTCTAGAATTTACAAATCAGTCAAAAACTCATTCTTGAACTCACACTTCTGGAATTTCGCGATGACCTCCAAGGTGGTCGATAAGGTGTCCAATAAGTACCGACCAAAGTTACTGGTGCTTAAATTCATTTTTGGCTTTTCCAGAGGCATTTGAAATTTTTGGAGAAAATTGAAAATTTGCTGGAGGCTCTAGAATGGTCCAAAACTGCCAGTTGTTGATGTGGGAGGGTTAAATTGAAGGAAATATTCACCTTGGTTCCCTTTCCTCCGAACAATTTACCTGTATTGCATAAAAAAGTTCAAAAATCATCCTTATAACAGCTGTTTAAAAAATTTTTAGATTTTCAAAACTTCGCAAAAAATGCAAGAATCAACTTCAGCTCCTGAAATTTTGATTACGGAGGTTTTAAAACATGCTCTTATCAAAAACTGTGGATTCAAAATATTGCTCGTCAGTTCGAAATATTCACTTCAAAACTTACAGACTGCAGCATATCAACATTCATATGGATTGTATTGTACTCCAATAACGTGTGCCTGTGGTTGATATTCACCTTAAAAACATTATCAAATGATACTATTCTGTTGAACTTTTAAAATGTCCAGGAAATCGTATTCATCGTAAAAGGAATACTATGAATTACCTGTTTATAAACCGAATATCCCATTTCACAAATCACCAAGATCATCAGACCACACACCATCGTACTATTGATGGTTGTGCCTTTACTCCAAGCATCTGAAAACTTGGAGTAATTCATGGAAATGTAAGCGAACAGAATCGTAGATACCACTACTCCTCCTATATATATTAAGAATATAGAGCCATGAAGGACATTGAATTCTTCGACTAAATCGCATAACAGTATCCATAAATTGTTGATGTTATTTAATCTGCTCCAGTCGGTGCCTTCTTCCAGTGTTTTCTAGAAATTCAGTTGTCATTCGAATTAGTCTACATGAATAGGTCATATTGGAAGAAAAAAATTTTGCTAATAGTGATTCAAATTGCAGATGTTAATTTCTTCTTCAAAGAACAATTTTTTACTTGCTCTCATTTTGAAATATCTTTTTTCCATTCCATAAAATTCTCCAAAAAAATATTCTCGCCTTAATTTCTTTGAAAAAATAAAACTAAACGATTGTTACGACTTACTTGTATCAATGAAATAATTGTCATGGCACACGATCTCGAATACATGTAATTCATGAACCAATACGATCCGATAATATAAGCTGAAATAATATTCACTGCTTCTGAAAGGAGTCCAACAACACCACCATCCCGTATAAGATACAGATTACCCATAATTGATGCGAGAATTGTCAAAAAAACGCTCATAATCGAAGACCAACACGACATAGCTTTCAAATTAGATACGTATTGTTTCTTATTCAAATTCGTGTACTCGTCCTGTTCGAAAATGACCAATTATCAGACATTATCGTGTTACAATTAGTGGAGTAGGTACACTTTCAAAAAATAAAACCACATCACCTGAAATTTCAGCCATTTATCCCAGTACTTTTCCATTTGTTTGCCTCGGCTCCATATCGTCCAAGGTATCATAAAGATGCTTATTTTTTCCAGATAACTGGGTATCAAGGCTATAAAAACTCTTATACTGAATCTCCGCCATAAATGATCAGTGATAAAATACGCCCTTTCCAAGGTGTATACCATATTAACAGCATAAAGACACAGAGTTATTACTAAGATGATTTTCGAGTTGAGAAAATTATCGTTGTGATCTGGTGTAACAAAGCAATTCAAAATTTACCATACAAGTGAGGAAATGAGAGCAATTTGAGTCTTCTTACATACCTTTAAAAGTAAATCTCATTGGAAGAATGGCATCCATTTTCATTAAATATAAAACTGGTTTCAATGTATCGACGTAGTCGTTTTTTATGGTATTTGGGTTCATTTTGTTTGATACAAATATAACTAAGTAAATTGAATACCATAATTTTAGATAGGCACGAGTGAGCTTTTTCCTGAATGAACGAACTGATAATAGGTATCGTTTAGCTAGTCGTGTTCCATTTTCATAATTGTAGGTTACCTATATCATAATGATTACTGTCCAGCCCATCTTTCGTACAAGCATATTGATTTTCACGACTGCAAATTTTTATTGCTGTTTACGTATTAGAGTAAATTAGATTAATACACGTGAATGATATTAAAATGAATAATAGGCACATATATGTTTTTTTAAAGACTGGTGAACTTTTTCGATATTTGATCTATCAATTGTGTGTAAGTACAGGTATCTGATTGTGTACAATTGAAAGGGTAGATATTTTTTTAAGAACACCCTCAACTGTCACGAACAACTCTTCTTATTTGTCTCCGCAAAAAAAAATCACGATCAAATCCAAAAATTGTAAAAATAACACGACAAAATGAGAAAATACACTTATCTGATTCAATAAAATTTCCCTTCAGGTTATGGTACCTAGTTCCATGCTAAAAGGCTCTCACGCAACTTTTTCCAAAAAAAAAATAATAATAAAAACAAATACATGACTTTGGCAACCAAAACAACGCGATAAAATAACCAAAAAAAGTAACCAAAAATGTTACAAAATTCCAACCAAAAAAAAAACATTTTAATGGTGAAAATTTTTTTTTAAAAAACTCGGATCAAGATTTTTAACAATTTGTTATAGTGAAATAGGGAGTTATCCGGTGAGATAGTAGATATCAGCATGATCTATCCCTGAAGTTGGCTAAGAAATATTCCCTAGGCAGCGAATATTTACTCATTGTCCCTAGTTAGCTCAGATAGGAGACTTCGGCACTATCCTACTCACTATAAGCACATTGTTCAGTTCTTCACCAAATAAAAACATATATTCATGCTAATCGATATGTTTATTGAATGATATACCAAACGAGTTTTATACAAAATAATAAAAAGATAATTAAAACTATTATTATGTAATTCAATACGAGTGCATACTCGTATTGAGTAAAGTTTAATCTACACGTAACCACATGAGTGTTAGCTCAAATGATTACGTGCTATCTTTGTTAACCTACACTAACTAAAACATGGTGAAATTATGTTTTTCGTCTGAGATAAAATAAGTATCTCCTATACAGCCACTAATACTAGGTGTATAATTACTCATTTTACTCATCTCAATTAATTATGATCCAACTATACCTAATTAATTACCTTACACTTACTTGGACACTATGCATTTTTCCTACCTCTTCTGATGCACTAACCAAAACTAGGTGCGTAGGTAGGAACGTCTATCTATAGGCTCCATGTATACGTATGAGAAATACTTTCGATATCTGGAAAATCGAAGTGTATTCAAACGAACCATATTTAATAATAATTAATTAAAACGTTCAGAGAAACACTAATTACCACGCTGAAGGTGGGTAAAACATAAAAAAGGACAAGCAGGGGAGAACCCCATTTGTTCTCACATATTTAGATTTAGATTTAGATAGATTTATTACATTTTTCTTTCATACAGTACAATCTTATAAATACATATACGACCCCACCAGTACCTTTCGGTGAGCGGGGGATCGGCTCTCTCAAAATTACACAGACATAAATAAAAATACAAAAGTAAGAAAATAATATAAATAAATGAAATAAAGAAACAAATAGATAGATAAGTAGATAAAAATTAACCAACACTCAGCCACTAGAAAATAGAAAAACCAGAGAGCGAACAATACCCTACAATCAATAATTTCAGACAACTTGCTGTAATAGCTCGGTACACCACAATAACATTCATTCATCTAGGATGGATAACACATATTCCTCAATCATTCTTTTGAAACCATTTACACTCGCGTTTTTACATTCCACTGGCAAACTGTTGTACAGATGGGTAGCAAAGTATCGAAAAACTGACCTAGACATTGACTTTCTCCAGCCAGGGAGCGGAACAACACCCGACGCAGCACGTCTAGTACATCCTCCCCCCACAGCATAGCCAAATGCGTCTTTATACCTGTTTGTGTCGATATAGTTAACACATCATCGTTTTGACGAGGAACAAGCTACCGCGGAGTTACGAGACCAAGTAAAGTTCGTGGCTCGCCAAAGCAAGTTTGCGCTTAGAAAATATTCATCAAAAGAATTGATCATTCGGCAAGAACGAATGATCTGATCGCATTATCATACGATAATTAGGGGGATCCTTCCAGTTATTTAGGGATCCTATGAGCTCACGTATAAGTTTAGAAGAATTTATTACGTTCCCTACTTACAGTATATGGAATAAAGCGCAGACTCTATTATAGAAACATATACAGAAGCTTCTCGTAAGGGTAAATTACGCGAATAATCACCTAAGCGGTGAGGGCAATCCTACTCCTCTCAAATTTTTACAAAAAGCAAGACTTCTTGGAAATTCTTGACAAGAAAAATGACACTTGGTGGCAATTTTCATTAAAAAAGTGATATTGTTTCATAACTTTTCATACTAGAAAGTGAGACTTATGACTATTTTGAGAAAAAAAATGAGAATTTTTTCCACCTATTTTAGAGAAAAGAAGAACTTTTTTACAATTTCCAGCGAAGTATCGAGTTTTAAGCGACTTCTGAAAACAAGCAAGACTTTGATTTTTGTCAGAAAGTGAGAAGTTGACAACTCTAGCAAAAAATATGAGGCTTTTTCATTTTTTCACAAAAAGAATGAAGCTTTTTCGAAATTTTTACCAAAAAAGTGATAGAAAAACACGAGTCTTTTATGCAATTTGGGGAATAGAGTGAGGCTTTTCCAAAATTTTCTTGAAAAATGAGATCTTCTTGAAATTTTTTCAAGAAAAACGAGACTTTTTGTCAATTTTTAACTAAAAGTATTGACGTTGACAATTTTTTCTTAAAAAGAAGGGGCTTTTTAGTAATTTCTAGAAAAAAGAGAAACTTTTGAGCAATTTTTGAAAAAAAAAAAATTGTAAAAATGAGTGAAAATTTTGTACGGGTTTTGCCAAAAAAGAGACTTTTTGCGATTTTAGGGCAAAAGCAAGGATTTGTCGATTTTATTTTCATAGAAGGCAGTTCATCAAATGTCAGCAAAAAAGTGAGGCTTATAGGAAATTTTTGATAAAAAGTAAACATTGTTTTTAAAAAAAGTGAGACTATTTGCAATTTTAGACAGAAAACGAGAGAGACAATTATCTTGATAAGAAGTTTTGGCAATTTCTGACAGAGAAGCGAGATGTTTGGGGCAATTTTCACTAATAAAACACAATTTTCAGGAATTTTTAGAAAGTAACGAGATACTCATATTATAATGATTTTTTTCTTTTTTCTTTTTTCTTTCTCAAAACGCCGTGCCAAGATTTTAAAAAATTAAATTTTTGAAATTTTTTTGAAAAGTAACTTTATAGTTATTCAAAAAGTAACCACGAATACTGCAACTTGATCTTGTACGTGGATTTTCTTCTCATTTCTTTAAAAATTTAGGCTCCAGAACGGTTCGAAACCATCACCAATCGACTCATTAGGTCGAAAATAGTAAAAACAAAATTTCCACTTTCTATGTCAATTTGCAGAATTTTTTTTCAATTTTTGGCTCAAACTTAAATTTTTTAAATTTGCCAAAAATTGAAGAATTAATTTCAGCCTCTTAATATGTATTTTGTCTTTTAATTCTTCTTTTTCGGGATCAAAAATGTTTGTGCCAGTTGGAATACATTTCTTGTAAGTAAATTTCCTGAAGGATGAAGAGACTTGTTAAAAATTTAAAATGCTGTAGGTAGAGGTTGTACATACAAATCAACAGTTTAGAGACGTATGGGCGAAAAAAATCCACAAATATTTAAATAAGTAGGTACCTCTTGAAATATCATATCTAATCAAATGACGTACTTAGGTGTATCTCCAACTTAAGCTAAGAGATTTTTTCATCTCGATGTTGGCGGAAGTGAGGTAAGTATGTAACTACTTAGTAACTACATAATAGGTATGTATTTAGCCTTCAAGTAAGGAATTATTTGAAGAAAAACTGAAATATGCAAGTAGTCTTTTTCTTATCTAATCTTGAACCCGGCTGATACCTACTTGCATTATGAAATTGTGCAATTCGTTTGATTTTTTTATGATATTTAATCTGAGTTACTTTGCCAGGTTGAGAAACATTTTCATTTTTTTTTTAAATCACGTGCTCGACTTATTAGGGAGAAACCTTCGTAAACGTTTTGAAAAATTCAATTTTGCAGTTGGCAACTTGAAAGTATTTCATCACCATGAAAACCAGTTTGAATCTTTAATGGTTTTCGTGCCTACTTTCTACACCGATATAACGTGCTTCATAAAAAAGAAAAATCATCGCTATCATGGCAGAAAAATTATCACAAATCTGCGCATCATTCAACATTAATCGCCGATTCAGAGTTAAATTCAAACTGAGTCAACAATATTTTGATACTAACTACGTTCAAACCATTTCGTCAAAAGCAAACACATTGAAAAAAAAAACGAGATTTTTTATGAATACACCTACAATGTCATAGAGATCAGAGCACAGAGTGATTTTCAATTTACACTCACTTTTCCCCAGTACATGATTACAAACTGACGCACGAGTACCTATTTATTCAAAAATGTTCGCTTTGGGTAGTTTTTTGATACTGGTGTCAATCCAAGTAAGTGAATACCTTTTACAAAAATCAATAGGTACTCGAGTCTCAAGTCAAATAATTATTTCGGATTTTTCAATTTTTTCAGTACGCAGTATCAGATGATTCGACATGTGCTCCAGTAAAACGTATTGAATCTATTCTCATATCAATTATGGACAAAAATTTCCAACACAAAGTACTCGTAATACCAATATACGTTTATTTTTTCAGCTGGACAACCTTTCGTTCTCCATGCCCAACCAGCAGATAAACAAAATATAGGTGATCAGTGTATCAAAGTGCCCGAATGTGATCAGAAATATCCGTACAGATTTCTGGATGGTAGATGCAACAATCTGAAGCATTTAACATGGGGTATGACCAATCACACCATAGTACGATTATTGCCAGCTGTTTATTCTACTAATGAGAGTAAGAATACGTCATCTTTTCACCATTTTTCATACCAACAAGCACGTTCTCGTACTTGAGATGGATATTTTCCAGTGACTGATTTTTTTTTTATGAATTGTAGAGGATCCTCCTGGTACACCGAGAGTTTCTGCAGTCGATGGTGCACCTTTACAAAGCACCAGAGTTATTTCGAATGATTTCTTCACCGATCATCATTTCCCCAGCAAGCAGTATACTTTGGCTTTCATGGTGATGAGTCAATTATTCACTCATGACGTTTTATCGCTGAAATTGAGAAATCCTCGTGAGTATGAAAAACATTGAGATGTCAATTTTGCAAATCGCTTATTTTTGAATAAACTAGCTGATCCATCTGTCGCTAGCAAAGGTCAAACAATATTCAAATTATATCATTTTTTTTAAATTTTACTTTCGAAAAAATTTCCATTTTTTAAAAGTTTTTCTATCGTAAAAATTTTGTATTTTTCAAATTTTACAAATTGTTGAAATAATTATATACCTACTACATAATTAGATAACTTTCAATTGAGGGGTGATTGTACTTAGATATGTATTATAGGATGTGGCTTATTTTGCAAAGTTTGAATTTCACACACCCCCCCCCCCCCCAGTCGTTACTTCGGGTAAAAAAATAATTCCCTTTTATTATTTTCCCTCTATTTGCAAAAAAGTGGTGTTGGACCCCCTCAAAGTTGAAATGAATAAAAAAAATTCAATTTGCGAAAATTTGCTGTTTCTGGGTTAGAATTTTTCTAAATACTTAATCCTATTTTCAAGAAAAAATGTTTCCCAGTCCTTCAAACTATAATGTGCCCCATAAGAAGCCCCTCGAAGTTGGAAAAATCACAAAAAATGAGAATAAATCAAAATAAGTACAAGGAAACATTTTTTCAAAATATCTCATTTCCACAATAGAATTGTTCTACATAACCCCATTTTTAAGAAAAAAGCTAAAAAAAATTGGGAAAAATAAAAAAATTTTAAAAATTGATGTCTATAGACATTTTTTGAAAATTTAAGATAACCACATTTTCAGGACCCCCTCCCCCTTGGTCCTCCAAATCATATTGGTTCCCCTGTATGAAACACCCTAAGTTGAAAAATATCAAAAAATATGTAAAATTTATATCAGTAGGTACAAATTATTTAAAAATTTGTCATTTCTGAGCAGAATACTTCTAGATGATTATTTTTTCAAGAAAAACATTTCCTCAGTCCCCCAATAATGTTGGCATCCTACATAAACACCTCCTAAGTTGAATAAAATGGAGGTAAAGTCTCCTCTGCGAGGAAAGTTTCAAGTCATCAATATGCTTTTTGCTTTAAACCTGAAAATGAAATCTGATTGATGGGGATTTTAAACAATTTTTTACAATATCTCAAAAGTCAGACAAAATATTGTAAAAATATTTTTTATTGATGAATTTTTTCCAAGTTTTTAAACAACTGATATAATATTGGGAACTCAGTCATTAAGTAAAAGTAATTTTTTATGCAAAATAAAAATCTGAAGATTTTAAAACCAACTTGAAAAAAATAAAAAAATAAAGTGGTCCCAATTAAAAAATTTTGATCAGAAATTGAAAGATTTCTAAATGGATATTGAAGGGAAACGTTTATCGAATAACTAATTGACCCTCCCTCAGTTCGTTTTTTAATTTTTTTTCGTGGTTTGAAAATTTTTTCTTCGCAAATATTTCGTATTAATTTAGCAAAAATATTGAAAGATATCATTCCTGAAACTGAAGAAATTTTTTGGAACGCAATGGTGCCAATTTTTTTGTAATTTTTGCCTATTTCAAAAAAATTGAAAAAGATAAAGCCAAAAACTTACAAAAATTTTTCGATCAAAATTTACCCAGTTTCAAGAACGATATCTTTCAATATTATTGTTAAATTAATCCGAAATATTTGCGAAGAAATAATTTTCAAAACACGAATTTATCCAAAAATGAGCTGTTTGAAAATTTTATATCGTTCAGTGGAAACCTAAAAGTGGTCTTGGATTTTGACGGCAAACATAGCATAGATCGAACAATATTTCCATTTGATTGAGACTGGGCCATTCTTTCCAAAACAGGTTGGGTAGCGACAGAAGCAAAAAAACAATGATTTTTTTCGAAAATGCTCCCTTTTTGGGGCCCCTTTTCTCCCCTCCAGGGTTGCCTTGGGGGCTAAAATTTTTTGTGTGTCACTTTCAACTCAAAATGAACGTCTCTACTGAATTCAGTCAAACTCAGCAGGTTTTTTTTGGCGATCCACCCTAATGAAGACGTTTGCATGATTTTTAAGCATTGACTGGATGTTGCCAAAATGGAGGAACTGTCAGAGTGCCTCAAGCCAACTGGGATCCGGGATGTTTGGGGATAGATATACCAAAAGATGATCGATATTATTCGCAATTTAACATACAGTGTAGTCAAGTGTTTCGAGCAGCGTTCTCATCTGATGACGGTTGTAAACTACCAGAAGTTGAACAAGTAGGTAATCGTTAATCATATTGGTTTTGCTGCCTCCAAATCTCACATCTGATTCATCATCAGGCAATCAGTGTAACATCATATTTTGATGGTTCGGTCGTATACGGTGCATCGGACGATATAGCAAAACTTCTGAGGTCACCAGACGATGGGAAACTAAAAACTGAAAAATCAAAAGATGGACGAGAATTTCTACCTCATACAGATCAGGCAAATACTCTCTGTTTTGTGGAAACTAACAAAGCTGGGTGCTTCCAGGGCTGTAAGTAAATTGACTTGGAACACGAATATGTTGGAATTCCCCTTCCCTAAACTTTTATGATTTTCCAGCTGATTTCCGAGCCAATCAGCACGCTCAGTTGTCGGCAATACAAATAGTACTTCTAAGAGTACATAATAAACTATGCGACGAACTGAAAAAAATTAATGAGAAAAATCCAGAATGGCAAAAGAGTGAGAAACTGTATCAAGAAGCGAAGAAAATTCTAACTGCCATGTTACAACGTACGATATTTGGCAGATTTAGCGAAATTTTATTCGGTAAGATAATTGAAATTCGCCAAAAAAAAATACTGTAAACGCAGCATTAATAATTAGTAAATTATACTTTGTTTAGGACCGGAATGTGCCAAATCTTACGGATTTACTGAATGTGAAGGTAAAGAATACGCGAGCGGTTATGATGCTGAAATAAATGCGGGAACAACGGCTGAATTTGAACACGTTGCATTCAGAGCTTTCCATAGTTTGGTAGAAGGAAACTTGAAGTACAATGGGGAATTTTACTAAATGGGCAATAGGGTTCGATGATTCTCTCGAGCTAATTTCCATAATCTATTCGCAGACTTTACGATGACGATAGAAAAGAAGTCGGGACATTCCGTTTTAGCGACTGGTTCAATAATCCTACTTTTGTAAAAGAACCTGGAAATCTGGACAAAATATTGATCGGTATGGTTACTCAACCAATGGAAGGTTTTGATCGATTCTACACTACAGCGGTGAGTATTTCAGATTACTCAACACATCGAAGCTACAACATTACGACTCGAAATTTATTTCATTAGATCACTCAAGAATTCTTCAAACAAATCAACCAAAATAAATTTGGCTCAGATTTAGCAGCGATAGATATGGAAAGAGGAAGAGATTGTGGTGTATCTCCTTACATAACTTATGCCACTTTAGCTGGTTGGCCAGTTGCCAAGAGTTTCGACGATTTGGCAGATCGAATGGAACCTAATGTAGGTACTTACTTACAAAATTAGGTAGGTACTCGATCATATAGAAACTTACTCACCTTTGAAATCGTCAACAGATGATCGATCGTCTTAAAAAGGCGTATAAAACAGTCGCTGATGTGGACGCAATAGCAGGAGCCATTTTAGAAAAACCTTTTGGAAAGTCGATGATTGGCAAAACATTGCATTATGTGATAGCTGAACAATTCAGGAGATATAAATTTGGTGATGCTTTCTTCTATTCTTTCGAAGGGAGAGGACAATTCACCAAAGGTAAAGTATCTACTCGTATACTTAACTAGGGGGCTACGCCCCCTGAGCCGCTTCGCGGCTCCAACCCCCGGCTCGCGCCCTCGCTCCGCTCGG
The DNA here is from genome assembly GCF_950023065.1 of Planococcus citri. Lineage (NCBI taxonomy): Eukaryota > Metazoa > Arthropoda > Insecta > Hemiptera > Pseudococcidae > Planococcus > Planococcus citri. The sequence goes on along the minus strand of NC_088680.1, from coordinate 59,482,581 downwards.
GCTGCTCGCATGATCCTCGCTTCGCTCGGTCTTTGCCCCTTCCTTTCACTCCACAGCTCGCGCCCTCGCTTCGCTCGGGCCGCTTGCCTGATCTTCACATTACTCAAACCTCTTACTCTTGTTTTCCTACAATCATTGAATGAAAGAACCTTCAAGAAGTGAGTTTTTTGGATTTTTAACCCGGGTCCGTCATTTCAAAAAATTTGAAAAAAAATACTTTGGTTTAAGCGTAACATTTTCCCAAAAAAAATTTACATAGCAGTCATAGCACTACTTTCAGGTTTAAAGTAGGTACAAATAGCAGTTTGAAATTATTTTTTTTTGAGCTTTTTGGACAGCATACAGTCCATGAGTTTTTTTTTAATCTAGGGATTTACCTTCCCAAAAAAATTATAATATTATTTCCCTTAGGTTTTCCATTTTTTTTGAAATTGAAATTACGAAAAAAGTACATAGGTACCTGTTAGAAAAACAATTTTTTTAATTTTTTTTTTTAGAAAAAAGCGAGGAAAAAATGAAAATCACAACTGCTGATTTTAAAATGTTGGTAAAGCCACTCAAAATCTTTTCACTTTTTCCTACATTTTTTTCACATTTTGAAAATCTTTCAACTTATGTTTTTTCCTATGTCACAAGTTCCCAGGATACTTAGGTATCCCATCACAGAATTATTCACTTATCATAACAGGGATACCCTTTAATGATTTTTTTTTGCATGATAACTAAAAATCTATTTCAACATGAATAAAATTTCAAAAATTGTTTTTCCAAGTTCATCTTAAAAGGCAGACAAAATATTGTAAAATCTGATTACCTAATATCTCTATTCTATCCTTTCTGTGTTTCATAACTCACCACCTCCCTCCCACCTTCACTACCAAATGTAAATTCGGATTTACTGAAGCATACAATGTACCTACATATATGCATGTAGGCCCATGTGATCTGGTTTTTGTAGAAATTGTGTACAATAAGGCTGTGTTTATTGTCTTATTCATAGATTTACGCACGTGTCTGGTGTTGTGGAGTGTTTTAAAAGGCAAAAAAACTATTGTATTGTAAAGTGATTTAAATGTAGGGTGAAGAGGAAGAGGCGAGTTTCTGTATTGTTGTAAGCTACCACTGTCAGGTATTTCGCGAGAAACGCCACAAAAGACTCGCCAACCAAACCTGTTTCAGTGCATGATGACGTGTTAAACATCCCTAAACCTACCATAACGTCGCTTCACTAGATTCGGCTACATAAGTTCTCAACTTTCAACTCGCTCTAGAAGCTTTCCTAATTAACTTTTCGAAGTTTTTAGATTTTTCCTGATAACCTGTTATCCACACCTTTCCACATCCCAAGTTTGAGCTTTCTAGCTATCATAGTTTCTCTAATAATTTCTATCACCCAGTAAGTAAGTAACATTCGGCGATATATATATTGATTAGGTAATAAAGATACTCCCTAATGTGCATTCCTGTTATATGAGAGGAAACGTGTGTTTTAGATCAATTGGAAGCAATAAGAAGGACCTCTCTGTCACTTATAATTTGCTGGGGTAGCGATGGAATCAAACACATGCAAAAAGACGCCTACACTATACCTGGACAAGAGTAAGAGTTGCACCTTTTTTCAGAACATATGTATTTCCAGACAGGGATACTTATACTTATTAATTATGATCGAATTTTATCAATTTTAGACCTCTGCTGGAATGCAGTAAGATTGTAGACTACTTTGTCAAAGATTTGTGGGCGCATTGGGCGGAAACCCCGGCTCACTGAAAAATTCATCCACCTGCTTTAAGAATATACCCGGATAATTTTATGAATTGCGAATTATTCTATGTTAAATATATATTTTCTTATTAGGAGCATTATTATTCGGCAGCCCAAGTTTTATTTTTACGAACGAAGAAGGTATCTCAACTCGTATAGAAATTTTTAAACTGGACAAAACTTTGTCAGAAGAGCATGTAAAAATACAGTAGGTATATCAACGGTCAAAATTTCTGGTATTGAAGTGAATTTTTCTATTTCTTATGAATTTTTGAAAATCAAATTAGGGTCGAAGATGAGAAAAAATTAAAATTTCATCAAATTGGCCTAGAAAGCTGAAATTTGGAATAAACCCCATTTTTGATCTGATTTTAAACTTGAAATTTCCTCAACATTTCACCAAACGAAATTGGGAATCCGAAATTTTATTCTGCATCTTCATTTCAACATGCTGAGTCGACTGAAGTATTCAAATCTTTGTGAAGTTTTCAGTAACTGTTTGAAAATCTCAGTTTTCCAAAAAAAATAATAAAAAAACGCCAGAAGTAAAGTCTGTTTCAAATTAACTTTGAGCACATACATGTTTGATTTTGCTGCTTCTTGGCGATCCATTCAACAGATTACCCTACATTTTTCCAAAATCGATGCGTTTCATTTTGGAATCATTTCTTTTCAGCATTTCAAAAATACAACGTACGGAAGAAAATATCATTAGGCAGATTGCTACCATACAAATCTAATTTGAAAAAATGTAATCATGTTTTTCAAGAGTCACTGACTCCTGTTTAGATACTAGAAACCGGTTTCAAAAATGACTATCTGGTAAAATCAATTTCTCTTAAGGTCATTGACCCGTCCGTTTGGCTTCTCAAGGTCGTATGTCTGCCTCTCTGGCCTATCAAGGTCATTGACCCGCCAGTATAGCTGCTCAAGGTTGTAGTTGTCTTCCTATCTGATCTCTTAAGGTCATTAAACCGCATGTCTGATTTCTCAAGATCGTATATCTGACAATTTAAGGTTACTGACCCGCATGTTTGGCTTCTCAAGGTCGTATGTCTTCCTGTCTGGCCTATCAATGTCATTGACCTGTCCGTCTGGCTTTTCAAGGTCGTCTGTTTACAGCTTTGATCTATCAAGGTCATTGAACCGTCAAAAAGGCTTATCAAGGTTTCATGTCTGCTTGTCTGACCTCTCAAGGTCGCTGACCTTCCTGTGCAGCTTCTCATGGTTAACTATCTGCCTGCCTTGCCCTCCTTTAGGATGTCTGTCCACCTGTCTGACCTCATAAGGTCATTGACCCGTCTCTCAAAAATATTTATCCAATTTCAAAAATTATACTGTTAACATTTTAGCAAAATAGATTCGAAATACATATTTGAGAAGATAAACTTTTTGAAAAACTAATAACGTCAAGTGTCTACCTCCGATTTATACAGAACCATGATTTTTCTAAAGAGCATAATCTGGAACTCCCATAACCAAAATTTCAGCTGTCTTAATCGACTTTCTGATTGTTGGTGAATTTTTAAAAATCCAAGCTGACCATTTTCGTCGATTTAAGGTACCTATGCATTTTTCAAAAAACCAAAATATATTTTTTATCCTGAAAATGATATCAACTATACTCTAAACCAAATTCTCACAATTTCCGGTCATTCTAAAGCCTCCAGCACGATTTTGGATTTCTAATTAATTTTTTAATTTCTCCAGAAGTCATAAAACTTTTAGGCAACTAGTTAAATATCAAGTTTATGGCTTACTTATTCTTGACCTGTAACAATTTTATGCATATTATATGAGCTGATTTCTAGAGGAACATTACTTCAAATAAGTTCTTTTGAACAGAAAAAAAAACAAAAAATCAAGAATCAAGAATTTTATTTTTATGGGAGAATTTTTTGACATTTGCGCAACTGTCTGTAGGTACTCGTATTTTGCTTAAAACCACCCCCCCCCCCCGCCAAATGTAATTATTCCGAAAAATCCTGGAGTTTTCAGCGTTATTTTAGATTCATCCAGAATTTAAAAAAAAAAAATTAAAGGCACCAAATCAATTTATGCAGCTGAAAGTCGAGTTGTGACTTTTTCTCAACCTATTCAACGATTCAATTCATATTTGGGTAAATTTCGGGCAGACATTTCGAGAGTGTTTTTTTTTTACCAGTACTTTTGATTATCCGTATTTTTCACAAGTATAACGGCCAAAAAAAACACTCGAAGCGTCCACCTGAAAATTAGCTCAACTGTAGATAAACTCGTTCGGCTATTGGCGAATAATCCACGACCACACAACTCGATTTTTAACTGCCCAAATCGATTTCCATACTTTGAGGAAAATTCAAAAATTTTGAACATATAGGAAATGATGCTGGATGCTTCAGACTGCCCTGAAATGGGGAACTTTGATTCAGAGGAGCTCATAAGTTTTAGTTTTGAGACTGTTTTTTGTCACATATTTAAAAAAAAAGACATAAATCGCCAAAAATGGTTAATTTTTAATTTTTTTTCAAAATTGTCAAAAATCAAAAAACTAATTTGGGCGCCTGAAATTTTGGCTAGGGGGGGGGATTTAGACCATGCTTTTCTCAAAAATCACAGTCCTTATTAAAACCGAAGATGGGTATGTTGAGACGTTCTCTTTTCTGCTCTACCTCTATTAATCTTAAAATAAAAGCTATGGGGCTAAAATTTGGTTTTAAACTTTGAGAGTTCATTTACGCAGAAAACTTCAAACTCGTTCGTGATCAAACACGTTGACTATTTATGTAAGTAAGTACCTAGCTTGTCATTTTCATCCTACTAACCTTGTATTTAGACAAATTCAAAATCAAATGACATAAAATATGCCAAATAGAAATGACAGCGTCTTGAGAATAAAATATCTATACTTCGTTGAAAGTCATAATTTGTTACGTAGGTAATCAATTTTCGAAACAACTTAACAGTACATAGGCAAATTGTAATCTACCAAAATGCAGTTCTTTCACAAATTATGTGACATGAGCGTTGGAATAGGTACCTAAGGTTCATTTCAAGGTTATAGTATGCAAGTATGTACCCATAGTGTGTTATGAGCCTACAAAACTAACATATCATCAGTTTCGATGACTAAAATCAAATATCATTCAGGTAAATGTGAAGAGGTATATTTGAAAAAAAGGTTACCGAGCTAACATATAATTTCGTCTACTACAACTTTCAAACAATTGAACATTCGATATTAAGCTATTTTTAACACGACTGCATGTCATAGTTATTGGACTCGTAATTATACCTACACTTTTTACAGTGTGTAATTTCAAAGTGATTGTATCTGTGGAAGTGAAAGGGTAAATTTTTTTAAATTCTAAAATGTACTTCGTAACCTTGTTCATTTTGATAATTTCAATTCAGGTATGTATTTAATAAACTATAGTAATTCCACGTTATACGATAGACATCATTCAAATTGAATTCGATCGAATTTTCAACTTGTACTTTTAAATCGAAGTCATGGAAAACAAGCAAGCAGACGTAAAAATTTAAGCTATGTACTACTTGATAAAAAATATCGTTCAATTGCAGTTGGGATCAGGCCAAAACACATGCCCTTCAGATTCCCTCAGCTCATTTCATTCGCAACCTGAATCATGTGCTTTCTGTGCTTCAGTAGAAAGTAAGTAGGTAGTAATTCAATTACCTAATCAAAACCCCCAAATACCAAGATAATCGATATTTCGATCAAAGTTCGATCAAATATTAAATTAGTCTAGCAAATAAGCAAGAAAAAAAATTAACAATAATTTGAAATTTACACAGAAGGAAAACCTATCGTTATCGGTGCTCAATCAACAGAAAAACAGAACATAGGCGACCAGTGTTTCTCGCAGCCAATAGAATGCAATCCCGAGTATAAATATAGATATCCTGACGGTAGATGCAATAATCTGAAACATTTATCATGGGGTATGACAAATCATACCATAGTACGTCTGCAACCTGCTGCATATTCCACCAATCCCAGTTAGCAACGTCATTATTTTTTTCTCCACATATTTGTGAAATCTCGATCACTAATATTGATATTTTTCGCAGATGATCCGCCAGGATCTCAGCGTGTCTCAGCTTCAGATAATGTATCTCCATTAACGAGTCCTAGAGTAATTTCGAATAGATTTTTTCCAGATATTCGATCTTCGAGCCCAAAATTTACAATGGCTTTTATGACATTGAGTCAGTTTATGACTCACGATGTACTTTCGCGAAAATTGAGAGAGCCTCGTAAGCAATTAGAGGTCTTAAAAATAAAATAATAAGGATTCGAAATAATACTTATCTCGTTCAAATGTCATAATATTTCAGCGCCAGATGGGTGTTGTAAGAATGGCACTATGAAGGTGCCTCCAAACCAATGGAATTCCGGATGCTTATCGATGGATATACCTGAAGATGATCCTTACTATAACCAACACGAACAGATATGTTATCAGCTTCCCCGAGCTCAATTTTCTACTGATATGGGCTGCAAATTATGCAAAATTGAACAAGTAGGTATTCGACAGTATAATTTTTTCAAACCGACGTTTCCAATCAACTCGTATTATCCATTTCATGCATTTAATAGCTCAATAATGTAAATTCTTACGTGGACGCTTCTGCTTTATACGGAAATTCGGATGAAATTTCAAAAAAACTCAGATCAGAATTCAAAGATGGAAAACTCAAATTCGAAACTATTCCGGATGGTCGAGTATTTTTACCATGTTTAGATAAACCAAACCCATTATGTTTCTTAGACTCTAACAAAGCAGGATGTTTCAAATCGAGTGAGTATTTTGCAGCATAAAATAAACTACAAATTTTCAGAACGCTTCATTATTAAGTATATGCATTTGAGCAATATTTTTAATCCATCAGCTGACTTTGGAGTAAATCAAAACATCCAGTTTATGGCACTTCATGTTGTACTTTTGAGAGTACATAACAAACTTTGCGACGAGTTGAAAAAAATAAATGCTCAGATACCCGAATGGCAAACAGATGAGAAACTTTATCAAGAAGCCAAGAGAATCCTCAGTGCTATATTGCAACATATAATGTTTGGACGTATTTCTGAAATTATATTCGGTAAGTATTTGGAGAAGAAAATCAACATTTGAAACCTCTTGTTGAAATAGGTGATGGTGATCTTCAACATGAAAATTAATTACAGGTAAAGAATGCGCAAAAATTTACGGTTTCAGTGAACCGAATGGTGAAAATTATTTTTCCGGTTATGACCAGGAGATAAATGTTCAAACAACTGCTGAATTTCAACACGTGGCATTCAAAACATTTCATGGATTAGTTGAAGGAAATCTGCTGTAAATATAATTCAATTGTTTTCTCTCAAAGGCCTGGTAATATGAGAAGGAAAGATGCTCACGACACTGACAAGGAAGGAATCCCAATTGGCAGAAACATTTTTGAACCAGACAAAGCTATAATTTGAAAAAACATACAACAATAAAAAAAATATGTCCTCAGGCAAAATTCGAGGTGCTAAATTGCATTTTTGGATTTTTGGTGAATTTTTTAAAATCGAGTTTGGTCCAAAAATATAAAAAAAAATCAGAATTTTACCAAATTGAAAATTTCGACTCACTGAACTTTTGGGAATTAAAATTTCAGAAAAATTTTACCTAACAAATTCATACCCTAATTTCAACATGCTGAGTCGATTGGAGGTGGTTCCAAGTCATTCTGGAGCCTCTAGCCATATTTTGGAAATTCCAGGTTTTTAAACAAAGCCATAAAACTGTCCAAATCAAGTCACAACAGATGAAAAGTAACTTTATGCGATCAAAAAAGTCTCTTATAGCCTATAATTTTGTTCACAGATTATACAACGATGACAGAGAAATAGTAGGTCAAATCAATTTCAGCGACTGGTATAACAATCCTACTTTTCTCAAGCAACCCGGAAATTTAGATAAAATATTAATCGGTCTGATTACTCAACCTTTGAGAAATTTCAACAGATTCTACACAAAAGCTGTAAGTAAACCATCGTCCAAATTAACGCTTCATTTGAAATAATACCTGAAAACTCATCACCACAATTTTAATTACCTACTCAGCTGACAAATGAATTTTTCAAACAACTAAATCATAATAAATATGGAGCTGACTTAGCCGCTATAGATATCCTCAGATCGAGAGACTGTGGAATTCAACCATACATCTACTTTTCCATCCTAGCAGGCTACCCAATTGCTAAAGATTTTCAAGACCTGTCTGATCGAATTGAGCCAAAAGTACATACATTAATTTTGCAATTCAAACCTGCTATAAGTAATTAATTAAGCCACTTACCTGCTCAACAGCTAATTGAACAACTAAGAAAAACATACAAGTCGGTAGCCGACATCGATGCTATAGTAGGTGTTATGTTGGAAGCCCCTTTTGGAGATTCTTTAGTTGGAAAAACATTACATTACGTGATTGCTGAACAATTCAGGAGGTATAAATTCGGCGATTCATTTTTCTACTCGTTTGAAGGTAGAGGGCAATTTACACCAGGTAAAAACCAAAACTGATGAGTAATAATACTGTTGGAAATTTTTCTCAAAAGAACCAGAGGTAGAAACAGAATTTTCATTAATGGTTTTCGTTTTTGTGTCTTTTCAAGGGCAACTGGAAACCATAAGGTCATCTTCGTTGGCGTTTTTAATATGCTATGGCAGCGATAATATTCAACATGTGCAAAAAGATGCGTTTACTTTATCTGGAGACGGGTAGGCATAGGCAATAATAATTACAGAAAAATCACAACCAAAAAAAAACAATATGAGCGGGAACTGACATAATTTGTATTTCATTGCAGACCTCTGGAAGACTGCAGTAAAATAGTGGATGATTTTATCAAGCAAATTAGGATGAATTGGATGGAAAAGAGCAACTAATATGTCACAAAAATATAAGAATCTCGTCTAAAATATTCAGTCTCCTTTATTTCTGAATTTCATAGCTAGAAAGAACCAGTTCTTTAGTCAAAAATAGTGGTGAAATGACATCAAAACAACAAAAAATTCATCATCTTTATTTACTGCTCCAGTACATAAAGTACTTTTACAAACTTAGCTACCTATATTATATTTTATAATAATGAGTCTTGTATTAATAATTAGGTATAAATCTTCTGTTCTCGGTAGGTAAAAGAATATTATCTAAGTTTCATAATTTTTACACAAATTACAATACCTATTATGTATTCATACTTAAAATTAGAGCATGAGTATACATGATCAGCTATACATTTAATTCTCAGTGTATTTGTTTAGCACAAGGGAGTAAGACATTTTTGAAAATTTTTGATGTTATTGGGTAAAAAAGCTACATTTTCTTAGCAGAGCTGCTTTGACCTTTGCCCAGCCTGTGACAGGAGTTGGAATTCACCATTAACCAACCAACATCTCATCAGAATACAAGTACACTATGTACATGATATGTGCAATAAACAACTCAAAGATGATAACAGAAAAATTTGTCAACATTTAAACATAATAAAAAGAAACCACTTTCATGGTATAGTTTACAAAATCAAGAACTATACAAAGATTTAGTACTTAGGCAGGAACATTACAAAGACATCTCAATTCTCATCTATGAGAACAGCATGTTTTTTAATGTAGTAGATGTGTGACAAATACATTGTAGCAAATATCATGATGATAATGAAGATGAAGCAAGGCGCATAAACAATAAACTGATCACTAGATCATTGAGTAACTTGTAGTACATAGGTAAGTACTAAGTACATATATGTTGCTTTGATTGCTGCTTTTACATACATACAAGTACTCATGGATATGTTGACCAATCACTCTGGAACATGAAAATGGCAGCTAGGAAATCCTCACTGGTAATTGAAATGTATACCAAATAATATATGTAGGTACTCTTGATCATGTGATTGCACATGCAATACCCCTCAAAACAATTGAAATAAAAGTATAAAAATTGGAAAATTTAAATTCTAAAGTTTATGAATTAACACGCCAGTGAAAATATGTCCCAGACTCCTACACAGATAACATAGAACAATCTGGCTGTTAATACTGAACATATTTTACATTAGGTACATTATTATGCAATACAAAAATTTAACAATCTTAAATGAAAATTTGCTTATGGTTATTATGGTCATTTGGTACTGTGGAAATGTTTTTCTTAAATTAAAAAAGTCTCGATGTTTCATATTTACATTAATCAATGGAAACAATAAAGTAGAACTGCCTACTCAGTACTCATATTGCTATTTTGAATGGTTGGAAAACAATAGTTTGGATTCCAAAGAAAGTATGGCTCATTGAAACAATTGAGGGAAAAAAGTGATTTTTTCATTTTTACTGATGTATGATTCACTATAATACTTACTTACTTTTGTTTTTACATACTCATACTTTGCAAATATGTATATATGTACTAGGGGGCGAACCCGCGACGGCAGCTCCAACCCCCTGGCTCGCGCCATCGCTTCACTAGGGGTGCTCGCCTGATCTTCATGTTATTCAAGCCTCTTGCTCTTGTTCTCATACAATCATTGTTAGAAGAAGCTCAAAAATAAATTAAATAACCCTCAAGAAGTTGTTTTTTTTTAATTTCTAACCAGAGTCCATCACTTCAAAAAAATTGAAAAAAATACTTTGGTTTGAGGGTAACATTTTCCCCTTTGAATTTACATAGCACTAGTGACTTTTAGGTTTAAAATAATATGTAGCATTTTGAAGCGTGTGTTCTGCTATGCAGAACACATATTTTTTCATATTTTTAAGCCCACTATATCCTAATTGGAGCATTATGCTTCCAGATGCTGGACAGACTATCAATGTTTTACATAAAGTAATATAGATCTGATACAAGTATGCCGTCATAATAGGGAATATTCTGGCGTTCCACCTATACCAATAATAGGTATGCAACGCGCCAAACTGCAGCGCTGCAAGCTGCATAGGATGCGTTTTTACTATCATCACCATACTGTTTCTGCTAAGTTTCTGCGTTTAAATACAATTTACTCAAAATTTTGATCGAGGACATAAGTATTTGAGGTGAGGAAAATGATCTACATTAAATTCTCTACAAGATGGAGTTGATTTGAAAATTTTCTGCGCAATAGAAATATATTTATGAAAGCTCAAAGTTGTAAAACCCTTGGAAAAATATTGTGTTTTCGTGTTTAAATGCAATTTACTTGAAAATTTGATCGAGGACATAGGTATTTGAGGTAAGGGAAATGATCTACGTTAAATTCTCTACAAGATGGGGTTGGTTTGAACTTTTCCCGCGCAATAGAAATATATTTATGAAAGCTCAAAGTTGTAAAACCCTTGGAAAAATATTGTGTTTTTGTGTTTAATTGCAATTTACTCAAAAATTTGATCAAGGGCATAGGTATTTGAGGTAAGGGAAATGATCTATGTTAATTCTCCACAAGATGGACTTGGTTTGAACTTTTTCCTCGCTATAGAAAAATATTTATGAAAGCTCAAAGTTGTGAAACCCTTGGAAAAAAATTGTTTTTTTGTGTTGAGCTTTCATAACTTTTATTCTATAGCGAGGAAAACTTTCAAATCAACTCCATCTTGTAGAGAATTTAACGTAGATCATTCTCCTTATCTGAAATACCTATGTACTCGATCAAATTTTCGAGTAAATTGCATTTAAACACTTTTACAACTTTGAGCTTTCATAACTATTTTTCTATAGCGCGGAAAACCTTCAAACCAACTCCAAAGTGTAGAGAATTTAACGTAGATCATTTTCCTTACCTCAAACACCTATGACCTTGATCAAAATTTTGAGTAAATTGTGTTTAACTATAAAAAAATACGAAAAAACAAATTTTTTCAAGAGTTGTACAACTTTGAGCTTTTATAACTTTTTTTCTAAGGCGCGGAAAATTTTCAAATCAACTCCATATTGTAGAGAATTTAATGTAGATCATTTTCCTCATTTCAAACACCTATGTCCTTGATCAAAATTTCAAGTAAATTGTATTTAAACGCAGAAACTTAGCAGAAACAGTATGGTGTTACTCATCCTATGCAGCTTGCAGCGCGGCGCTGCAATTCGGCGCGTTGCATAACTGTTATTGGTTGTAGGTATTTGTTTAATTAAAGACGGCATACTTGTATCAGATCTATATTACTTTAGTTTTACAACTTTCAGCTTTTTTAATTATGTATCTAGTTTTTATTCTTTTACAAATTGGTTTAATTATTGTGATGGCATTCACATTGCAACTGTATGCATCACATGGAAGCATAAACATGTGAGATTTATCATTTTTTCTTAATTAATAATCGTGGGTGTGGTTAGTTGATAAAGTATATTTTTGGTACTACCTATCTATATTAATACGCAAAATTCTTTCCAGGTTAGAATGACAAATTGATTGTAACCTCTTGGAACAATACAGCTATCACATTGAGAGTCATGACCTCTGTAAATAACAAACAAGACGTATATGTTGTAGGTTTAGATACCAAAATGTAAACACCAATTGCATGTGTATTACAAGTCATATAATTCCTTGGCATATTTTTAATGGCGTATGTGGAATGTATGTGCAGTGTAGAAGATATTGAGAGACACCATCATGGAGTCACAGGATGAAACCAGTGTTGATATTAATCACAAATGTTCCATACTTTTCCATATTTTTATCATTTTTTTCTTAATAAATAATCAAAGATAATAGGTTTGGTTAGTTAATAAAAAATATTTTTGGTACCATAATAATATGCATAATTCTTTCCAGGTCAGAAAGAAAAATTAATTGTAAATTCTTAGAAAACGGGTGAAGAAATTCAGCCACAGCGCATTGTGATGATTCGTGAATGATGAATAATTAATTAATTATACATTGTACATGACGTTGATCGTCCATATTGGTACTTGTAAGTAGAAACAATTCTTCATTGTATACCTGAGTAACTGTTCAAAATAAAATTTCAATCTTAAAAATGAGCCTCGAGTGTTGTTTCGAAATGTCTCCATACGGGGTAAATGCAGGTATTATCCATTTTTTCTGAAGAAAGGTAGCACTCAAAAGGTGCGATTTGAGATGACAAATCGAATGGCGTGCTTGGTTTTTTTATTTGACCCCCGCTAACCCCTCCCAAATCGCTTGAAAAGTCGCGAATCCCTTCACAGGTACGTTTCATAATTTTTTTTAAATATATAGTTATAGCCTATTGTAAAAATTAAATTTGGTGAATTCGAAAAACTTCAAACTTTCAAAGATCTGCTAGAGGCTCCAAAACTGAAGTAAAACGATTCGAAAAAAGCAATATATTTTTTTCAATAATTATGTTTACTCTGTGAATTGGTAAAAAATGTGAAAATTAGTCCCTTGGACCTAAATTTTACCATTTTCGGTCATTCTGAAGCTTCCAGCGTGATTTTCGATTTCTTCAGAACTTTAAAAGTTCTCCAGAATGCGTGAAGATCAAGTTGAGCGGCTAATAAAAATTGAGTTTTGACTCAATTTCAACTCGTTCAAAGGACTAATCCGCATTTGAATCGATTTCCAGGCGGATACCTCGAATGTTTTTCTTGACCAGCATGTTTATAGTGGAGGGGGGGATTCAAAAAATGAACATTTCATTTTCGGAGGGGAAATTTTCAACATTTTTTTACCAATAGCTGATAACCCCCCCTCCTCCTCCTCCTCCTGAATCCTGATTTCACTATTCTAAGCCATTCTGGAACTTCCAGCGCTGAGGGCCAATATTTTCAATTTCTCCGAAATGTAGGAATTTTTCCAAAAGGGGTGATAATTGAATTGGAAAGCTTAAAATAGAGTTACGGTTTATGCTCGACTTATTCAACGAGTTTATCCACATTTGGGCCGATTTCCAGGCGAGCAGCTCGAGTTTTTTTTTTTACCAGTATTCTCCACATATTAGTACCTACTCATACCATTAAAAATTTATGCTGGTCAAAAAAAATCACTCGAGGTATCTAATTAAAAATGAGCTCAAATTGGATAAACCATTTAAACAAGCCCGAAATAGGCCACAGCTCGATTTTTAGCTTTGCAAATTAATTTCCACGTCTTCTGGAGAATTTTAATAGAAATCTGAAATCATGCTGAGGGCTTCAGAATGGGCCAGAAATAGGTTAAATTTGATCAGAAGAAGTTGAAAATCAGTTTCGAGAATAATTCCCATAATTTTAAATAAATTAGTATAGGTATGTGCATTTCTTTTTTTTTTCTTTTTTTTTCGAAATTGTAAACCACAGAAAATGATTGATTTTGAATTTTTGAAAAATTCGTTCGTAATAAATCGAAAAATCTGTTTGAGCAGCTGAAATTTCAGCAATTGGGATTTCAAATCATATTTTTTCGAAAAACCGCGGTTCCGTTCAAATTGAAATCGAATACCTCGAGAGATTCCTTCGAAAGAATTTGAAATTATTTCAACAATTTTTCGTAGCTTCAATTCCAGAAAACCATCAATTACCTACTTTAAAAGTACTTCACACAGCAGTGCCTTGAGCACCGACGAAAAAATTCGATCATAAGGAAAATTAATAGTAAATTCGTCGATTATCAAATTCAAATGTAGGATTACAAACGTAGAGTGGTGGTCCTCAATTTTTTTCTTAATAAATCATTTTTTTGAAAAAACCATTTGGTTAGGCAATAAAATATATCTATATAGCTAGGTACCAATTAAGTATTAGCAGGGTTGTTGCGGATCACGGAAATTTGATCCGAATCACGGATCACGAATCATTGAGAAATTTGTGATCCGGATCACGGATCAAAGATCTTCCGGAAAATTGTGATCCGGATCACAAATCACGAATCACTCCAGAAAAAAGTGATCCGGATCAAATTTCACGGATCGTTTTTCGGATCATTTCAAGGAAATGGTACTAGGTACTAAATTGGGTTTTTTAAATTGAAGATTGAACAAAAACGTGAAAAAACGAAATAGTCTCCATTTTATTTTCAAAAAATTTGCAATAACACATTATACAGGGGTGGGAAAAAGTCAGCCTCAGCTTGAAAATTTGCAGAAATTGAAAAATGAAATTTTTACATTTCAAAAAATTTTAGTTTTTTGCCAATAAATCAAAAACTAAGCATCCTAGAGAAAAACTAATGAGATCATGTCGATTGGAAATTTAATTCTCTACAATTTTGGTCACATGTAATTTTTTCGTAGGACGCTTCCTTTCGCCTCCAGATTGACTTTTATGAAACACAGTGTGCAAATTTTTCAAAAAATAATTTTCAAACAGTTTTACTTGCAGTTTTTTGTCAAAAAATCAAAAACTAGGCATCCTAGCGAAAAACCAATGACATTACGTCGATTTTACCTACATCAATATCCAACAAATTGAGTTCAACTCCATTAATTTTTAATAAAATCGAATTTTCAAAGCAAAAACATGCAGCAATGCAGCATTACTGGTGAAAAAAAAAGGATCCGTGAAAAAATGATCTGCGGAAAATTTTGAATCGGATCATAGATCACGAATCCTTGTGGAATAATGATCCGGATCACGGATCACGATTCCTACTGCAGAAAATGATCCGGATTACGGATACAGATCACTCGAATGTGATCCGGATCATGATCCGGATCACAACAACCCTGAGTATTAGTATGCAGAATTCTTTCCAGGTCAGAAAGGAAAATTAATAGTAAATTCGTCGATTATCACATTCGAATGTAGGATTACAATCGGCGTTGAGTGTCTATATTGGTACTTGTAAGTGGAAACAAATCTTGATTGTATACCCAACTGTTCAAAATAAAATTTTCAATTTTTAAAATGAGCCTCTAGCGATGTTTTGAAATTTTTCCATAATAAGTTTCAAATCACTGATCAATTCACTCTTAAATACTTGATATCACTTAACTAATTATTCCATTTAAATAATGATTAGTTCCTGCAAAGCCTGCATTTTATGCAGGAACAAGTTCAAAAAGATTTCATATATCACGTATTATACTGTAGAGTAATCTCTGAAGACTTATTTATTCTTTGCATGATACATATGTAAAAGTGCTGTAATTATATGAGTACTAATATCTATCAACAATTTTTCCATATTTTTAAGCAAGAATTAAAATCGCACCTCGGGAGTAATAAGGTCACATCTCAAAAAAAATTGATTTTGATGTTTTTGCATTTTTGGGGTTTGTATGACCCCCCCTCAACCAAAAATTACACTTTGAGTTGGGTACATTATCTAGATCTTGTAAAAACGCAAATGGCCTAACTCAAAATCTCAACAACATTGCAAGTTGTTTGGAGTTATAAGGGTACATCTCAAAAAACTTCACCTTTTTTGAGCAAATTTCGTACATACAAAGTGTTAACAAATAGTTTTGATTGTTTTGAATGTTTGTCAGTTAGAAATAGTCACAAGGAGTGCATTTTTTATTGGTACAAATGGAAATAGTATATTACAACACAAGGAGCGAAAGTGAAGTATGTTTGGTCAAGTGCAATTTGACTCGCCGAGCCGAAGGCGAGGGGAGTTAAAGCACGAGACCAAACATTCTTCACGTCGCTTCTTGCATTGTAAGATATTTTTCATTATTCATGCTACGAAAATAAGTTTTACGCCCGTTTTTGGTTAAAGTGATGAGTATGACCCCTTTTTTGCATAGTAAATATATCGAATACTAAGCCTCCTAGAAAAAAACTAAAGGCATCATGTCGATAGGAAATTTAATTCTCTACAATTTTCTTCGACTTCATTTTTCCGTAGAATGCTATTTTTCGCCTCCAGAGCGCTTTAAAAGTTGAAAGATCTTCATTTTCCACCCGGGTAAACATACAGCATTTTCGTAGCATGCACAGAGGGCGGAAAACTTATACTTTCGTAGCATGTATAATGAAAAAAATTTTAAATTGATCACTTTTCAGAAAAATGAGTTTGCACATATCATGAAATTTTAGTTTTTTGAGAAAAACTCAAAAACTAAGCACTCTAGAAAAAAACTAATGGCATTATGTCTATTGGAAATTTAATTCTCTACAACTTTGTTTTCATGAAATTTTTTTTTGGACGCTTCCTTTTGCCTCCACATCAACTTTAATGAAAGGTTATAACTCAAAATGTTTTCCAAACATTGAAATATTTCCTCTTTAAGATTTTATTTTTCAAAGTGTTCTTATGCTAAATGAAGGTAGGATACCAGATCTTTAAAATGAGGTGCTATTCATTCCTCACAATTAATTATAAGTTGATAAGAATAATGAATTACCTAAGTTTTTAAAAAAAAGAAAATCACTCTCCTGTAAAATTTCACTTTTTTGAGATGTGACCTTATTACTCCAGAGGTGCGAAATAATGGCATGTCATGATTAAAATTTGCAAGTTTTTTTTTTATTTACCCCCAATGTAAAAGTAAAGTGCATTGATAACCTGAGTATTAATAATAATGGTTGTTTTTGTGTTTTAATATGCATAATTCTTTCCAGATCAGAAAGAAAAATTAATTGTAAAATCTTAGAACACCAATGCTGTGATCTCTAGACTCACAACTTTTGTACATTGATCCTATGTGAATATTATATGAACAATTTTTCCTTATTCCATAATGTAAACACAAATTACCTACATGAGTATTACATTATAATATCCAGGCTTGATTTTTATGTGTTTATGTGGAATGTATGTGCAGTGTAGAAGATATTGAGAGACACCATCATGGATTCACAGCATAAACCACTGGTAATGTAATCACACTTGTGCCATATTTTTTCATATTTTTAAGCCCACTGTTTCTTAGTTGGAGCATAATGCTTCCAGATGCTGGACAGACTATAAACGTTTTACAACTTTCAGCTTTTATAACCACGTATCTAGTTTTTATTCTTTTACAAATTGGTTTAATTATTGTGATGACATTCACATTGCAACTACATATATGCATCACATGGAAACATAAACATGTGAGATTCGTCATTTTTTAAAAATAAATAATGAAAGAAAGTGGGTATGGTTAGTTGATGAAATATATTTTTGGTACAACCTATATTAATATGCAAAATTCTTTTTAGGTCAGAATGATAAATTGATTGTAAACTCTTGGAAGATGAACAAGGATATCCAGGGCATTGCTACTTCCATCTATGATGAATCAATTATATATGTTGTAGACCACGTTGATTGTCAATATTGAGAATCATGATTTCTGTAAATACCGAACAAGTATGTGCATGTTGTAGATACCATAGTGTAAACACTAATTGCATGAGTAAGTTACGTATTACATATAATTCCTTGGCATATTTTTAGTGTGTATGTGGAATATATGTGCAGTGTAGAAGATATTGAGAGGCACCATCATGGAGTCACAGGATGAAACCAGTGTTGATATAATCACAATTGTTCCATACTTTTCCATATTTTTAAACCCACTGTTTTCTAGTTGGAGCGTTATTCTTTCTGATACTGGGTAGACTATACGAGTTTTATAACTTTGAGCTTTTATAACTTTGTTGAAAATTTCCTATCATTCCTAGTTTTTATTCATTACAAATGGGTTTATTCATAATAATGACATGCACATTGCTCATGTATGCATCACATGGAAAGATAAACATGTAACATTTATCGTTTTTTTTAAAAATAAATAATCAAAGATAATAGGTTTGGTTAGTTAATAAAAAATATTTTTGGTACCATAATAATATGCATAGGTAATTCTTTCCCGGTCAGGAAGAAAAATTAATTGTAAATTCTTGGAAGATGAACAAATACAGAGCATTGTGATGACTTTCATGAATGATGAATAATAATTATACGTTGTACATGACGTTGATCGCCCATATTGATACTTGTAAGTAGAAACAATTCTTCATTGTATACCTGAGTAACTGTTCAAAATAAAATTTCAATCTTAAAAATGAGCCTCGAGTGTTGTTTCGAAATGTCTCCATACAGGGTAAATGCAGGTACCTATTACTTATCCATTTTTTCTGAAAAAAGTAGCACTTAAAAGGTACGATTTGAGATGACGAATCAAATGGCGTGATTGGTTTTTTGATTGTGACCACCGCTAACTCCTCCCAAAACGCTTGAAAAGTCACAAATAACTTCAGAGGTACGTTTTATACTTTTTTTAAAATATATATAGCCTATTGTAAAAAGTAAATTTGGTTAAATTTTCTTTCCAGTTTATTACGAACAAATAAAAATACAGGTGCAGGTTCTTCTATGAATGCGCAGCATAGAATTTATTATCGTTGTAATTGAAGATTGAGACGATATGGGAAAGTGTTGTCCTAGCAGAGGTTTAGTTGAATGGTAGGTACTTAACTGTAATTTGGTAAATATGAAATTAAATTTTTCAGCACCTTCGAAAAACCCCAAACTTTCAAAGATCTGCTAGAGGCTCCAGAACTGAAGTAAAACGAGTCGAAAAAAGCAATAGTCTATAGGTACCTACATGGTTGAAAAGCATTTTCAAATTGCAAACTTTTCGGTGATTCGTGCTTTCTTTTTTTTTTTTTTAATGTATTCACTCTGTGAATTGGTGAAAAATGTGAAAATTAGTCCCTTGGATATAAATTTTAGAGGAGAAGGTACAATTATGGACCCAGGTACAAATATGGACCCCCCCCCCATGGTTTAGTGTACAACCACTAGCGCTATGGTCATACTGGGTACTAAAAATTATACTAGTAGTGTATAGTATCGATGATCCAAGTACTTATTTCGGATCCATGCATACTTGGGTGTCTCTCATCAGCAATTGTTTTTTTTGCGCATTATTTTCTTCCCAATGGAAAATTTTACAAGTTTTTCATTCGGCAATTCATCAACTTCAAATAAAGTTTGGAAAAAAAATTATTAGCAAAGTAAGTAGCTTACAATGTGTACTTTCAAAATATACTTTCATATTTGTTTGTACCTACTTCAACTGATTTTCATAATTTTTTTCATTTTTCATAAACTGCGCCGATTTTTTTCATGTGTAGGTATAAATTTGGACCCCTAAATTTTTTTACCTAATTTTGATTCAATATTTTTTAGAATGTCAAGAAAAGTGTTATTAACAAAGAAGACAAGTCCAAAGTGTTGAAAATGAACTATGATTTTTTCATTTTTCATAAACTTAGCCAATTTTTTGCATGGGTAGGTATAAATATGGACCCCTAAATTTTTTTCATCTAATTTTGATTCAATGGTTTTTAGAATACCGAGAAAAGTGTTATTAATAAAGAAGACAAGTCCAATGCATCGAAAAACATCTTTAAATAAATTTTTGTTCAATTTTCTGAAATTTTTATTCATTTTTTGAGGGGGTCCATATTTGTACCAGAGTCCATATTTGTACCACTTTATGTCACTTTTTTTAATTTCAAATTTCTCCGTGAGTTTTCAACAAAAAAAATAATTTTTTTACACAATATACTAGAGTCTTTGGCCTTTCGAATGGTATACTCGAAAAAAATTTTTGATAATTTTTTCTGCCCTTTAAAGCCAAAAAGCTAGAGGGGGGTCCATATTTGTACCTTCTCCTCTAATTAATTAATTGTACAAAACTTTCAATGATTTTTCAGAATCCATAAAAATGGATACCTTGGATGCAGTTTTGATTGGAGCTTTCCTAGTCATTTTGTTACTGATTCCAATATGGTTTGCAATTTACCCAAGAAAAAGATCAGGATGTAAGTAATTTTTTATTTTTACCCATTTCCGCTGGATTGTATACCTTAGTATGTACTTGACTGTTCAAAATAAAATTTTAATTTTAAAAATGCGCCTAGAGTGATGTTATGAAATTTCTCCATATAGGGGAAATGCAGGTATTATGGGGGTACGTAGACTAAAACTCTTCCTAAATGAGGATCGAGAAATTGGTAAAAAAAAAAAGAAAAAGAAATGGTGGTGGCATTATAAAATACAATTATTCACCTATCCGTGATGAAAATTGTGGACTCGAAAAATTATTTTAACTATGTTTAGTTACCTTTTGAAAAAAAAGTTCAAAATTCACCATTTCAAAAAGTTGAAGTTAATATGGGGATCCAGATGCTGGACAGACTATAAACGTTTTACAACTTTCAGCTTTTATAACCAAGTATCTAGTTTTTATTCTTTTACAAATAGGTTTAATTATTGTGATGACATTCACATTGCAACTATATGCATCACATATGGAAACATAAACATGTGAGATTCATCATTTTTTTAAAATAAATAATGAAAGAAAGTGGGTGTGGTTGGTTGATGAAATATACTTTTGGTACCTACTACCTATATTAATATGCAAAATTCTTTTCAGGTAAGAATGATAAATTGATTGTAACCTCTTGGAACACCAGAACTACCACTTCAAGAATCATGACCTCTGTAAATAACAAACAAGACATATATATGTTGTAGGTTTAGATACCACAATGTAAACACCAATTGCATGTGTATTATATATAATTCCTTGGCATATTTTTAATGTGTGTATGTGGAATGTATGGGCAGTGTAGAAGATATTGAGAGACACCATCATGGAGTCACAGGATGAAACCAGTGTTAATATAATCACAATTGTTCCATACTTTTCCATATTTTTAAGCCCACTGTTTTCTAGTTAGAGTGTTACATGCTTTCTGATACTGGATAGACAATAACAGTTTTACAACTTTGAGCTTTTATAACTTTTTTGAAAATTTCCCATCATTCCTAGTTTTTATTCATTAAGAATAAGTTTATTAAATATTAATGACATGCACATTGCTCATATATGCATCACATAGAAATATAAATATGTAACATTTATCATTTTTTTTTCTTAATAAATAATCAAAGAAAATAGGTTTGTTTGGATGATAAAAAATATTTTTGGTACCATAATAATATGCATAATTTTTACCAGGTCAGAAAGAATAATTATAATTGTAAATTCTTGAAAGGCCAATGAAACAGTTTACAGCATTGTAACTTTCGTGAATGATGAACTATTATATTTTGGACATTTACATGACGTTGATCGTTCATATTGATACTTGTAAGTAGAAACAATTCTTCATTGTATACCTAAGTAACTGTGCAAAATAAAATTTCAATCTTAAAAATGAGCCTCGAGTGTTGTTTCGAAATGTCTCCATACAGGGTAAATGCAGGTACCTATTATCCATTTTTTCTGAAAAAATGTAGCACTCAAAAGGTGCGATTTGAGATGACGAATCAAATGGCGTGATTTTTTTATATTTGACCCCCGCTAACCCCTCTAAAAACGCTTGAAAAAGTCACGAATACTTTCAGAGGTACGTTTTATACTTTTTAAAAAATATATAATATAGCCTATTGTAAAAAGTGAATTTGGTTAAATTTTCTTTCCAGTTTATTACGAAGAAATAAAAATACAGGTGCAGGTTCTTCTATGAATGCGCAGCATAGAATTTATTATGGTTGTAATTGAAGATTGAGACGATATGGGAAAGTGTTGTCCTAGCAGAGGTTTAGTTTAATGGTAGGTACTTAACTGTAATTTGGTAAGTATGAAATTAAATTTTTCAGCACATTCGAAAAACCCCAAACTTTTAAAGATCTGCTAGAGGCTCCAAAACTGAAGTAAAACGAGTCGAAAAAAGCAATAGTCTATAGGTACCTACATGGTTGAAAAGCATATTCAAATTGCAAACTTTTCAGTAATTTCTGCTTTTTTTTTTTTTTTTTTAATCTGTTCACTCTTGGTAAAACATGTGAAAATTAGTCCATTGGATCTAAATTTTACCATTTTCGACCATTCTGAAGCCTTCAGCGTAATTTTCGATTTCTTCACAATTTTAAAAGTTCTCCAGAATGCGTGAAAATCAAGTTGAGCAGCTAATCAAAATTCAGTAGTGACTCAATTTCAACTTGTTCAAAGGACTAATCAGCATTTGAATCGATTTCCAGGCGGAT
The DNA here is from genome assembly GCF_950023065.1 of Planococcus citri. Classification (NCBI taxonomy): domain Eukaryota; kingdom Metazoa; phylum Arthropoda; class Insecta; order Hemiptera; family Pseudococcidae; genus Planococcus; species Planococcus citri. Next base: position 59,459,906 of record NC_088680.1, on the reverse strand, counting down.
ACCTGGAATGTTTTTCTTGACCAGCATATTTATGAGGGGGGGGGGGAGAATGAAAAATGTCATTTTCGGAGGGGAATTTTCAACATTTTCTTAACAATAGTTGATACCCCCCACCCCCCACCGAATCGTAATTTCACCATTCCGAGCCATTCTGGAACTTCCAGCACTGAGTGTAATTTTCGGTTTCTCCGAATATTTTGGAATTTCTCCGAAAGGCGTAATAATTAAATTGGGCAGCTTAAAATAGAGTTATGGGCTATGCTCGAATTATTCAACGAGTTTATCCACATTTGGGCCGTCCAGGCGAGCAGCTCGAGTTTTTTTTCAGCAATTTTCACTTACCCACTTACACCATTAAAAATTTATGTTTTTCAAAAAAAATACTCGAAGGGTCTACCTAAAAATCGGCTCAAATTCGATAAACCATTTGAACAAGCCGGAAATGAGCCACAACTCGATTTTTAGCATTCCAAATTAATTTCCACGTCTTCTGGAGAATTTTTATAGAAATCTAAGATCACGCTGAGGGCTCCAGAATGGCCAGAAATAGGTTAAATTTGATCAGAAGAAGTTGAAAATCAGTTTCGGGAATAATTCCCATAATTCTTCTAAATAAATTGGTATTAGGTATGTGCATTTCTTTTTTTTCTTTTTTTTCTTTTTTTTTTGAAATTGTAAACCACTGAAAATGATTGATTTTGAATTTTTGAAAAATTCGTAATAAATCGAAAAATCTGTTAGAACAGCTGAAATTTTGTTAACTGGGGTTTCAAACCATATTTTTTCGAAAAATCGCGGTCTCGTTCAAATCGAAAGCGAATACCTCGTAAGATTCCTTTGAAAGAATTTGAAATTATTTCGACAATTTTTCGCTTTACAGTAGCTTCAAATCCAGAAAATTATCAATTACTTTCAAAGAACTCCACACAACCTAAGCATCGACGAAAAAAACCGATCATAATTCGTATAATTTTCACAATCGGTGTTGAAAAGAAATAAAGAAATTATCGTTGAACTCGTGAACAAAAGATAAATGAAACAGCGTTGATTCTAATTTTCAATCGCACGACAATGATTATGCAAACACGTGTTCAGATCATTAATTAATATTTCGAAGCATTAAAAAATCATCCTCGCTTCGCTACAAATGGTGGAAAATCTGCGCATTATTCACATTCATCGTCGATGCAACATCCAACTTCAAACTGAACAAACATAAATGGTAGTCCTCCCATACAATTATGTCAAAAGTAAACACTCCAAATGGCAGGCGTTTTTTCATTTTAATGGAATATTTGACTTTGAATAGCTCACACTAGAAAATTATTCGTAATTTGCACGAGCTTTGTGCTTGAACTCGGTGGTATTCATTCAAAATGTTCGCTCCAAGTTGGTTCATCGTTGTATTTGCGCTAGTACAAGTAAGTAAAGGGTAAATATTACACGAATTCAAGATTTTTTTTTTCATATTTACGTGAATAATCAAATTATTTTTGTTATTTTTCAGTGTTTAAATGCTCAACAAATATCACAAATGTGCAATTCATGCGCACCAGTGCAACGTAAGTCGTAAATATTTTCTCACCATGAATTATAAAATACGAGTGGAAAATTTCAAAACCAACCAAATAACCCATATTTACTTATTTTATAGCGGGGCAACCTTTCGTACTGAATGCTCAACCAGTAGACCAGCAGAATATAGGCGATCAATGTTTCAACCAACCGATTCAATGTGATCAAAATTACCCATATAGATATCTGGATGGTAAATGCAACAATTTGAAGCATTTACAATGGGGTATGACCAATCACACCATAATAAGATTGCTACCAGCTGCCTATTCTACAAACCAGAGTAAGTATACCTATCTTCCAGATCATTATTCACACCATTAAGTAGGTACACGAAAACGTATTTTCAAACGTTTGAATTTTTTTTAATGAACTGTATAGACGATCCTGGTGGTACTCCGAGAACCTCTGTAGTCGATGGTTCACCTTTACAAAGCACCAGGGTTATTTCAAACGATTTCTTTACCGATCATCATTTCCCTAGCAAGCAGTATACTCTGGCCTTCATGGTGATGAGTCAATTGTTCACTCACGACGTCTTATCGCTGAGATTGAGGAATCCTCGTGAGTATAAAAAGGACATGGACAGTGCAAGAGATGCCCAATTTTATGAAAACTCGGTATGATCAGACTTGTATGATTTTTAGCATTGACTGGTTGTTGCCAAAATGGTGGAACCGCCAGAGTACCTAAAAATAACTGGGATCCGGGATGTTTAGCGATAGATATACCATCAGGGGATCGATATTATTCGCAGTTCAATATCCTCTGCAGTCAAGTTGCACGAGCTGCATTCGCATCTGACTTTAATTGTAAACTGCCAGAAGTTGAACAGGTAATTATCAATATAATTAATTTAAATTGTATCAGCAGAATCGGATTTAGCATTTTTCGGCTCCAAAAAAATGCAAATTTCTGACCTCTCCACACCTCACCCTTCAAAAAAAAATAATAAGATTTTTTCAACTATGTATTCAGAATGCACTCGACTTTATAAAAATTTTCCAAGTATAAAAAACTGGCTGAAATTGACAATCAATAGTTTTTTCATTTCTGAATTCCAACGTGTAAGAAAATATTATACGCTACGACTTTGATAATTAACCCAAAGACCCCTGCTAATCCTGAGATGTTGTGTAAAAATGCTTTCAATTTCCTGAATTAGATCATCACAAGCATCTCTTTAACCCACAGTTCACCCCCCCCCCCAGCCCCTTAAAGCCGTCTCGTAAAAGAGGTACCGATTTTTTCAATTATCCTCAAAAACCGAGGAAGCAAAAACCCCAATGAGGTAAATCATGAAACTGAATGATAAAGTATCATTAGATATACTGAATGAGTGAAAGCAGAATCCCAAAGAACACCCCACCCCTTTTTGGGGGGGGGGGCAAATTTTGAAAAAAGTTGGGATAAAATACAGGGACCCATGCTCCATTTTTGGATTAACATATTGATGGTAGAGCTTTCACAAAATGAAATCATATCACCTTAGATTTGAGCAACTTTTAAAAAGAAGTAAGTAAGTCTTTTTGGTTTTTTGGAAAACAACGGAAACGTTGATAATTTTCGCAAAAGGCATGCCTTTATAGCAATTTTTAGCAGAAAAAAGTGAAACTTTTTCAAAATTTTCAGCAAAAAGTAAGATTTATTTGCAATTTTTGAGAAAAGCTTAGGATAATTTCGGGTACCTAATAAAAGCAAGGTTGACAATTTAGTGAGAAAAAGAACTTTCTGAGAAAAAAGGAGGAATTTCTTGCAGTTTTTCAAAAATGCAAGATTTTGACAATTTTAAACGAGCAAAAGACGAAGCTTTTTGAAAACGTCTGCCAAAAAAAAAACCGAGACTTTTGGATAATTTTTGGGAGAAAGTGAGACTTTTTGACAAATTGAAGCAAAAAATGAAGCATTATTGGAAATTTTCGATAAAAAAAAAGAGAAAATTTACGACAATTTTGGGCAAAAATCAATAAAACTTTAAACATTTTTGAAAAAAGCGCGTCTTCATATGCAATTATATTAATGGCAAAAGTGAGACTTTTTCGAAATTTTTATAGAGCATAATGAGACCTTTTCTGAGATCTTTTATCAACTTTTCGAAAAAAGCAAGTTTTTTTGGAAATTCTCATTCTTAAAAAAGTGTGTGAACTTTTGGGATTTTTTGTACGTAAAAAAGTAACAGTTTTCAGCAATTTATGGAATAAAACGAGACATTATCGATGTCGCCCCCCCCCCTCAAGATGTTAGGTCAACATTTGGAAAAATTTTATTTCTGAGAATAATTTTAAGGAAGTGTTTTGAAAGTGTAACCACAAAATACTTCTGGTAACTTTGTACATAAAATGTTTTTAATTTTCCCAAAATTCATATTAAAAAATAGCTAAATATGCATGAAAATTATTAAAAGAGGGAATAAAATACTTCATGAAACATTGCAAAAATTGGAAGAAAGGGCAGAACATTGCCTGAAATTGATTTTTAAAAATGACAAAATTGGCACAAAAATAGTTGAAGACTTTTTCAAAATTTTTGTCAAAGAATTGAGACCTTTTCTGAATTTTTTGGTGAAATACAAGACCATTCTATCAATTTTTCGTAAAAAGCATGTCTTTTGGGTGATTTTTATTTTTTAAAAAAGTGCGAAATTTTGGGATTTTTGGCAAAAAAAACCAACAGTATTCTGCAATTTTTGAAATAAAACGAGATTCGATGAGAATCAACGTTTTTTCTTTTTCTCCCTTCAGGTCAAGATTAGGAAAAATTCAATTACTGAAAATTATTTTTAAGAAAGTACAATGTATACAACTATACATATTTAGAAAAAATGAGCAAAAGTTACTTTTGGTAACTTGTAAACAAAATTTTCAAATTTTCCCAAAATTCATTCAAAAAATTACCTTCTGTATAAAAGTTTTTAAAAACGGATTAAAGTTTATACAATATTGCAAAATTAGAAAAAAGGTGGCAGAAAATCACCTGAAATTGATGAAAAGAATTACTTACAAAATTAACACATTTGTTAAAACGCTGAAATTTTATACAATTTACAAAAATTGTCAAAAACATTCGAAAAATTGTCTACAATTTTTAGAAAATGAAGTGAAAATTTATTAGAAATTTCAAAAATCACTCAAAATAGCGAAAAATGACTAGAATTGATTTTAAAATAACAAATTTGATACATTGCTAACGTTAAAATTTTTGTTAAAATGTGAAAGTAATGGAATTAATAAACGAGTGAAGGGGTATCGATGAATGATACAGGAAAAGAACCAGATATAAGTCACTTTTTCAAACTTTTGTGTTAAAGGCCTTTTAATAAAACACTAGAGTGCTCCAACTTTGTGGAGAATTTGAATTTCATAAATGTAATGACCGGGAATATATCACACAAAATCCCATAAACACAAGTCGATGCCTAATATGTAGAAGGAAAAATCAAGAGATACGTGAGACTGAGATACGAATTGAAAAGTTTTTCTTTTCATGAAAAAATCAAGCAAAAAAAAATTAGTGTTTAGAAACAAGTTAAATAAGATGAAAATCGATTATTATAAAAAATTTTCACATTCTAAATTTTGACATTTTCTTCCTTCTGCTTCAGATTTGGTCTTAGTTCATTTCTCTTCCTCCTCCATCTTTTAAAGTCCATTTTCACTATACAAAACATCGATTTTTTTTTCGAAATCTAAATACACTACATTTTTTTACTCCTCAGTGCAAATTTTAATTCAACTCTGAACTCATTTTTGAAAATTTGTGACTTCTCTGGTTCTTTTCCGGTACCCTTCAGATGATAATTACTCCCTGTTTAAAGATTCTGAAACATTGTATTTTGCCCCTTGAGAAAACAGAAAAATCTTACCTGACTAGAGTAGTAATATCGTAGACGTTGTGCACTGGTAAGGAACTATTATTCCACTAACATAACTTACCAAATGGTTCACAACTTTCTATCCGATAATAAAACATACACGCAAGAGTGACGACTAAAACGAGATAAAAATGTCATATTCATATGACAAATGGTTCGTTGAGTAAATACTTGGATTAGCTCACAGAATGTGATAAAGGCAATGAACATTTAACACCACTGACGCTATACGTAAGAGGTATAACGTCAATGCCTAACACTTACCAAGACGTCTATTTATTTAATTTCCAACTAAACAAATACGGAGCCTAATCCTAAATTTATGAAAAATATACAAATTTAGACGAAAATAGAACGCATTAAAATGACAAAATGAGGGTAATATTTCATAAAGTATTACGTACTGCTGATAAAATACCCAAAAATAATTCAAAAATAAGCTAAAATGGTTGGAAATTCTGAGAAAGATTTGAAAAAAAAATTATCAAATGCAGAAAATGATGTAGAAATATGTACCCCTGAATTTATGAAAAATTGACTACATTTACATGAAAATCATTAAAAATGCAAATACTCGAATAATAAAATAACCTCATTTTTGACATTTCTGCCATGCAATAGGCAATCAGTGTAACTTCGTATTTCGATGGTTCTGTCGTTTATGGAGCTTCGGCAGAGATAGGAAAATTATTGAGGTCGATGCAAGACGGTAAATTACGAACTGAAACATCAGACGATGGTCGAATATTTTTACCCCATACTGATCAAGCAAATACTTTCTGCTTCGTGGAAACCAATAAAGCTGGATGTTTCCAAGGCTGTAAGTGAGATTCTGAAGAATAATGGCATGAATTTTTCTTTTTATCAATTCTATAAATTTGCAGCTGACTTTCGAGCAAATCAGCATGCTCAATTGGCAGTAATACAGGTCATACTGTTGAGAATACATAATAAAATATGCGACGAACTGAAAAAAATGAATGCACAAAGTCCCGAATGGCAAAAAGACGAAAAATTGTATCAAGAAGCAAAGAAAATTCTAACAGCCATGTTGCAAAATACGATATATGGAAGATTTAGCGAAATTTTATTCGGTGAGAATTTATGATTTAGGTAGTTTTGTATTTTGTGAAATGAGTCATGACAAATGATTTTCCTTCTTCAGGGCCGGAATGTTCCAGATCTTACGGATTCACCGAACCTGATAATCAAGGATATTCTGGAGGTTATGATCCTGAACTGAATGCAGGAACAACAGCTGAATTTGAACACGTTGCATTCAGATCTTTCCACAGTTTGGTGGAGGGAAATTTGAAGTAGGAATCAGCATTATTAATTGGCTCTGATAATACTTCTTTAAAACTAATCAAATTTATGACGATATACAGGCTTTACGATGACGACAGAAAAGAAGTTGGCACATTCCTCTTCAGTGACTGGTTCAACAATCCTACTTTCGTAAAACAACCTGGTAACCTGGATAAAATATTAATCGGTATGGCTACTCAAGCAATGGAGGGTTTTGATCGATTTTACACCACATCGGTGAGTATTTCAGATTGCCTATACATCAATGAAAGGCATGAATGACAGTTTGGTTGATCTTTTGAACTTCAATACCTACAATTTATTTTATTAGATCACGCAAGAATTCTTCAAACAATTCAACCAAGGTAAATTTGGCTCAGATTTGGCAGCAATAGACGTCGAAAGAGGAAGGGATTGCGGTGTACCTCCCTACATATGCTACGCTACCTTGGCTGGATGGCCAGTAGTCAATAATTTCGACGACTTAACCGATCGAATGGAACCTAAAGTAAATAAACGACCACTGAAAAATCAAGAAGTAACCTTAGGGAGTCGTCAAACAACACCTAATATAAAATCGTTATGTGTAGATGATCGATCGTCTGAAAAAAGCTTACAAAACAGTCGCTGACGTAGATGCCATTGTAGGTGCCATTTTAGAAAAACCCTTTGGAGATTCGATGGTTGGCAAAACACTGCATTACGTTATGGCAGAACAATTCAGAAGATATAAATTCGGCGATTCCTTCTTTTATACTTTTGAAGGAAGAGGGCAATTCACACCAGGTTAGATAAAGCAATAAATTCAAATATTTTACTGAAAATAATAACTTCTTTGATGAAATTCTTGATTTAAAACACATCCGTGTTTATTTTAGGACAACTGGCAGCACTCAGGAAAACAACTTTGTCACTTATATTCTGCTGGGGAAGTGATGGAATTAAGCACATGCAGAGGGACGCCTACACCTTACCTGGGCAAGAGTAAGATTAGATATTGATCGATAATACTTACGTACCCAATTCCTCGAGTACATTTGAAGTTCCAACGTCACTTAATCAAACATTAAAATCAAATTTTATCAATTTCAGACCAATGCTGGAATGCAGTCAAATTATAAACGATTTCATGAAAGACTTGTGGGCAAACTGGCAAGAAAAACCAACCCAGTAAGGAATTTAATTTTATGTAATACTTGTATTCGTGAATTTATTTTAAATTAATTAAGTATCCGATCACGAATCGGAAATTATTTTAAAAGTAAAATATATATTCGCACACTTGAGCATTATTACTCGTTGATGACTTATATTTACAATCAATGAAATAAAAATGGTGGAAAAATTTCTAGCTTTGGGTAATTTATTTTTGAAATTGCGCAGACTACCAACGCAGTCTCATCCTTATACAGAAGCACATATATCGTTATAAGTTTTGTGAACGGAGAAGGTAATGGAACACTCAGTATAATTGACTATAACTTAAGGTAGGTAGGTACATATAAACAGGTAGGTCCATTTTTCAGTTCTTCCTTCCAAATGGCGATTTAGCTTCGGTTCGAAGATAATAGATACCTCTAGCTCTAAGAAAATTACAAAAATTATAAAATAGAATTAATAAGTAATAAATGTTTAGTTATGTGATTTTCATTTTATGATTCCTGTGCAATAACATAATAAAATAATTAGAAAAAAACAAGAGAAATTGATATAGAACCAACTCTAAAATGAAACCAGATCCAAAATACAGAGAACAATCAAAATATCCAGGTGAAAATTTTTTACATTTTCAAAGAGAACTGAAAACATCAAAACGTTGAAAAAAATAAATTCTCGAAATTTTGGTAAAAATACATTCCTTTGGAAATTTTGGCTAAAGAGCAGGTCGTTTCAGTTCACAGGAATTTTTTATAATATTTCCGAGGGGAGGGGAAAGGGAGCAGATGAAACTGGGTCAAAAAATTCTTCAATTCAAAAAATTCTCGGGTCAAAAATGATGTCATTTTTTTTAAAAAACTGGAAATATTTTTGAAAAATTAAAATAACGAAGAAAATATTTTTAGCAATTTTTGAACTAGAAAAGCAAAACTTTTGACAATTTTGACCAAATATCCAGAGTATTTTGTTGCAATTTTCTTCAAACTGGTTTAGGGGAAATAGTAGGAGATGATCTTGGCTTAAAATTCGATCAAAAAAAAAATTGGTCAACATTTTTCCATTCGTATTTTAAAGAGGATTGGAAAAAAATAAAAAAACCTCATAAAAAAATTCATTTTTACAATTCCAACAAAAATACAGGATTTCTTGTTAGAAATGTTGGCTTAAAAAAAGGAATTTCCACAGGAGATTTGTCTAATAGGTATTCAGAAATTGATCAGAACAATTGTTCAAATCAAAAAATTTTCAGGTCCAAATATTTTCTATTTTTATCGTCGTCGTCGTGGTTCCTTATCCTTTACAGGACATTGGAAATCGCATTTTTTGTGGTACCCTAACAGGTCGCAGTGGCTATTTTTATAGAAATAACAAAAAGAATGATTTTGGGCAATTCTGACAACAAAAAAAACAGGATTTTTCACAGGAAATTTTTCCAATATTTCAAAAGTGAAGAGGAGGAGAGCAGATGAGATTGGGTCAAAAAATGGTCAAGTATGAGGTATAAATTTTTCTATTTTCAAAAAAAAAAAAAAAAAAATACTTGAACAAAATTAAAATGTAAAAATACCTACTTTTCGAAATTTTGATAAAAAAGCAAGATTTTTTTGACAATTTCAGATTTTCAAATGATTCAATTGTGGGGGTGAGGGCCTGAGAAGACTGATACTGGATCAAAATTTGTGTCAATAAAAATTTTTTTAGACCAATTAAGAGAATCCGAGAGGGAAAAAATTAAAATGATAAAAAAAAGTGTATTTTTGGCAATAGTGAGGAGGAGGAGAGTAGATGAGATTGGGTCAAAAAATGGTCAGGTATGAGGTACAAAATTTTCCATTTTCAAAGAAAAATATAGGTATAGATAAACATTTTCAAAAATTAAAATGCAAAAAAATACTTTTTGAAATGTTAATAAGAAAACAAGACTTTATTACATTTTTTCCCCAAAAATCAAGACTTTTTATCAGATTTTCAAATGATTCAATGGGGGAGGGGGGCTGAGAGGACTGATACTGGATCAAAATTTGTAAAATAAAATACCAATTAAGAGAATTGGAATAAAATTGAAATAATAAAAAAAAATGTTTTTTCGCAATTCTGGCAAAAAATTATGTTTTTTTAAAAATTTTGGCTGAAAAACAGGACTTTTTCACAAGAAATGTTTCGAATGTTTCAAAGAGGGAGGAAGAGGAGATGCGATAGGGTCAAAATTTCCTCAAGTGAAAGAATTTTCGGTTCAAATGTTTCTACTTTAAAAGAGAAATGGAAAAAACTTTTAAAAATTCAAGAGCATTAAAAAAAATATTTCTTTGCAATTTTGGCAAAAAATCACATTTTTTTGGTAATTTTGGTTCTAAAAAGTTGTTGTTGTTGTTGTTTATTTGATAAAACTGTTCATCGGAAATTTTTTCAAATATTCCAAAAGAGAGAAGGGGAGCAGAGGGGATGAGATCGATTAAGAATTTGTTCAAGTAAAAAAATATCAGTTCAACATTTTTTCCATTTTCAGAAAGCAGCAGATGGATTTTTTAACATCAAAATTTAAAAAAAAAATGAACAAAAAATTTCAAAATTTGATTAAAAACATTGAAAAATTACCAATTTTTTGCAGCAGATAAGATATATGTACAAAAGCAGAATATGTAACAAGACGCACAAGCAAAAATCTGGGCAAAATTAGGGAAAGCAGGACTATTGAACACCTTGAGGGGGGGGGTTAATTTTTTAACCCTTTCACAATTTTTTACAGCTTTGAACAAAATAAATTTTCACATCTGTTTAACCCCTTTCAATTTTATGTCGTCGTAGGGAGCCCACTCTAATCAAACCAAAGTTGTTTTAAGTTTGTTTTAATTTTTTTTAAATTACCTACAAATTTGCTCAATTATCATGATAAGCTCCCAAATTTTCAAATTTTGAATAATTTCTTACCCCTCCATCTCTCAAAAGTATACTATTACTTTCATTCAACGCATCATGTACGTATTATATCTACTCACGTAGAAGGTGTTTCATCTCCCATATACACGATAGGATATCCATTACACGACGCATTTTTCAACGCTTCCCACGTATCGCATTTATACGCTCTGAACGAACTAGGATACAGGATGGAATCGGCGAAAAAATTATACGCTCTTCCGTGGCTACACGTGACTGCAAAAACGTACAATAATGTGCACAATATGGATACAAGGTATGAAAAAATACCGCGCAATGAGTAATTACAAGATTGCATCAGACCATTGAGGGAACTAGTCTCTACACAGCCGGGCTGCGGAGGCACTCCACCATTGGGGTAAAAATCAGCATGTCCTAAAGGCTGCATATATCCAGCAGCTCCTCCCGCCGTATGAATTATATCCACGAACTCCGCATCTGATGTATCCAAAACGTTGTTGTGAAGTTGATGGACGTGCTCAAAAGCTGGGCCAGCGGGATCCAAACCTCGAGAATAAAACAAAAAATATATATTTTTGGGAGAAAAGTAACAATTGTGATGAAATCTGAGAACTCACCAGTGATCCTGGCAACTTTTCCACTCTTGACCGAGCTTCCTACAGCTCCTGCTACATGTGATCCGAGACTGTGGCCGATTACGTGAACGTTTTGTAGTGAGGCGAATTTCTTTTCGACCAATTCTTCGATTAAAGTTGCTATAATTGCGCCTACTTGTTTGGTAAAATATGCAGGGAGTGGATAAGCTTTCCACGAAGCTGTTTCCGACCAATCGATGGTTATTACGTTGATGTCTTTTTTAACCAGATAAGCTGCGAGGAAAATTCACAGAAGTATTACAAATTGGAAGACAATTTTAACAAAGGTGTCTTTACCGTTCTTTATTCCTTCCACTGATCCAGATTTTTCCGATGAAAGCCATCCGTGAGTGATGAATTTCACTTCGTGATATTTTCTCCAGCCTTTTAATATGTCTTCGGTCACATTCTTGATGTATATTCTTTCTCCGGCGACATTATCTCTAAATAAGTGACAGTAAATTAAGATTAATGAAAAGAATTGATTTGTCAAAGTTGAAACAACGTTAGCTCGACACAAATCGTGAGTAGTTAACGTTGTTCTGAAATTTAATTTATTTGCAGGATAATTAAAAATGTCATCAGCTGCACTCGTTGATTCGAATATTTACAAACCTGTTGTAATATTTAAAAATTATTTCTTTTTCTTCAACAGTTAGTCCGGATTTTGCATCGTTATCGATGCTATTCTCATCGACATTTTCCATACGTTCGTTATCCTCATCACTATCCAGAAGTCTACTCGAAACTAAAAAATTAAATCACTTAGAACGCTCAATTTATTCCAATATTATTAATTTGAAATTTGTTCACTCGAAAAAATTATAAAATTACTTTTTAGATGTTGCAAAAAAAAAAAACAAAAAACAATATTAAAAACTCACCATGTAATCCTAAAATAAAATACAAAAATAAACTATATTTTACAAAACGCATTTCTATTTTTAAAAAATCCTATCGTCTAAATGATTCCATTTACACACACTACATCTTAGAAACAAACCCTCACGAATAAATAACTCACCTCACAGTTCTCCGAGTAATTTAACGCTTACATTTTATCGAAATTATAAATATGCATGAAACTTTCTTCATTTCAGAAGCAAATGATAAACAAAAAAAGAGGGTCTGTCCAAAAATTACTTACCATGAACGTAATTATACGTTTAATTGACATCTTGACGAGACTTCACGGTTTCAAATTCGAGACAAAAAAATGTCAAATGGGTTTTGTGTTCGATCAATCAACCGAATTCGAACAGTAAAATAAATAAAACCACTCGAAACACGATTCGCTGTCAAAATACACGACTAAATTCATATCATTGAACTAAATAACTCGTTGGAATTCGTGTCGATGGAGTTAAAAAAGTCATCAAAGGTTATAAATATTCAAAATAAAGTATAATGAGTCAAATTCGGAGTAAAAAAATTGTACCCCTGGTGGGACTCGAACCCACAATCCCCGGTTTAGGAGACCGATGCCTTATCCATTAGGCCACAGGGGCCTAGTGCTGAAAGATGCGAAATGAGCACTATCCAAGCTTCCACAACGTTGGTGGTATTATACAGGAATAAAAATAATTTTTCAATACAGATTTCCAATGATTTTTTTTAGAAAATAATTATAAATTAATAATTATTATAATTGAATATCTGTTAGAAATATTCCTCAATAGACAATTCGTAATTTTAACTGGATTTAATTCAATAAAAGATAAATTATCTTATTATCTTCATCACGTGTAGGTAGAATCACAGGAACTTCACAAGATAAATTTAAATGAAAACGAAACAAAAATATTTAGGCAACTTCACGAACTCGAACTTTTGAACTAATTGATATTAACATTTCATACTTACTCGTACCTACAGTATGTTAAAAAAATATCACGAGATTGACTCTCAAAAATAATTGTATGTGCTTTAAATCGATCAATTTTTCACACAACCATATGAAGAGGAATTTAAAATAGAATTAGAAGTAATTCTCAATGAAAGGAAAAAATTGCAGTAAAACGATAAAGACAAATTGTTTTTTTCTGTACACCAATGATACTGATAGACTGACCGGAAACAAGGTAAGCAGCAAAATAAATTCTTATGCAAATGGCAACAAGGTGCAGATAAAATTGTTGCTAAAATTAAAGTGCATGGTTCGTATAGGTCTGTACTAGAAAAAAATTTGCCAGAGGGGGAAATTTTGTACGCAGACTGACGCAAACATAATGTAGTATCGTATTTCAATATTACTGAGCTCGCCTTAAATCCAGGCATGCCTTTTGTCACTGTTTGGGAGGGGGAGAGACTGTCAAAAGGGATACAAATTTTGGCTTTTCAGTCATATACAGGGTGCGGCAGCTTTAGGTTACCATTTTGGTAACACTGTTGTGGTCTCTTCCACGTGTCTGAGAAAAAAAATGAATACATGGTTGGAAAGAGGATAAAATGCCATTTTAAAAAAGTTCATTTGATTTTAAAAATTACATCTGCACAATGTTTACCAGTACCTTTTACAAAAGTTGTCGTTTTTCAACACTTTAAAACATTCTCCAAAATTGGTTTTTCAATTGCGGCACATTCAGCACAAATTCTTTCTTTCAAATCTTCCAAATCATGAACTTTGGTTAAATATACTTTTTTTCTTAAGATGTCACCAAAGAAAAAAGCCACAGGCGTTACGAGATCCGGTGACCTCATTGGCCAAGGAATGGAGCCGTTTTTTGAGATGATTCTGTTCCCAAACATCTTCTCCAGAAGTTGAATTGTCCTTGATCCTTGAACAGGGGTGTGCAGTGGCCACATCTTGTTGAAAATAAGAAGTAGACAATATTAGTTTTCTATGAAGAGCAGATGGGGCCACTGCGCACTCGTTCAAGGATCAAGGACAATTCAACTTTTGAAGAAGATGTTTGGGAACCGAATCATCTCAAAAAACGGCTCCATTCTTTGGCCACTGAGGTCACCGGATCTCGCAATGCCTGTGGCTTTTTTCTTTGGTGACATCTTAAGAAAAAAAGTATATTTAACCAAAGTTCATGATTTGGAAGATTTGAAAGAAAGAATTTGTGCTGAATGTCCGCAATTGACAAACCAATTTTGGAGAATGTTTTAAAGTGTTGAAAAACGACAACTTTTGTAAAAGGTACTGGAAACATTGTTTAGATATTATTTTTAAAACAAAATAAACTTTTTTAAAATGGCATTTTCTCCTCTTTCCAACCATGTATTTATTTTTTTTCTACGACACGCGGATGATACAATAACAGTGTTGCCAAAATGATAACCTAAAGCTGCCGCACCCTGTAGCTTTTAAATTACCCAGAAAGTTTAAGAAATGTGCGAACAAGGACATCAACAAATTTATCATGGGAAGTCTTCTCTAAGTCGTCATGGAGGCGGGGGGGGGGAATTATAACGTACTGAAAATATTTAGTGCCATTGGAAAATTTTTCATTATCTCGATAAATGATGTAAAAAATTTTAAATGATTTGCCAAAATATTCCAAAAAGGGGTGAAGGAGGAAATTAATCATGACCCAATTTTGATTCCAAAATTCTTTAAAAATACCTACTCAAAAAATATAGATATTCGTCGAAATGTTTGAATTTTTTGAATAATTTTAACTCACTAGAGAGGGGTTGTACGACAATTCTTCAGAAATTCCAAAAATCACGACTCAATTTTAGGCTCAAAGCTCTTTAGAAATGCTCAAAAATATTTTCATTTGAAATTTCAAATTGAAATTTAATTTTGTGGTCCCATTATTTTTTTCAAAACAAGATTAAAATAATCGAACTACAAAATTAAGATCTTCAAAATGAATTAGGGCACCTGTAATGGGGGAAAGAAGGCATTAATCGAAAA
The DNA here is from genome assembly GCF_950023065.1 of Planococcus citri. Taxonomy (NCBI): domain Eukaryota; kingdom Metazoa; phylum Arthropoda; class Insecta; order Hemiptera; family Pseudococcidae; genus Planococcus; species Planococcus citri. Next base: position 59,444,593 of record NC_088680.1, on the reverse strand, counting down.
ACTATCGATAAATTCGGACTCGGCGACCCAAAAAACCTAATAAACGACACGTCACAAGGGATTATAAGATTTTTTTCATCTTCATGGCCAAATTTGGGGAGGGGGAGTAGGGGTCAGATTCAAAAACTGAGTGAATATTCGAACTAGGCATCCCCTAAAACCCAACAAACGATATGTCACGCAGTATTATTATTATTATTTTGTTCAATACTTAAAATAAAATGGGATACCTGTGTGGGGGTTGGGAAGCTTGGGTCGAAAAATAAATGATAAATTCGGACTCAGAGGGTCAGATTGGAGAAAATAAGTCGATATTTGAACTCGGAATCTCCAAAACCCAAGCAAACGATATGTCACACGATACTATCTGTTATTTTCAACGTGGTCAAAATCCCCCCTCCACCCTTTTTTGGAATAAGGACCCATCACTTCGTGTTTTTTACTTTACGCCATTTCATTCTTTTACAGATAATTAAGGGTTCGCTCAGGGGCTGAATTGAAGTGATTTCTCAACATTTATCGAGATAGTGAGAAATTTTCTAATATACCATAATATTTTCAGCACACTACCTCCCCCCCTCCCCCTCCATAGCCTCTTGCAAGGTTCGTATTCGATTTTTTCCAAAAAAAATAAAAATAAAGTAATTTTAGTACAACCAAAAAAGTTATTACAAGACGTTAGCAAACCATTTTTAAAATATTTAAAAAATTATCACAAAAAATCCAGAACATTTTATGATTTTACATATTTTAAAAATGCTTTAAAAATTACTTTTTGGCGATTACTGTCAAAAAAAATGATATTTTCTCCTTTTTCCATACTTTTGTTAAAAAAATGAGGCAATTTCGCAACCATTTGATGATGAAGCGAAACTTTTTGGAAAGTTTTTCATGCAAGTGAGAATTTAAAAAAAGAGATTTTGACTATATAATTCCATTCAGCAAAATGCTGAGCTTTTATTGGTAATTTTTGGCAAAAAAAGCTACAGCAAAAGAACGAGACTTATTGGTAATTTTTTATATTTCCAGGTAAAAAAGTGAAATTTTTCAGCAATTTGCAGAAAGCATAATTTTTTGTCAACTTTTGGCAAAAAGCAACATTTTTTGGAGATTAGTTACTGGTAAAAAAAAAAAGTGAGACGTTTTTGCAAATTAAAAAAAAATAGGTTGGCAAAAAGAGAATCTTTGAAAATTTTAGCAAAAAGGCAAGACTTTTTGACAATAGTTGGTCCACAAGGCAAGACTTTTTGACGGTTTTTGAAAAAAAAAAAAACATTTTTAGCAATTTTTGAGGATACAACACTTTTTGACAATATTGACCAAAACCGATCTTTTTAGCTATTTTTGGCAAAATTTGGCCACAAGATGAGATTATTTGGATTTTTTTTCTTGAAAAATTCAACAATTTCAAGTAATTTTTAGAAAAAAAACTAAAAAGTAAGACTATAGGGAAATTTTTGCATTTTAGGTAAAAAGCAAACTTTATTTGGTCATTTGATAAAAATTGAAGCTTTATCACAACTTTTTGATAGAAAAAAGCGTATTGTTTGGAAAATGTTGGCAAAAAGCGAGACGTTGACAATTTTGATTGTGCCTTCAAAGTCGATTAGGCTGATTTAATTATTCTTTTAGTGTTCTTCTTGGTATAGCAATTGTCAAAAATTACGTTTTTCCAAACGCTTGTACCTCCCCTTTAACGAGACCCAAAGATTTGTAATCACAAAAAACAGTTTTTTTGCTGCTCCACATTCCACAACTTTTGTTAGAATTTTAAAAAAATATTCAAATACCAATTTTAATAACACTAAAATGTAGACATTTTCAACACCCACCCCCTCCCCAAAAAACTGCGAACAAATAATATAAAGATTCCATTTCTTGTTTTGTCTTTTTGAGGGGAGGGGGGAGGTAGATACCTCAAATGGTTTTTCTATACATATTTGGATATTTTTACAATAAAAATTGGCAATTAATACGAGTAAATTCTTTTTTTTCTTTCAAGCAGTCTCTGATCTGGATCATCTATCATGGGCAAGGAATAGGTGAACCACAAAATGTAGGTACGTATCTGGAGTAAAATCAGAGTAAGAGACGCCTATAGTAGATCGAGTATCTAATAAAATAAATTGTTAGGTTTTTAGTCATCTCGAATTGAAATCTCGGTGTTTATTATCTAATCGTTTCAGTACACGCGGTAGTTCGGTTATACACACACACAGTTCAATTATTCTAATATGATGACACATACGACGCATTTAAAAGACTGCTGAGCTTCCAATGGAGAAAATCTTATATCGTTACAGTTTTGTTTTTACGTATAAAAGACGTGTTGATAATTTAAAATACAAATTTTTAGTAACCCTGGATGCGGACTTGGCATAATATTGTCCATGGGATTCAGTATAATAATTTTAACCTTTAACGATTAATTTGATTTTTCATTATTATTATGAACGAGTAAATAAAATAAAACTTCGAATTAGTTATACTGTTGGTACATAGTTTAGTGTTTTCCTTATTTTATTATAGAACAGTGTTGTTTGTTTTTATGTTGGACGAGGAAGAGAAATGAATCATTTAGGTGAGTAAGTGTTTGAATACATTATGTAGTTTTAAAAAATAAAAATATGCAGTACCTATTTACTCGAATACAAATAACTCGTTGTATGGGAAACTGATATTTCTTTCTCAATAAATTAATTCATGATATTGTTTATTTTATCTAGGAATTTTATTATCGTTTGGACTTCTTGTAACTTCTGGGTACTGCGGTTTCATCAAATTTGGCCCATGTCTTATTGGATGGAAAGAGACGTGTCCTGATTCGCACATCAATTTTTACCTATTTACAAAGTAATTATCGTTTTTCAACTTACATTGCATAGAATGAATCACTCAATCACAATCACAAGTGGGTGATAACTTAGATTTAAAATTAAGGGAAAAAAATCAAAAACACCATAAGGCTTACGTTCAAATATAATTTTGTTTTTAAATAGGTAATTTTTTCAATATTTCTACAGGGTGGACAGAAATATCGGGTACCCCTAAAAAAGTTTTCTGCTAAATACTTCAGTTGGTCACAGTGAATGATAATAATGGTAGCACATGATTGGTTGTTAGACTGGAGAGATAACATTTCACCAATCATATGCATCTATTTCACGTTGCCAACCTATATTTTCAATGAAAAACTTTCTTAGGGGTACCCGATATTTCTGTCCACCCTGTACACTGTAGATAGGTACCTATATATTCCACAACTTACTCCGTGTTTATTTTTTCACACATACATAAAATTCTAAATATTTAAACCGATTTCATACAGGAATAATTCACTCAAACCACAAAAAGTTTTACCAGATAAAAATGATATTTTGAAATCGAATTATAATCCAGAGAAGTCGAACAAAATAATTATCCACGGATACAACAGCGATATGAACCTCTTCCAGTTGGTGAGAATGAAAAATGGTAAGTAAAGAGAAAATAATTATACCAAACCAGAGACATGGCATGGAATTCGTTCCATGCAAATTCAATTATTATTTATAATCACTCTGGGCAATGTTTACTTAAACCTGCTCAATCTCTACACGCGTATTTAAACGAAATATTTGAATAAGGTATTTGCTCGTTAATTAAAGTAAATCATTTTTTTTTTTTTTTGTAGAATACCTCGAACTCGATTATAACGTTTGGATGATCGACTGGGGAGAAATAGCTGCTGGACCTTGTTATCCGATAGTTGTGAGCAATTTGAATTATGTTGGGAAATGTATAGCTCAATTGGTGAATGAGATTTTATCCATCTCAAAAGCTCCTAAAGAGGTCTTCCATTTGTTAGGATTTAGCGTCGGAGCTCATTTGGCGGCGTATGTTGCAAATCACGTCAGACCTTATAAATTTTCCCGAATAACAGGTATGGGTATTGACTTATTGAGAATTTATTGTAGAAGCTGTTTCATTTAATAGATATAGTGTTGAATTACACGAGGTACCTAATGAGAAACGTGCTGAATCTTATCGTGTAACCAGCAATCAAAAATATGGCTGGAAATTGTAGATATCTAAAGTTATTACTTATTACTTAAACTAAATCAAAACAATGCTTTGTTCACATACCATGAATTAGTTCTTCGCTGAAGTACCTATTCAGGAACATGATTCCATTGAAAATGATGGGATTCTGATTCTGCTGATTGTGACATTCCGGCGGCGTAGAAATCACTTTACTAAGAAAAAATAACACGATAAGATAAGACACTCAAACGGAAGCATTCGATCGAACACATTTAGTTCACTGGAATTCACTTCACATCACTTCACTAGATACACTTCACAAGGATAAAATTAACGCAAAAATGACACATCAACACGAAGACGAAATTATTCGATTAAAACGCCAATTTATTGGTGAAATCCGCGCATTTTGAAACTAAAAATCACCATCACATAATAAGCATTATTCGTTCGATAAACAATTATCTAATGGTCACTTACTGAAACACTCCCGTATATTGCACAACTTTGTCACACAATTTTAATGCTTTAAATAGAATTATCCGATAAAAGGACAACTTTTAGAAAAAATTCGCACATTACACGAGAAGAATTAGTGGAATTGAATAAGAAACACTCGAGCAAGAAAAGACAATAGACGAGCGGATTGCGAAATGCGAGTAAACAAAGATGGATACTGGTTGCTTCTGGAACAAAAATAAACTGATAAGGAAGGACAAAAGATAACATTTGGCATTTTTGATTTTAGCGATGGAGTGGGGGTATCTGTACCTGCAGGGGTATTGAATTGACACATGACATTGAGTAAGAGTTATTGACATTGATCTTCTTTAAAATTTCGTTTTCGTTCTTTGGGAATGGACTGAATGGAGAAAAGTACTACCTACAGGGTGCCCAGAAATATCGAGTACCCCTAAAAAAAATTTGTTTTTCATTAAAAGTATAAATTGGCAACATGAAATAGATGCATATGATTGGTGGAATGTTATCTCTCCAGTCCAACAACCAATAATCATGTGCTATCATTATTATCATTCGTGACCTACCAAAGTACCTATTTAGTAGAAAACTTTTTTAGGGGTACTCGATATTTCTGGCCTTCTGGGCACCCTGTATCTTGTACCTACCTAGTACCTACATTAAGTATAAACGATAACAATATTTGCAAAATTCAACTTGAAAGTTGAAAGCATAGAAAGTAATAGCATAAGTTGACAATTGATAAAACTAACAAGACGATCGGTTCAATTTCTTGATACCTACCTATTCAAAAATTGCAAATTTTTATTTTCAGTGCATTGGGAGTGAGACTGAGTGATTCGAAAGATCAATGATCTGATCAGTGTATGTGCTTGTGCTTACTAAACTGTACCTCTTTGAGATGATCCAGAAGTTAATTTATTACATTCTCAATTTCTGACTCTGTATAAATAATTATAGTTTTTTAACTCTTTTTTTTGCCAAATTTTGTTGATTTCAGGCTTGGATCCAGCGTTACCATTATTTACAACTCCTTTGAAAGATGGAAAACTAGATAAAAGTGACGCCGAATTCGTCGATGTTCTCCATACGGATGCCTTGAAGGAAGGAAAAGTTGAAACTTGTGGTCATGTAGATTTCTATGTAAACGGTGGAATAGAACAGCCAGGATGTAAAACTAGTAGTATTATTGGTAAGAATATGACATTCTTTATCTTTTTAAATTCTGACAAGCAAAAAGGAAGACTTTAATGCAATTAATTGTGACGGAAAAAACATAACTTTTGGATTTAGGTGAAAAAAACTGCGACTTTCCTTTTCCAGCAAATTTGACAAAGAAAGCTTTTTTTTTGTAAATAGGTAATTTTGATGAAAAAACTGAGTTTTCTTTGTTGGAAAATTTGACAACAAACAGGACCCTTCTACTGTTTTGACTGGGATTTTTTGCAATTTTCAGGCAAAAGTAAAATTTTTGGTACCTAGGTAATTTTATTTCAATGAACAGCTGATTACTTTCTGCAATTCTGACAACACAGGCAGCTTTTTTGTGACGAAAAAGCAAGACTTCCAGAAAATCTTGACCAAACAGAAAGGGGTTTTTTGCAATTTTGGTTAAAAAACAACTTGAACTTTTGGAAATTTTGATTTTTTTTTTTAAACAGATATTTCTACCAGTTTTGACAAAAAATTCATCTTACCTACAATAAATTTCTATAGAAAATTACCCTATGTCTTATCTTAGTTAGGTTTTTTTGCACTACCTATTTTGACAAATAGTGAGATTTCTTGTAAATTTTGATTTAAAAAAAGCGCATTTTTTGCAATTATTTGGAGGGTTTGTCACAATAGCAAATTTTTTGGCGACCAAAAAGAATAGCTTAAAAGCAAAACTGTTTGAAAATTTTGAGCAAAAAATTTTTTTTGTAATTTTGATGAAAAACACACTTAGGTATTGCCTTTTTGACATTTTATTTTTGCAATTTTTACAAGAACGTAGGATTTTTTTAAATTTTGGAAAAAAAGTATTATATAAAAGTAAAACTTTTTGATTATTTTGATAAAAATGTGATTTTTGTTTGCAATTCTGTGTTTTTGTCAAAATGAAGAAACCAAGACTTTAGGTACAGAAATTTTGGCCAAAAGTACCTACTCAAGTGTTTTTCTACAGCATGATTTTTTGGAATTTTTAATGAAAAAGAGCCCATGTTATTTTGATAATTCTGACAACAATCAAATTGTTCATGGCAATTTGGAAAATGAGTAGGTTTTTCTGAAGTTTTTACAAAAAAACAATACTTTTCAATAAATTTTAGTAAAAAAAAAAAAGCAAACCTGGATTTTTGGCAGTTTTTTTACATCATTTAACACCTTTTTAAAGCATTTTTCGGTGATCTGCTTCTACCATACTAGTTGATAGATGAAAAAATCAAGTACATACATACGTAAACGTACCTACGTATACATTTTACTCGTACCTACCTATTACCTACTTAAAAGGGACCCATCCATTTTGCCGTGTGTTGAATCAGCCTCTTCAAATTCAAATACTGTATATTTGAATTTCAGACCTATTTCCAATCACATTCGTGCAATATATGCTCAAAATAATTATGTCAATTTTCAGATACCAGTCGATGTAATCACTACAGATCTGCGGCGTATTTTGCTGAATCTATTACTTCAAATGTTGGCTTCTATGGTTGGTTCTGCGATGGATTTTTTCATTATTTATTTAACAAGTGCCCTCCTAAAACACCTGACATATTGATGGGAGAATACGTCAACAGAAAGTAAGTTCCTCTTGATGGATTACTTTCGAGAAATATTACTAGATGGGTAATTCTCAAAAAAAGGTAAAAATCGTGTACATGGCAAATTTCTCAAAGGTTTTAGCATGAAATTTTTTATTTTTTTTTTTTGGTCCATTCAAGGATCATCCCCCACACATTTCACATATGGTATTGAGATTTTTAGCCCCTCCTTTCATTGGTGTACATTCGATTTTATACCCCAAATGTCCTTCGACTTGGCTGTCACACGCCATGTTTTTGAAAATGAATGCTATAAAGTGTCATGAACTTCATTTTTTTGGGAAAAAATTGACACATTCTCAATATCATAGAACACGAAGGTCCATTATTGTGCAAATTGCAATTGGAATAAGTCCATAGGAAGCTCACATTTTACATTTGAAAACTGTCACACACTTTTTGCGCAAATTTTAGAGCAATTTTCAATTATTTTCGGTAGCTTCCCAATCCAACATTTTTTTCTGGCGAGTGGCTGCACTGGCTCACTGTCCTCATAAAAATGTTACCCCGCAATGTTATTTTCAAAACCTACGCAATGGCTCGTTCTGATCGTACTTGTCTCTGAAAATATGATATTTCGCAAAATCGGTGTCCTTCGGCTTGCCTTTTTATTTACCCTGATGAACCCGCCAAAAACGATAATTGAGAAAGGGAAGTTATTTTACGTGATAAGTACACATTTATTACGTGTTAAAAATCGAATAATGTCCAGTAGGTAAGGCTAGAAATGAAAAAAACGTTGAGATTGTCCTTCGACTTGTCCAGCGCCCATTTGTCCTTCGACTTGGCCAAATTTCAGACAGCTGTACTTTTATCGCGCTAGTCAACATATTACACGATAATACAAGCAAAATTTGATATTTTCTCCCTCCCCACACTTCACCTCTACCCCTACCAAAAAAATAAGTCCAGATTCGAACTCTGCGGCCTGAAAAACATAAATCGACATATTACACGATAATGTAAGCAAAATTTGACATTTTCCCCCTCCCCACGCCTCATGCTCCACCTCTACATGAAAAATAACTCCAGATTCGAATTCTACGACCTCGAAAACATATCAATCGACGTATTACACATCGATGAGGGTCGAATCCTAATTATCGCTGTTTTAGGGGGGCCGGGGTCCACAGTGGGGGGGATTGAATTGAGGCCAACACTAGAAAAGGGATCTGGGACACCTATACAAATGATTCCCACTTGAAATTTTCCAAAAAAAGGATTTTTATTTTTCAAAATTATGCACATCAAAATTGACCTTTTTTTGGAGAATTACCCAGGTATAGATTTTCAAATAAGAATTTTTTTCACACAGGGTAACAGGTTCCTATATCCTGCATACAGCTGATAAACCACCGTATGCTATGGGACGAAATTTTTCAAGTGCTCAATCAAATGCTAGTTTTCCATCTCCGTCGAATATTCCTTCAGAGAGCACAGTGGCGTTGGAGCAATTTTCGAATAGCGTTGTTGTAAATGAAGCTTTTAATGCGGCTGAAGTTTCACTAGCTGCTTCTGGAGAAAATGTGACTTTTTTGGATGTTCTTTAAGTGAAGCGTACTTACGTGTATTTTTTAAAATAATTTTATACAGAGATATTGAACCACATAAACCATTATTTTAGCCAGTTAGCATTGTATAGGTACATTGATATATTTATCAGGGATTGGATTTCGTAATTTCAGGATGCGAAAAATGTGTTTTATGTACTTACCTACAGATGTTACGTAGACTTTAGCTGTCCAAAGAAGTAGAGAAAAAATTCAAATCTTTTTACTACCTACATATTTAATTTAGTGCATACAAAATTATCACTGCTGTCGAAGATTTAAAAAGTGACAAATTTTTCATTATTTTCGAGTTCAATGTTTGAGATGAGATGCGCAATTTTTTGAAATGTTGAGTCATGAAAATCAAAAATGTTATTTTTTCATTTTAGGTTCCTACAAATACAACTGCCTTACTCAACTTTGAAAGATTTTTTCGTTTGGGTTTTGATTTTGAAGGATGAGTGATTACTGATTATTTTTAAGGTGAAAGACTGAAAGATGATTCTTTCATTTCATTTTATTTCATCTATAAATTATTCCTGTTACAGTACTTAACTGTTTATCTGTCGTCGATGGCTAAATAAAAACATAGGTACCTACGTTCGGAATCGATTTTAGTACAGTTTTATGGCATACTTAATTCCCATTCAGCAAGCTACAGGTGACGTGAAATCACCACAGAACTGCAGTCTGTTTATAAAATTACTTCAGTTTTCCTCAGAGTCGTCTAAAAAATGAACTTATTTCGAATTTAAAAATTCATATTCGAATGTACGATGACATCGGCAGAGATTAAACAATTCCCCATAGTTCCTTCATTACGTATGATGTGGATTTAGGATAGAGAAACGCAACCAGAAAATCAAGAAGGAGAACGTAGCAACAGCATTTTACCACCGAAGACCGAAGAGAAGAATACTGAAAATAAAACTAGTACTCGGAGCGGGAATCCATTGCCTTTTTCCATTCACAGATGGGCGACAATGAAATTCACAGAAAAACGTTTTATCATGGAATCAATTTGTGCAAAAGTTGCATTGAAAAATACCACCACTTTGATAAGAAAATCTTAAAAGCTCTTTTTTTCGTAACATTGAAATCAAAATGATCTAAAAGTGTATTCAAACGATTTCTGTAGTTTAATTAAAGTTCACAAAATACTCAAAATATCTGTAAAACTATTTAAAAATAATTTTCATAAAAATATCCTCATCACAAAAAAATGTGCTCGAGTGACTTTTCGTATTCGACAGTTGGTAACATTTATTGCTTACTATTAATCATTATCATTTATATCAACGAACTTCGAATTCCGAAACCGTTTTCTGAAAAGTTTGCTATGTATTTCAGTGTTACATTATTTTTGTCTAATTCTTTACGTTACAAAGTTGTTAAATAATCGTGAATTAATCCTACGCATAATGTAGTCATCGAATCTTACTTTCGAGAAGAGAAGCTACACGCGAAAATATGAGTTTTTATATAAATTCGACTTATTTTTCATGCAGAAGCCATCTACGATAAAACCAAAAATTAGAGTGTTTCATGTGTAAGTATGATTATTCTGCCGATTTATAATATCTAAACTATCGTACTGCTTCTTCTCGCTAATACTTGTACAATGTTCTAATCATAATTTCACTGTGGAAGGTAATTAATTGACGAATTTCGAGCCTTGGTTCGAAAAGGGAACGGTACACGTATTTTGGTAAAAATTGCAATTTACGCGTTAGGAATTATGAAACTGATATGTTTTGTTAATTTTCGGTATCTGTGTGCTTTCGTATAATCTCGTGATTAGTAATTCGTTCGATGTTTTCTGTTTAGGTTTTAATTTTTATTGTGTCATAGAAAAAAAATGCAATCATCTACCGATGTCGGTGTTCATCAGCCAGTCGGAAAAACTGAGAGTGAAACTGTTAGTTTAATTCGTATTATTGGTGAAATTACTCGGATTCTGTACGATTAATGTATCGTTTGTGTATTTTTTTCCTTTAGACGTTACCTTTATCTTCTGTACAAACAACAACTGCGCCATATTTGCAGACCTCAACTAACGCTTCTAGTACTACTAATGTTGCTTTGAATCAAGCTTCCATTAAACAAGGTATGTATAATTACAAGACGCGTCACTTTTACTGTGCAATATAAGATGTTTATCAATGTGAACGAGTACGTCACTCATGCTACCTATTGTGTTTCTATTTCAGTTAATTTATCAGCTAGACCTGACAAACCTGCGAATGGTAACTCGATCTCACAAAATAATCGTTTCGTACCTGCTTCAACATGTGTTACAACTTACCATATCCCTAGAGGTAAGAATTGAATCGTTGCTTAGACCTGTATGTGGGTATTTACTCGGGAATTTGTGTTTAGGAACAGCAACTGTAGCAAATATAGCAGGACCACGAGGTTCATTAGCTACCCCTATCGTGCGTACAACTCCTGTTTCGCATGTTCAAGCCTCGACAACATTGGCTGGAAGTACACCATCGGCGTAAGTTATCTTATATTGTAATGTTATCAGTTCGTCAGAGTGTGATAATGTGAGGTAATTTCAAATTGATAGGTTCATCCCTGCGTTAAGTAGGCCTGTAACTACATGGGTGGTTCCGAATACCACATCTTCGGCGATACTGCAGAAAGCAGGCACTTTGAATGTCATTCCTAGCACCACTTACGTTAAGCCACCGAGTACAATGACAGGTAGATTGGAAAAATTAATTAATTTGGGTAGTAAGTGCCTATGTATTAATAATGTTACGTTTTTATTCAACAGTTACCAGTCGAATTGCTACTCCTATTGCGAGCAAAACGTCGGATACTGCCATTAAACCAATAATACTTCAAAATACGCCTAAACAGCTGATAACGCAAGCAACAAATCAAGTATATTTTCACACCAATCTGCCTACTCTGTGTAATAATAAATTATTGGTCTTTAATTAATATTCGTTATTTAGTTACAGGACAGAAACACAGGTGGTATGTTGAAGACCAATGTCGGTATGGTGACCATAAGAGGATCAACAATTACACCTGGCTTGCAGCCTCAAGCAAAAGTCACCCATGTAGCTCAAAGTAGTCAACCTCCTCGATTAACTGTATCGACGGTATCGATGCCTCTGCTAGTACCAACTGCAGCAGCAGTAGTTAGAAAACCACAAACATTAGCTCCAAAGGTACACTGCAGTACGATTTCAACGTACATATAATATGTTTTTAATACTATTAGAACGTATTAATGATTAATTGTTTGTAAACAATAGATAATAGCACAATCAGCAAGGGCACCATTTACTGTACAATCTATTCCAGTCAGCGTTAGCCATACTGTTTCTGCTCTAACGATGAACAAGAAAACTGGTACGATTTTATTCTCAATATTAAAAACAATCAAAATAATTATTCTCTTAATGAATAAAAAAAATCATTTTTCTAGCTGGAATCACGGTCGGAAATAATCAAACGACTGTCGCTGGTCAAAATACAACTACCATGGTTCGTTCTACTCCGACGATGGTCGCATCTAACTCGATGATAGCCAAAGTATACCCGACAAATACAGAAATCAGAGCAACTGCGCCTACCGGAAATTTATTAATACAAACGACTCCTAAACCTTCAAGTACGTTATGATGTTTTGATGAAACGATCAAATTCAGGGGATAGAGTGTGATTTTTAATGATGTGTTTTAGGTACTGTGATGAGTAATTCGACAGTTACTGCATTTACCGCGCCGTCGACGACTTTTATGTACGAACCTGAAAATTTTCAAGTTAAAAGAACGCTTGTTTCATCATCGTGTACTGCTTTCACCTCATCTGTTACTCCATTAACTACGACTATGTCGATACCTCGACATTTCAGTAAGTTTTTGTGTAGAGGAATATCCCTATAATGAGGGAATATTACAGTTCGACGATTTTGATAGAGATAAAGTTTGGTTCGCTGAAAGAGAATGTCGTTCTGAGCTGGGTATTGAATTTTGAGCTGTAGGAGTTGTTTTTTTGATTTTTTACGAATTTTTGGAAATGGCAGAAGTAGCCTATTGGTATAATTTTTTTAAAAAAATAGTAAATATGTTGGAAAAAAATTGAAACTCGGTAGAGAGATACTGAATTTGACCACCTGAATCGATCGAGTCGATCTGGGACCTTCAGCAAAAGCTGACTTTTCTGCAGCAATTTCAAATCGTTCCAAAACGTGTTGAAATCAACTTTACCTGCCCCTGAGTCTTGCCATAATTGAGAGGAGAAATCGACGTTGGGTTATAGTTAAAGTTTTGGATAATGGGTTGCAAAAATTTTGTATTTTTTTTTTTTTTTTTTTTTTTTCATTATTTTAGATTTTCCAACAACTTGTAAAAAAAAAATACACGATTCAACTCGTGACGAACGATTTGGGATTCACCTTCACTAATCAGGAAATTAATCCAAGGAGTATATTTTTGAAAAATCAGGAGAAATTTTGAAACATTTTTTACAAAAATTAAAAATTTTGATTTTTTTAAAATTTGAAATTGTTTATTTTTTTGAAAAAAAACACTTTTGAACTCGTGACTTTTAAAAAGTTGATTACAACACTTTCTGGAGCGATTTGAAATTACTGCAGAAAAATCAACTTTTGCTGGAGGCTTCAGAAGGGGGAGAAGGGTTCACTTTAGAAAAATATAAGTTCTGAGAAATTTTTTGCAAAGCATCATTTTTAGAATTTCTCAAAATTTGAAATTTGAGATTTTCCTCATTAAATTTGTAAAAAAATACACTTTCTAACTTGTGATCTCGGGTTCGCGATTAACTTGGCCTGATCGATTTTAAATGTCTAAATTATGACCTGATTTAGTTTTCAGCTGCCAGAATTAATTAGAACGCTTTCTGGAGTAATTTGAAATTTCTGGAGAAAAGTCAGATTTTGTTAGAGGTTCTAGATTGGACTAAAAGTGGTGAAAATCGATTTGGAGGGTTCACTTTAGGGGAATAGAATAAGTTTTGAGATTTTTTTGCTAAAATTGAGGATTTTAGAATTTTTTTAAATTTGAGGTTTTTTAACTTTTTGAAAAAAATACACGTTTCAACTCGTCCCTCAGATTTGGGATTCACCTGCCTTAATCGATTCGGAATATTGAATTTATGACAGGATTAAATTTTCAACTGCAGAAGTTGATTACAACGCCTTCTGGAGCGATTTGAAATTGCTGGAGAAAAGACAACTTTTGCTGGAGGTTTCAGATGGACTAAAAAATGATGAAAATCGATTCAGCGAGTAAACTTTAGGAAAGCAGAAGACGTTTTGAGAATTTTTTTGCATAAATTGAGGATTTTGGAAGTTTTTCAAAATTTGAGGTTTTTCAACTTGTAAAAAAATGGACTTTGGAACTCGTCTCCTAAAATTGGTAATTCGCCTGCTTTAATCGATTCGGAATATTGAACTCATAATAGAAATGGAATTTTTAGCTTCAGAAGTTTATTACAACGCCTTCTGGAACAGTTTAAAATTGCTGGAGAAAAGTCAATTTTTGCTGGAGGCTCCGGATTGGCTTGAAAATCGTAGAACTCGATTCTGGGCATTGACTTTAGAGATATAGAAGAAATTTTAGCAATTTTTTAATAAAGATGTAAGATTTTAAAATTTTCTCAAAATTTGATTTTTCGGGATTTTTTAAATTTTGAAGAAAAAAAATTTTCAACTAGTGACCTCAGATTAGCGATTCAACTGTCCTAATCTATTCGGAATATCAAACTTGAGACAGAATTAAATTTTCAGCAGCTGAAGTTGATCATAACGGTTCCTGGAACAATTTGAAATGACTGGAGAAAAGTCAACTTTTGTTGAAATCTCCAGGTCGGCTTGGAAATGGTGGCAATCGATTAAGAGAGTCGATTTTAGCATCTAATCCGAGTTCAAGATCTTTATCTGTATATTCTCTCTTTTTGTAAAAATTAATTCACCAATGTAAGCTCAAAATGTGGTTCTGAGTAGTGGGTAAAATGCTCTTTCAGCGAGCCCAGTTTCATTTCAATTGGAATTCACTCGAAAGTGTCCTTTGTTGGTAAACTATGAAAACTCAAAATAACCAATGATTATTTTTACAGATGTTGTATCAAATTCTAATCCTATCCCTCGTTTGAATCCAATTATGGTGGTAGAACCTCCTCGAGTTGCTGCTTCTACGGCGCCTACGTCACCAAATGCTGTTCAACCATCTACTGTGACAATTCAGTCGTATGTTATTCCACAAGGTGGGTGGTATTGGATAAATAATCTTGCAAAATTAACCCTAAAAATTGACTTAATATTTACCTCCATTATCAACAGGTCCTTCGGTGGCTCCTGCGCCTGTACCTGTACCCGTACCTGTGCCTGTATCTGTACCTCTATCTGTGCCTGTACCTGTACCTACGTTACAACCTCAAGCTCCATCTGCTCCTCAGTCAAGAGTAGTGTCCCCAGTGCCGCAGCAAACTACCAGTATGAAATCGAACGCGTCACCAAGACCGAGTATATTGCGAAAACGTGACATCGACGGGTACGTATTGATTCATTTTCAAACCAATAAACTTCCCAATACCTTATCTAATCGAAAAAAATTGCAATTCACAGATCGTTAGCTAAAGCTCAACGCAACTTAACGCCGCTACTTAATTCTGTGCCTACGTCTTCAACGGTACCGTCACCTCCTCCTTCACCTCACATGGCAGATATCGGTGGAGGTCAATCGTCCAACAGTTCGTCGACCTTATCAGCCACTTCATCGCCTGGTATTCCGAACATTGATCCAGAATCACCTACCCCTAAACCAGAACGAGTCTTGATGATCGCCAATTGCGACGAAGAGCAGCTGAGGACTTCGTCTTTGGTTGAAATGAGTCCTAGAAAGAAACCTAGAAAACAGCAATTGTATGGAAATCAATTTTTCAAGATTAATTCTATAACCTGTGTATGAGTTTAATGAGAATTTTCTCGTTTGGTGTTTTGCAGAGGGGGAAATTTAACGAATGAACCGAAACTGGAAGATGATATGGAGTTCATATCGGATGATAAAATTAAAAAAGAGAGCAGAGGTGAGTGATTCAACTATCCTGAAGACAGAATTCCTCGTCCGGATATTTCTAACTCTTGTGTTTTGTCAATAGATACCGACCCAGTGCCTGTTAATCAAGAATCTCATAAAGCCTCTTCTTCGTCGTCGTCTTCGTCGAAAAAACCCAACATTTCAATACTCAGTGGTTATAATCATGGTTGGAAATCGAGGCATCATCACTTTCTACGTTACAACGATGTGAAATATAAAGAAGAAAAGAAACCAGCTGTTAACGATATCGCCAATCAGAAATACGTCACTCAAAAAATCAACGGATGGAAGATTTACCATCTGAGTGCTCAAATGGAGAACTTGGTGTGTAATTTTATTCGAATTTATTCACCTGTCTGTAACAAGAACCAACACGAAATGATTCATATTTTTTATTCTTGCAGCATGATATCGAAATCGAAGTCGTCGACAAATTTTCATCATTACTAAAGTTATTCAAAAGTCACACCGAAAATGATGAAAATAAGAGCTTAAATCGTACCAATGAATTATTCATGGTTTGTTTTCACGATTTTAGTTATATTTTCATAACGATTTGAGTAATCTAATCATTAAATTTATTCGCAGGGTAACATGCAACGTAGCAAAGTAGTATCGGATCAATTAAAAGAAGCTAAAACGCAAATGATGAAAGTTTTCAACCATAAAAAACACGTTAGCGATATCATAAATAAATACGCCAGTAAACGAACGATCAAGAAAAAAGGACGGTATTAAAGACAATGTGAATTGTGCGAGAAATTCATTTCATTGACGGATAATCAAATGTTGACGAAACATAGTATTTTTATAACCCTTTTCATAAGTTTCTAGTTCCTATCATGATGAATTCTTTTAACTAATGAAAAGGAGAGAAAAAAATAATGACATTCTTCCTTGTTTTTAACGTTATTTTGTATTATACAATGTATATTATTGTAGATCTCTGTAATTAATATTTTTATTTTATTTCCTCGTAAGAAGTTTTATTACTACGATGTATATTCATCTTGTAAAAAAAAGAAAGTTATTTAAATCACCCTTGGCCGTTTTTACGCGGATTCTTTTTTTTTTTTCAATAAAAAATTGTAATTTAATATTTGTCAGAAATGTTATTTATTTAGATTTGAAGAGATCTCTTTTGTAAGTTCACTTCGAAAAGGAAATAAACGTTGTGTTTTCTTCATTTCTTCAAATAACCGGATATATTTCTCGATGAATTTACTCTCAGGATCATTTCCTTTTAGACAAGTAATGAAAATAATGTTTTGTTTGGTATAGAAGCATTTATTTTATAAATACATTCAACGACGAAATTAATATACATATTAACATTGACGATCAACTAAGCGTAAACCCCCTGTGCCGGAGCAGGAAGGCTTGGGAAATCAAGTTCGTACACTTCATCTCCGTAGTCGCTGATATTTCTATAAGCACGAGTAAAATCTTTAATGTATAAATCCAAAGTATGCAATTTGACTCCTAAATCAGCTATGGTTGGTAAATCTTTATCCAGAATATCGGATGTATTTTCCTAGAGGAAAAAAAGTGAACATATTTAGCGTTCAATACCAAATAGAATAAGTATAACATTGATTGCCCACTTACTCGTTCGAATCTCTCGAGGTGCATGCCTATAGCAGGTTTGACGAGATAGAAGGTATTCCTGATGTGTAAGTAGGCCAGAAATGAGAGACTCAGTCGAGAATCAAGAATTTCGTAACCACTTTCGGGTAATTTCAGCAAAATTCCCATTATATATCCGGCTAATTCGTTCAAATAGTAATGCTGCGGACTGTAAAACAAACACGTAGTGTTTTTAAATAATTCACTATATTATTCGTATACGAAATGAAAATCAACGACCTAAGCTTACCCAACGAATTGATAGGTTTTACCATTGACTTGTTCTTTGGGTCGAGTAACCAGTTCGAATAATCCTTCGTTAAAATCATTGACGGAAATTGGCGCTTTGATCGTATTCACGCCTCCTTCGTGAAGATGTAATTTTCGGAAAAAATAACGTTCTCTACGACAATAATAACTGCAAAAAAATAGAACAATGTTCGAAAATTATACCCCCTTGATCGTTAATCGTTTACGTAGAAGAAATATCAAATACTAACTAAAGAAACCGATCACATTCGCCGTAAACGTCAGCAGGTCTTACGATAATAGCATCGGGAAATTCTTCTCGAACAGCTTGCTCTCCGGCGTATTTTGATTTGAGAAAACGAGAACCTCCAGGCACCAATATTTTCTAAAATATTCCATCAAAGATTACAATGCAATGGTACCCTCGGAGCACACGAGCTATGTTGAATTTACCTTCGGATTAGGCGATGCTCCCATCGCAGAAATATGTATCAATTTCTTCACACCCATTTCACGACATATCCTAGCGACACGACGAGCTCCATCGATATGAACTTCTTCCAATTTAAAATTCATACTGTCGCAATCTTGACCGATCAAGTTGACCACAACATTCGAATGTCTGACTGCTGTCCTAATCGATTCTTCATCTCTTAAATGAAACGGTGTAAAATACATTTGACCCAAATCAGCGCATACTTTCAGCGGCGTGACATCGTAGGCAGAGCCACGATACGCTGCGATGATCTGAAATCATCACAAATTCGTCAATACTAAAGCCATAAGATGGGTGAGGAAAACCTCGACCTGGAGAGCCTTACTTGGGTTCCATTTCTACCCAGGCGATTAACGAGGCCTCTTCCGATGAGACCAGTGCAACCGAAAACCGTACAAATGGTACCGTTGAAACTGGATCGGTACCCGGTACCTCTTTTCAAAGCTGCTAAATCTGTATTCTCGATAATTCTATAACCTCCGACTTCTTTACTATAAGAGACGCTGGCGATGATGGAGAATCGTTTGCTTTCCAGCAGAGCAGGAGTACCTGATGAATTAAAATGGTTTAAGTGTGACTGAGAGCAAAGTGAGGTGAATGTGTTGGTGTTCGAATACTTACGAGAATTGACGCATTTTGAGATGGTAATACGGAGTGCCATTATAATATTCAAGATGAGGTTACTAATAACCTCGCAATTACCACATTATTGATGACTTTTAACGCAAAAGATGGGATAAATTCGAAAAATATTATCGTTTTTGATCGCTTATCAATGTCGAAAGGTAATATTTTCTCAGAAACGATTCGTGACAGCAAAAAATTAAAAATAAAATGCTCGTGACGTCATTTCAAATACAAAATTGTGTACAAAATATCACTAGACGTTAAAGTGCACTAGTTTTTTTTTCCGGTGCAAAAACTCGGAAGCCGTCGGGTATTGTCGGCGGTACTTCGTTCAACTTGTTCTATTTCTCTAGTGTGATAACTGATAACTCTCCAACTCTGTTCTGCTTTATAAAGGTGAAAATATAAAATAACATTATGTACTACATAATATGATTACTTATTCAGAATTTTCCATAATATTAATCGTTATATGGATCAATTATCATCATTTCAAGGTGTTTTTTTAATAAAGTTAAGCCTGATAGTGTTGATACATAAACATAACTATCGTTCATCAACTGAACTGATCATACTCCACGAAACATACTATGTACGCAAATTTGGTATATATGAGTTGAAAAACAATTGTCAAAAGCTCGGAAATACGTAATAATCTACTTAATTCAACTTGTTTACTGTTTTTTCATATTTTCTTTCTCAGTTCGCGGTGATTTTGCCAATAATCTTCGCCTCTGTACGTAGTGACAGTGGTTTTTCAATCCACATCAACTATCAAGTAAGTTCATACGAACATCATTAGTATTAGGCTTTAGTTTTGGATCAAGAAACCGAAAAATACTTGACATCAAAAATTTGAATTTGAAAAACTAGTGTCGGGAAGATTATCATCAAATAAAAATAATAAAATCATCACACTGACAAAACATTGGGAGCCTTCGGGAACTGGGAAGAACAGAAAGATGACGAACTGACGATCAAATGATAAATACAAGTTGAACGAAGTACCGCCGGCAATACCCGACGGCTTCCGAGTTTTTGCACCGGAAAAAAAAACTAGTGCACTTTAACGTCTAGTCAAAATACCGGGTGAAGATCCCAATTCAAGATGATGACGTCATGAAACCTTCTGTTCTTCCTGTCATGAATTCGTGATTTTAGACTTATCACTCGAATATTTTTCTTTTTTTTTAAAAAGTTTATCCAAGTTCAACTTTTATATTTCGTTCATAAAATCTTCAATTTCTGCCACATATATTCAATCTTAAATCCATTGAACTGATAAACGATTTCTTCATCTTGAGTGGAATGTGGAACCAGCCCTTCTAAAGTGAGTGTTTCAAAGTTCTAGTCAGGAAAATGGACGACTTACCGGTTGAAATCAAAGAGATGATAATATACTATTGCGATGGAGAAAGCCTCTTCAATCTCCAGCAAATTAATCAACACTGGAAAATACTAGTTGATAAAGAAGACGAAGTAATTTTTTCTCACATAATATATTTCAATAATATCTTCAAGAACCTCTTACGTTATGCCATTTTCGTTTGCTTACAGAGAAGAAATCTTTTCAAATCACGATTGAAAAGTGATATTGAGAAAAATACGCTGAAAGACGTGATCACGAAACTATATCCTAAGAAGAATTACCTCTATTCGAATCCTGATCTGTATAAATTCGTATTTTATGCAACCTTACGATGGAAGTATTTCAACAACAGTTGTTTCAAGATCAAAAAACTGCCTCATAAATTCTCAGTTATTATCGACTTGAAAACATCCGGTGAGGAAGATTTTACCTTTTGGTGTTTCTTCTTTCATGTCCTCTTTTTTTTACTCGTAGTTTTATTTCTTTTTAAAGGAAACACTATATTGGTTGGAGACAAATGTGGATTGTACGTGATTAAGTCGTTAAACGATCCATTGATTTTCTTCGGTATCGGACGTGTGAAAAATATAGAATTATTTTGTACCTCTTCCAAAGCTACTAGTAAGAATTTGGGAGTAATACTGTCATGTACTTTACTTCGTAGTTCTGTTCACATTGTGTACTTGATTGATGTTTTCCCCTCAGGTATAGATCACGAATATGACGAGGTGGACGTGATGACCGAAAACAACGTTCATCATTTCTTCAATTTGCAGAAAAATACGTTTTATAAAAAGACTCGCTTTCGCGAAAATAAGTGTATCAAGTGAGTTTACTTACAATTCTCATCATCGACAATTACTTTACTATGGGTTTTTGATTAATTATTTTGACTTTGCAGATACTGGATGGGAAAATCGATAGAATTGGACATGAAAAAATCCAACAGAGATCCTGTACTTAAGGCTGATTTTTATGAAAATTTTGTAAGTGAGTCAATCATGATTTATAATTTTATTGAATATTCTTTTCAACGTTACGAATTGTTACCCAGGTTATGATGGTTACCGAAAAGAACGTTATTCAATCCAAAAGTTCTAGTCTTTCCAAAGTACGCAAAACACCTTTCAATAGCCACGGTTGGAGAGTTTGGTTTTTATGGCATTCCAAACTAGTGATTTGTGCTAAAGGTAAAGTAATGAAAAAAAAAGTATCTAACCTTATTGAACAGATTTTAAATTGAATTTTCACTGTAATAGATGACAGTTTGGAAATTTTTTGCGATGGAGCCACGACAACGATAGATTATCACTTATTTCCACCAGTTTCGGCGATTTTTTATCACGCTGGGTGGCTTTTTTTAGGCAGCAGATACGGTATGTATTTTTATTTTGAAAGGGTATGAGTTGAAACTGTCTTTGACTGGGATTTTGGTTTTTGTGACGGTTTTCAGAGATTTCAAGCTGGCTCAGGCTGTTTTGAGCCAATTGTGAAGGTGAGAAGATTTCAGGGTAATGACCCTGAATTTTTTCAAATTTTTTTGACTCTAACAACGACCTTGAGAACTTTCAACATCATCGAAAAGCTTCGTTTCTTGTAATCTGGGTATCTAACAGGTAGTGAAAGTAGTGAATTTAGTCAAAAAGGCAGTGAAAAAATATAAAAATTTGAAGGAGCAACAAAAACCTTCAAGTCATTCTTTAAAAAGTTCATTTTTGATGAAATTTAAAAAAAAATTGTCCACATTTTTGTGAAAATTTCTCGTGAAAAATCGTTTATTTTTTGAGTGAGGGAGCGGGGAGGGGTTCGAGTGAAGAACTTTCTGAAAGTTAGGTTGAAAAAAGTAGTGATTTTTCAAAAGAAAAAAAAATGTTGTTAGATACCATGAAGTCTAATTTTTTCTGTGTTCAAAAAAATAGAACTTGAAAACCACGAATAAAAATCAAAACTCAGAAGGAAAAAAATCGTGGAAATGAATCGATTGAGAGATGAAACATACAAGTATAAACAAGTAGAGCTTTTTTTTCAAGTTTCATAAAAAAAATCAAAACTTTTTGGAAATTTTCAAGACAAAAGTACAGAAACCAGGATGCACAAAAGGGTATTTAGCTGTATAAAAGTCCTGCGTCTTGCTTTTCCTGCATCTATACCTACATTTGTATTGATTTTTTTTTTCAAAATTCTTCACTTTTTTGGTTCTCTATAAAAATTAGGAAAAAAATTAACTTTAATGAATTTTAATTCCATCTATTTGTTTTGTCTCCCTGAATCTTGTTTTTTCTTTTTTCAACAAATTTTCTGTTTCAATATGGAAATTTTTTTTGTCCATCAAATTCAAACTTGGATAAATTGTCGACCTCCCCCCCCCCCCCCCCCCCCCGGAGACTCAGAAATTTCGACTAATAAGTAATAATTCTGCTTCTCTGACTTGTTCTGTTAATTATCAAGTAGCAGTTCTTTTTCCCTGGAAAAATTTTTAAAAAAATTGCTTTCAATTTTTTCTCATTTTTGAAGTTTTTTTAGTGTGCGTAGCACACTATTGGTTTCGCTTTGAGAAATTGGAATTTCAATTACAATGAATGTTCTCTTAAGCTATCCAACCGTTTTTCATACCTATTGGACACCATTTGAGAATCATTAAGGCGGAGGGTATAGATTTATTTTCATTCAATTCGGATGGGTAATTGCTGAGTAATTGCAATTTTAGTTCATTATTTTAATGCATTAAATCCTAAAAAAAGGGAAAAGGGGACTTGTAGAACACCTGCCGCTCATTGTACCCTGCTATACCCCCAGTCTATTCCATCACCAGCTGTGTTTCATTGTACCCTGTTACACCCCCGGTCTGTTAGCTGTAAATTCCAAGTGGGAGTGGTTTGGTGGGGCGTTTACCAAACAAATATATTATTTTAATGCCCTAACCCTCTTAGTGAATTCGTGGCTGAGTGGTTAGGGCATGTAGGTAGGAATAGGAAATTTAGGGACCCAGGTTTCGAATCCCCGTGAGGTAACTGGTAAGTAGGTAGGTGACAGATTTTTCGTAGGAAAATTGTAGGTAAATGCTTTGGAGTTACCTATGGAGTACATGATAATGGGGGCAAAAATAATGCTGAGATTGAGTTATCAATTATGATATCATTTGCTAACTAAAAATTCATTTCATTAATTTTTTGTCTACCTATAGCCATAAGTATAGTAAGAATTACCTTGACATGAATAATTTTTAACATTATTACTTATAATTTAAAAATTACTTCAAAATGAGTAATTAAACTAATTTTTGTACAATTGAAACATGTAATTTTTATTATCATGATTTAGTAAAAAAAAAACAAAAATGATTTTTACTATTGGTACCTATAGCAAAATTTATTAAAATGATAATTTTTACTATACGATTACAGTAAAAGTTATTGAATGGGATCTGGTACTTAATTGTGCTAAATACCATTATTTAGTTTAATTTTTTTGTAAAAATTACCCATATTTTTTTCGTGTAATTTAGAGGCAATTCAAATTCTTAATATATTTTATAAGATTTAATTCTTAATTTAGAATAAAAAGCAAGTTCTGAAAATTGGTTTGAAAATTTATAAATTTGAAGACAATGGAAATTCTAAAAAAATAATATGAAAATTTGTATTTAGAGACGCTGAGAATTCCAAAAATTGATTAAAAGTTCTGTAAGTTGCAGATAATGTGAACTTGAAAATTATATGAAATACGTATTGTAATATTTATGAAGAAGATGAGAATTCTGAAAAATTGGAGGCAATGTAAATTCCAAAAATTGAGTAAACGTTTTACAATTTGTGGACAATATGAACTTGAAACTTGAATTTGAAATTTTTTAATTTAAAGACAATAAGAATTCTGAAAAATTATTCAAAATTTGACTATTTAGAGGCAATGTGAATTCTAAAAATTGATTGCAAATTTCCTAACTCAGCAGCAATGCAAAATTCTGAAAATTTATTGAAAACTTTATGAAATTGTAGCGATGGGGAATTCGGGAAACTGATTTGAAATTTTGTAAATTTTAAAACAATGCAAACTATGAAAAACAACTAGAAATTTCTTAATTTAGAAGCAATACAAGCTTATAAATTATTCTGAAATACCTATTGTAATTTGGAAAATATGAAAAAACTGAAAAACAATTATTATTTTGAAGCAGTGAGAGTTTCAAAAATTCTCATTACTGTGACATGGTTGATTCACTTATGCACTACCTAGATGTAATAACGGTTATAGCTGTAGAAAAGGCAGCTAGCTACGCACACTTTGCTGTCTAGTTTTTTTATAATTTTGATTGAAATTGGAAAATTCTTTGCATGCACATTTTCTTCCAATTTCATTTTTTTTTTTTTTTGAAAATTTTCCTGTGAAAAATCTGACGTTGTTAACTTTTTGTGTTTGAGGGTGGTGGGGGGGGGGTGGTCTAGTGGATAGCTTTCTGAAAATTTGATTAAAAAGAGGTAGTGAAAAAAGAAGTGAAAAAGTAGTGATTTTTTCAAAAATTATTCCGTTATATACCATGTTGTTGAAAATTGCTAAATATTGCTGCACCTTGCAAAAAGTTTCAAAAAGTCTCATGTTTTTCCAAAAAAAAATACCTTAAACTCCCAAAAGCTTCGCTTATTTAACAATTGTCAAAAATTGCCAAAAAGTTGCAAAATAGCTCGACTTTTTTGATAAAAATTTCAAATAATTTTCACGTCTCGTTTTTGATTACTTTTTGGTTATTTTTTCGAGCTTTTTTGGTTACTAAAGTCACATTTTTTTTTTAAATTAACCGTAAAAGTACTGAACAAGAAATAGTACAAAAATCAAAATCCACTCCAAAGACAGTTTCACTTCTCTAATTCTACTTACTATAGCCTTTAAATTAATATCAATTATTTTGCTCCTCCTAATACTAAACTTTCTCTATTTTGCAGGGATTTTATACGGTTACCAGCTCCATTTCGATGAAATCCTATCCCTCGATCTGCACAAACATCAAATTCGACTGCAAATCTGTGATAAAGCTATAGTAAAAGTCGATGTTATAGAAAATAAAACATTGTCATTGGTCGTAGCTTCTGACGAAGAATTATTTTTGATTCGTTGCGACGCTAAAAAAACTAAATAACTTTACGTGATTCTTTTTTGTTTCATTTTTTATTCCATTTCTAAGTTTAATTCGAAGTCTGAAAATATTCAACGTTATTTAATTGTTATAAAAATGTTGTTTGTGATGTTGATTTTTGTAATTTTTCTCTAGTATGTGTTATTTTCTATTCAACTTTTATTATTATAGATCCGTTAATTTTGTATATATGCATGTTTTTTCCCTAATTTAATCAAAAAGTAATCTAATTTGTTAATAAGGTCCGTTACAGGAGATCTATAGCATCTCTATATTTTGACGATTGCATTTATACCTATTCGTGTTCACTAAAATAACGTCGATGGTCATCGGTTTAGTTTCTGTTTACGTTTATTTTGTATTTACATAAGTGTAGGTACATCTTTCTTCAACCATGTGATATATAAGTTGGAGTAATAAACGATTTAAATGTACTCGCAAGGCCGTTTGTTATTCCAAGTTCTGTAAAAACCTGCTCAACACATCTCTTCTCTACCACTAGCGAGCGCCATGCCAGGTTTTAACTACCTACGTACGTCACCGAAAGTATAATCCAAACAACCTACTACACTTCAGTCGGTTAATGATAGCGGTGTTAGTTACTTGGACTTCTTCATTCGTCCAACGTGCTTTATTCATTAACTTATTACTAGTCGTGTTCGAAGATTCTCGACACCGAAAATAATATACGAGTAATTATGCGTTATATGAGTATTTTCGTGTACTGTGCATATTTCGCGTTCGCGTTAGTTTTAGCTGATCGCGATGATGTTGTTTTTCCAGACAGTTTGGGATCTAGAAACAGACATTTACCTCCTACATGGCAAGTGAGTAGTAATTGAATTTAATAATTGTGGGGAAATTTTGTACGAAGAAGGAGCTCTAAATATGTTCCTTATAATTCGTATTACTCTTTACCCAAAATTTTAAATTGTTTATTGATATTTAAATTTAAAAAAAAAAAAAAATTGAGACGTAGTTTTTACAATAGGTAGCTATAAGTTTGAAGAGTGAAAAAAACAACTCTTTGCGGACGTGCTAAAATTAATTATTAACTAAGTGTAGGTAATTTGTTTCCTGTTTCAGTATATAAGTTTCATTGATTGGTTAACTCTTTCGGAAATTTTTCCCCATTGAAATACGCATTTATAATAACGTCATTCTGCTTTAGTTTGATCAACTGTACGTTAAGTCTTAATTATTTCGAAGTTTAGTGCATAAAAACAAAAGCAAAAAATGAAGCTTGATACTAAATTAATTCACCGTTGTGTTGTCAAACTTGTTATTGCTTCGTACCTACGGTAATAATACCCAAATCCACGTGTAGGTTTATAGATATAGGTATCTTATTTGCTGAACGTAAAATAATAATAATAAATGATTCAACGATCAACGTTATTTGTAATTTGAAATGAATTGAATAAGTTTGTTGACTAACCGAAGCACTTATCTCATGTGAGCTGGTATACCTGTTACCTGGTGCAATTAGACAGTTCGTCTATAATGTGTTTAGTGTTTTGAATCATCGTACTACGTCGATACCTACTAACTACCTTCCATCCGTATTATGAATCTGTTCCCCCTTTCAAAATCAGCTACTTATCGAAAAAATATACCAATAGGATATACCTTCTCGTAACATTCCAGTTCATCGAACAACAATTAAAATTCTTCTTGTTCTATTCACAATACCTATAATGCAATGCACCTAAATATTTAGTTAGGTAGTCATTTATCATCAAGAAACAAAGTAGCAGTGTAATTCAAACACCATTATTACGTTCTTCTGCAATAAAACGTGTAAAATTTGGCCACGTAAACCATTATAGGATGTTGTGTTTGGAAATTAGTTTATATATGAAGGTGAAGCGAAAGATGTGTGGTATTTGGAAGTATTTCTGGTCGAAGGTATTTTTTATAATACCTTTTACCTACCCTTTCCATCAATAAAAATGTAAAATGACTCATGTCCTGCTAGTGCTACCTAGAATTGAAATGAGAATTTCGTCTCGTCGCCTGTGATGTCTGATACCTACCTGCATTATAAGATATCTCGCTCTCTACAGGTATATACGAAATCGACAATGTTAAGAATTCTGATCGTATTTTTTTTTAATGACAAAATGGAAAAGCCGTTGTGTTTATTTATTACTAATGATTGAGGTGACAGAGAGGTATCGAGAGTTGAAAACTGGATATCTAAAAAGGAACATTTGCCTTTTACCGATAGGTACCTTAGCTATACTTGTAGTTAGAGGATTCAATGGTTTGATTTAAAAGGAAGGTGTACTATATGGATGCGGAAAAGTAACACATTTGACACTTTAATGTCACGTTTTTTAAGGTCCCTGACACTGAGTAATCATAGAGTTTATGCCTTGGTGCAATAATGTTGGTATGATTTACCATTACCTTCGACTTCATCGACCAAGTCCCTGACATATATCCGGTTTGTGTTTTAAAATTACCGCATTTTTGTCTGGGTTTTCTTGTAATTGGTTGTGATGATGAAGAGTTCATTGGAATACCTATACTATACCTACTTGTTGCATAGAATTGTTTCTGTTTTATATAATGCATTTTTCTTTTCTAATTTGAGGGATTTTTTTTTATGTGTAACGAATAATCTATGGCTGGGTATTGCACGTAGCTTTTTGCTAATATTCTTGGTACCTGCCGAATTTAATTATTACTTATCTAAATGCATTCTACACGCACGAACGAGTCACATAATTTTATAATTTTTCAGATTTTTCTGTTTATTGAATTAATTGTAGGTAGGTACCTAGTTTTTCTCGGAATCGTGTGGGTTCAGTTCTATTCAATTATTGCTCTACAAATACCTAGTGATTGGTTCGATCTCTTTAAAGAATTCTCGAATGTGTGATTAACCAATTACTGGCTCAAGTGCTGTGCACACATAAATGAGGGAACCTCTCCAAGTTCCCACCTTCAATCTAATACAGGAATAAAATTTTCAAAGAGCACGTAATCTGAAACCTCCATAATCAAAATTTCAGCTGCCCGAGTTAATTTTTCGAATTTTGGTGAATTTTTGAAAATCCAATTTTTCGACTCATTATTCAAGCAATTTATACTTTTTTTCAAATATTAAATTTTTTCAGTTAAATTGACAAAAATTGATATTGAAACTAATAAGTAGGTAGGTATCAATCGTCTCCACGAATCAGAATTTCACATTTTCGAGCCATTCTGGAGTTTTCAGTGCAATTTTTGATTTCTCTAGAATTTTAAAATGGCTTCAGAATGACTTGAAACTGTGCAAGGCCATCGAGAAGGGAGGGCAAAAGACGCAGAATGCAAATTTTTGAACGATTATACCCTCATTTCGCTCGTTTAAAGTGAAAAAATAAACTTCTCGTATGAAAAGTAATCGTTTTAAATGCCTCTTGAAATATCCACAAATTTTCAAGAGCTTTCGCCTTCACTTTTGGGCATGTTTTCTTTTCTTTTTCAAAATTAATATCCGAAAAAAATTCTTTCAAATTTTATAAATTTTAAAAGCCAAAAAATAAACTCCTCGCATAAAAGAACGGTCGTTTTTAGTTCTCTCAAAATACGAATTTTCAAAAATTTTTGCGCTTGCTTCGCTCGGGCCAATTTGTTTCTTGTTTTAAAATTTGAAAATTCACATTTGGGCCCACAGAAATCCGAAACAGGAAATAAAAATTTTTATAAGTCATCTGAATATGATATCAATCGTCAAAATTGGTATATTTTCTCTGTATCAGCCATAAAATTTTCAGTTGAAGCATCTCCCCTCTCTCCCCCTCCCCATCCCCCTCTCGAAAACCCTCTATATAGTTTCGTCCCAAGAAAAGGGGCCAAATTATATTCACCCTGGACCCACTTCACTTCTCGACGGTCCTGAAACTGTAAAATTCGGATATAGGTAAAAAATTAATTTTAGTCTAGAAACAGCAATTTGTTTGAATTTTGAAAATTTTCTAGCAAACAAGGAATTCTTGATTTTTCTACTTTCTTCCTTGTGAAAATTCTGGTCAAAAAAATGCATTATTTTGAGGCGACCGACTGGAAATTGGTCAAAATGTGGATAAATTCGTTAATACAGGTCGATTGTAATCCGCAACTCGATTTTTAAATGCTCAATTTGATTTCCACGCCTTGTTGAAAAATGTCAAAATTCTGAAGAAATCGAAAATCGTGCTGGAGGCTCCAGAATGGCTCAAAATCGTGAAATTCGGATTTAGAGGGTTACTTTTAGTCTACGAACAGCGATTCCCACAAATTTCAAAAATTTTCTAAAAAGGTAATTTTTGTTTTTTTTTTACTATTTTCCTTGCAAAATTCTGGTAAAAAAAACACATTTGACCGTCTGGAAATTGGCCCAAATTCGAATAAAATCTTTGAATAGGTCGAATATAAACCACAACTCAATTTTTAGCTGCTCAAGTTGATCTCCACGCCTTCTAGAGAAATTTCATAATTCTGGAGAAATCTAAAATTACGCTGAAGGCTCCAGAATGGCTTCAAATCGTCAAATTCGGATTTTGGAAATTGGTTTTTGTCCTCAAAAAGTGATTTATTGAAATTTCAAAAAAAAATTTGCCAACAGGAAATTTTTGATTTTTTTGATTTTCATCTTGCTAAAATTTTGGTCAAAAAAACTCACTTCAGGTGCCCGTCTGCGCCTGGAAATCGACCCAAATGTGAATAAAATCGTTAATCAGGTCGAGTATGAGCGCCATAACTCGATTTTTAGCTGCCCAAGTTGATTTCTGCGCATTTTCTGGAAAAAATTTGAAATCCTGGAGAAATCGAAAATTGCGCTGGAGGCTCCAGAATGGCTCCAAATCACCTCCAGAGATTTCCTTGATAGTCTCTCTACTTGAAATATCCTGATTTTGACGTAGAATTATTTCAATTAAGCTGAAGTGCCCAAATAATGTAGCCACCTTACCCCGCCCCCTCCCCAGGGTGCCACCTCGACGTTCGATGGTTCGAATGGTAAAATTAAGAGTCAAGTATACGATTTTTGGTAAATTTAATGATTTGTGATGGAAGAGGTTCAAAATTACTCCACTTAACAAAAATAGTTGCAACTCAACAATTTTCAAGCAAGAAATTTTCTGCGCTAAAAATTTCAAAAATGTTGTCAATTTCTTATGAATGTGGTTAAGGAAGATGAAACGTTCAAATTCGAATTACTCGTCTAGAGCATGCAAAAATAGTACATCATGAACCAAAATTTCAGGGGCGAAAGTTCATTTTTCGAGTTTTGATGAATTTTATTTTAAAAAATCAAATCATACCTAGTCCAAAAATTTAAAAAAAAATCAAAATATTACCAAGTTGACCTGGAATGCTAAAATTTGGTGTGTGCCATATTTTTAATTTTCCGAATTGAATGAGAACGATTTCGAACCGTTTTGAGCAGTTCTGGAGCCTCCAGCAAATTTTTGAATGTTGAAATTTACTCAAAAAATTTTCCCTTAGGAAGTCGCAAAGCTAAAATTTACTTTACACG
This sequence comes from Planococcus citri, assembly GCF_950023065.1. Lineage (NCBI taxonomy): Eukaryota > Metazoa > Arthropoda > Insecta > Hemiptera > Pseudococcidae > Planococcus > Planococcus citri. Next base: position 59,413,644 of record NC_088680.1, on the reverse strand, counting down.
CTGTAATTTCATATTTCAACATACCGAATCAACTGGAAATCATTTAGGCCACTTTGAACTTTGAAGCATCAAACAATTTTTGTAAATATTTGCTTTTTTTTCAATAAGGTACCTAATGCAAGACTGACGAAGGAATCTTATCATTTCGATGACCCTTCGATCTTCAATAAGTTATATACGTACATGTATACGGTCGTAATTGGTGAAAATGTTCATACTATGTTGAGCGAAATTTATGCTAATTAAGTTCACACTCGTAATCATTTTTAACCTTAACAAGTTTAGAATTAGTCTAGGTCTTCGTTACACTTATATACTAATGTCAAAGATACATATTGTAGAACAATGCCTATTTCTTTGTCGTATTAGGAAGTTTTACGGTGCACGAGTCACGAGAATACTATTAGGCATATCTTAGATAGGTACCTACTATTATGTGGGTAGGTAGGTAGGTATGAAACTGAAACACATAAATTGCATATTTTACGTGCACTTTGGTACTCATGTTTGGCTGAGCTTATCAGTTGTTTGTGTCATTTATGTGTGGTTCAAGAATGCACTCACTCAGGTGCGAACGAAAATATTTTTAAATGCTCAACGTATGCGTGTGCAGCGTATAGAGTCGTAAAATACCGTCAAGAGAAGATGAAAACGTACCTAGGTATTCTCGTAGTATATGAAGGTATTCATAATTTCACACACGTAGACGTACATCTATACGTTTAAAATACGTAAACATTATATACACAACTTACTCTTATAATCCTAGTATGAGTCATCGAACAAAAATTACCTTGATACCTGTAGGTATAGCTTATAGAACAGCGTGTCAAATACACTTGATAATTAAGCTGCCTAAATAACTAATTATTGCCGCTGAAGAGATACCGTGTGTTGCCTGCTGCCTGCATCAATGTAATGAGTATATGGTATCGAATAAAAGGTGTTTAATTAACTGGTTTGACAAATTTTTCAACAGCACGAGCGAGCGAGCTACTAATGCGAGATACTATGTAATTTACGATGAGATTTTTTTTTTTTTTGAAATGATATTTGAATAATATGTATGGGTATAGTGTATAGAAGAAGATACCTACCTACATATAAGATGTAATTTTATCATTAGGTGTTTTCAGTGGTTGGCAAATTACTTGCTGGCGGTTAGTTTTTTTGGTGTATGCGTTTAGTGATGAAATGGGAAAATAAGATGAATACCCTAAATTATTAATGAATTTCTTCTGATCAAATTAGGTGGGTCCTTTTTGGTGGGTGGGAGGGGGGTAAACAAGCGTTAACGTAGTTGAATCCGGTATAAACATCCGAACTTTTCCAAAATTATAAAGAATGAAAAACATTTACCTAGGTACAATGGAGGAAAAGTGATGTACGTAATTGAAGATCGATTAATTTAACTATGCATTTTTGGGAATTGGGACATTTTTGAAGCATTTCGGTCTTATTTTAATTATGTACATATTAAAATGTAAAGAATTTTCTAAAACCAGCCTTTTTATTTTTATTTGCAAAAAAATTATCCAAAAATCACCTTTTGTAAGTACTACAAAATTATGTAACGTAAAATTAAAATTGGGCCACTTTCTCATTAAATAAATTTTTTGAGCCAATATTTACCCCACTTTATTCATTTCCAAACAAATTATACCAACTCAGCATTTTTTTAAAACATTCTGTTTGTTTGATAAAATCTGAAATCTGATAATAAAAAAGTCATACTTGTACCTGCTTGATGAGTCTAGATTGAATTTTCTGAAATAGTGCATTTTCGGATTGAACTCGAACCAGGTCTGTAAATCAGTCTTGGAAGACTCGAGAAATGAAAATCTGATAACTGAAATTTATGAATACGATGGATTATCATACGAATCGACAAGCGTTAAAACTTTCTGAATTCATTTCATTTTTTGTACTTTAATAGATATAAATTCTTCTCAAAAAATTAACAAATAGCCATAGAAGCTGTTATTAATCATTTCCCACGTTTTCGAAAAAAAAATTTAAAACTAAGCAAATTGCCAAAAATTGAAAAATAAAATTAAGGCGACTAAAATAGTACTCTTTTAATTTGTGTGCAATATTTCTAATGCGATTGAAACATTCTTACGAGGTTATGCAGTAGGTACCTATGAAAATCTTTTCACCAAAAATGACCCTATCAAGAGAAGGGTGGCAAAAATACGATTTTCAATATTTTTTCGAGATTTTGGACGAATAAGCAAGATTTTTTGCAATTTTGTCAAAAAAGCAGGATTTTTACATTTTTTTTTCAGAAAATTACGATTTTTTGTAATTTTGGCAGAAATTTTGCAGTTAATAGACAGAAAAGTACAATTTTGACAGAAAAACAGATTTTTTGCTATTTTGGCTGAAAATCAGGATTTTTATTAGCAAACATTCTCCAGGAATTTTTGATGCCCCCGCCCCCATTCTTTCCCGTATTTTCAGTCGTTTTGTTGCATTATTTTGATGAAAAAAAATAATAATTTTGATAAAAGCGAAGCGAAATTATCGTTTTTTGGCACAAAATTACATGTCTTTGGACTTGGAGAGTATTTTTTATGAATTATGACACATATTTTTTTCTTCATTTTTAATTTAGAAATTTCTAGTGAATAGGTAGTTACAAAGAAATACATTCCTTGCATTAGATTTTAATTCGAAATAAGTTGGTGAGGTTATAAACTGCTTTTCTCATAGTTGAAAAAAAGGTATCAAAACCAGAATATTCGCCTACAATTTATAGGTACACTTTTAAAGAACTAAAAAATGCCTGTTTTTTTCAATGTTTAAAACGGCCAGCTCTGATTGGGGTCAAAACTTTTGTATTCTCTTGAAAATGAAATATTTTGAGCTCCCTTCAAGATACTCAATTTTCATTTTCAAAAATGAAAATAAAACTGAACCTGGAATTGAAATGAGCAAAACTGAAACTGCAAAAAGCAAGACTGATTTTTGGAAGTTAATTTTTTTTCAATTTGATGGGGGAAAAAGTGGAGCTATAGAACTGAAACTGGAAAAAATATGAAACTGAAAATCACCATCATTTTACCCTTAATTGTTATAGCCACCTCATTCGCCAAAACTCGAGAGGGTTGCAAGAGGGGTAAGGACAGTAGTTTCAATATTTTTATAGATCTCTAATTTTTAATTTCAGGGGGTACCAAACGTTTGAGCCCTGCAAAATAAAATTGGAGATTGGCAATTATTTCATGAAAATTTTAAAAAATTAAGAATAGAACTTTTTTTTGAGATGAATATTAATTTTGAAATACTTTGCCACTTGAAAATCTGGATCAAATTCAGCACGTCTCTTTTACATTAAAAAGTTAAGATACGAGTATGTTTCATTCTGGAATCTCAATACCTCTCGATGGAGGTGATTTCGAATTTCAATTTACTTTTTCGATACAAGTCTCTTAAACCTTCATAATAACTCCCAAAATTAAATCATACTTATATTTGATACGAGATACAAGCTTCCTTAGGCCTCGCAATAAGCCCCAAAAATTTTTTAAAAATTCAAAAATTTGAATGGTTTATAGTTACTTAGGTAGTTTAGTTTTCAAACGAAACACAATTTTGAATGTTTGCTAATTCTTTTAGTACAACCCCCCTGTATAAATATCATAACAAGCCCCAAAATTTTGAAAAAATAAAAAAAAGTCGCAAACCTGTGGTTTTTTGGGTTTTTAAAAATTCTGATTTTGAATTTCATCTGATTTTTTTGATACAAGTTCCTCAGGTCTTCGCAATATGTTCCGAAATTTCAAAAATCAAAATTTGTATGGCCACTTGGATTAAGATTTGATTTTGAATTTCAAACAACTAGCTTAATTATACCACTTCCCAAACCCCTCACAATAAGCCTCAGCATAGAATGTCAAGAAATTGGAAAAATTCGTATGACTTGTTTTTTTTTTGGGGGGGGGGGGTCAATGGTGCTTGATCTCAAATTTCTACTCATCTTTCTGGAGATTGATTAGGTACTAGTTGTAAAAATAAAAGCACTACGGCAGAGTTATCACATTCAACTATGATGAACACTCAGAAATTAAATCTCGCATCTCCTCTCACCATTTTTCTGAGAAGATCATTTTAAAATGTCTGAAATCGAAAGTGAAAGTTATGTTTATTTTTTTTTACCCATTCTTTTCCAATTTATGCAATTTTTTGCCCCATAAAATCTATGACATTAGAGTGATTTCCTCGAAAGAATAAAAAAATATCAATTTCTTTGAAATTATTCGATTTTTAGCACTTAAAATAGTACACCGATTCGTATAAATATGAAGCGTGGGCCACATATACAGACATAAGCCACTCGACTTCTGTGCCAAATCGTGTTTCCTCGCACAGCACATAATGTACCTCTACCTACGAGTGTTTACCTATCACATTAAACGTTATCACGTCTGCAATTCAATTCAAATTCAAAATCGACTCCATGTTTGTTCGCACTGCCTTGAACCAAACCAACAATTACTTCGATTGAGCAGAGAATTCATCGCAGCGTGATTTTTTACAAAAAGAATTACAGCGACGAGTCGCTATAATTAGTTATTATTAAGTAGGTACTCGTACCCAAGTGTATGAAAATTTAGTTTTCCGGTATCCTATTGAAAACAAGGACGATTCCGTTGGCAATCGTGAAATAAAAAAGGAAAGGAAATAAATTGTGCATGTTTTTTTTTCTCTCTACAGCCAATTAACGAGTACAATAAAAGCGGTTAGTCAGTTTTGGTATTTTGTGGCTGAAATTTTAGAATCACATCCGGGAAATGATGCAATCTCGCGCATTCGCAAAAGGAAAACCATTCTTTGGTAATTTTTCAAAACACGTTTATATCCATTAAGCTCAACTTTGATATGTGTAGGTACGAAGACTACGTGTTATTTCAATTCAATGATCGTATGGTATTATACGATGATGTAAATACTTTCATTAGAAGTTTATGCAGGCACACACATATCTACACTTGGGTCTCTTGAAATTATGTGGTATTGTCTGCAATGTTACCTATTAACTGATTAATGTGTGTCACTAAAGAAGAGAGTTGAAATTAGTCAACATGTGGCAATGATCTGGCTGGGGTTGGGCATACTTGGGTACCTATATAAGTTGTTTTTTGATGATCGCATACGTCAAACTTTCATATTGGGTAGATTAGATATCTGTATAAGTAGGTATTTCTCACCTCGACCATGTAATTTATGAGACTCGAATGATCTAAACGGAACTTGGTTGTGTGAGCGAGGTTATTACCTAATAGAAAGAAATTTATTTACCATGCTTATATATGTAGAATTGGATTGGTTCGATTTGTTTTCATTTCAATTTAAAGTAAATTTTTATGGTTTTGACGTCTTAAAATTTTTGCAATTTTTTCACATTTATGTAGGTTCTCATCAACCTACACTTATTGATATTTCAAACCACGCCTCAATAAATATACCAATTAACGTCATAGGTATTCGACTTTCGAGATAGTAATTCTATTAATATATTATTTTATTTATATTATTCACAAATTAAGTATCAACTTCCTCACTACGTACTACAGGTTTTGTATTTGTACATCCAGTTTTCGGCAATCGAATTATCTACATATACTGCGATGACTCGTACCTATATACTTATTTTTCTTTTCTTCAAAATATTGTTTTAACACTTCATTTTTTTAAATACCAACTTATTCTACAAGTATAATAATACATTGTGTTGCATAACTTACTTCGTTTGTCACTACAAGATGACTCATAATACCTACCTACCCGTTACAAATACAAATGTTTAAAGAAAACGAGACATTTCGAAAATTATTTTCCAATAATTTAATTATATCGTACGCCATTTGATCGGTATTTACCTACGTTTTAATCACATTCCTCGATTGAAATATACGTACAATATAATACCTCTGCAATTCCTCTATCGCCATAAATAAAAAATGGAGACATGCGCAAAGCTGTGATGCTGTGAAAAGGATTTCTCGCTAATGGTTTCCACATTGTTGCAGGTATTCCCCGTCATGCAAATATGCGACGATGATGATGATGATGATGACAATGCATCGATGGGTTGAGTCGATGATAGGTAGATAAGTCATGTTTTCAACTAGATAGGTACCTAGCTAATTCACAATGCATTGGATCAATGGAGTTTGAAAATGTTTACCACGATATCTTCTCTCGATCGATGAGATAGGCACCTCTTTTATTTGAGATTATTCGTTGAATTTTGAATCTGAAGCCGGCGATGAATTCTGCAGTTAGAAATACATAGATTTAAACTTAGTCATTGTGGTGCCCGTTTTAAGTATACGTAGTCATTGTGGTGCCCGGTTTTGGGCTTGTGGCGCCCAAATCGGGCACCACAAGGTCTTTTTTATATAAAACGATGTAGAATTTGATGAAATGCACTCTAAGGTGAAAAAAAAATTTTTGAGGCGGGCACCACACATACCAAGTTTATATAACGGGCACCTCTATGACTAAAAACCACAAAAAAAATAAACTGCTCCAAAACACCTTTATCATACATATATATATGATCCTCTATGTACGCGGGCACCACAATTACCATAAAAGACCCGGGCACCACAAGGTACTAGGTACGTGTATTCATACATATATTCAGAGGGAGGACTCTATATCAAGGGGCCCGATGTTACAACTAAAAATATACTACATATTTTCACTCTCTCTGAACACGAATTTTCGCAAATTTTGCCCTCGCTTCGTTTACTTTTCTTTTATTTCACAACTTAAACTTTTAATTAGGTACGCAATATTGTGGAGTCAAAAATAGGTAGACTCGTCATAAAAAAAACATTATTTTTCATCTCTCAAAATACGAAAGACCAAAAAATGTCTCCCATGTTCAACGAAGATTGCGAAAAAGTTGATATAGGTGCCCAGAAATATTGAGCACCCTAAAGAAAGTTTTTCATTAAAAATATAGGTTGGCAACGTGAAATAGATGCATATGATTGGTGGAATGTTATCTCTCCAGTCCAACAACCAATCAAGTGCTATCATTATTATCATTCACTGTGACCAACCAAAGTATTTGAGTAGAAAACTTTTTTAGGGGTGCTCGATATTTCTTGGCACCCTGTAATTGCCTAATACCTAGATAGCTCGATCAGAAGGGGTGTACAGTTCAACCAACTCACTATTCACATTAAATTATGAAATATCTAGGTAATGAATAAGACTCAGATTTATACTCATTGTTTATATTTACACGACTCAGATTTACTTATTGTTTATATTTACACTTTACACTACTTACAAAAAATCATTTAGGTACTTACATATGTTGTGTAGGTACCAAGTCCGAAATTGTACAATTCGGGGTTGGTACAGCTAATTTTGTACCATCTCCGAAGTGTCCGGACCAAGTGTGAATATTACTTTTTCATCGGACTTGGTTTGTACCATGCCCGGAGGGTCCGGACAAAGTGTTCGACTTGGTACAATTTGTGTTGTGCAAAGTCCGAAATATAGTTTTATATCGAATGAATTCGAATTTTACATCCCTTTATTCCATAAATATTGAACCAAATAAAAGGAAATTTAAAGATGACTCTAAAATACACCACCAGCAAAATTTTCAGTTGCTGAAATTCATTTGTTGATTTTGGGGAAATTTTTAAAGACTCTCTATTTTCAACTTCTTGAGTAGTGAAATTCTCGTACCTTACTCATTTGAAAACTATGCACTAAATACTTGAGATTCCAAATTCATTTTTTTCAAAGTCAAAATTTTACTAAATTGTCGTGAAAGGCTGAAATTTGGATTGTACCATATATTTTCTGAGTTATAATAGCTGATTTCTCCAATAATTTTTTAAGAAATTTAAAAAAATTTGGATTTGAACTGATACAAAATGGTTTTGAAAAAATCGATCGAAAAGGTCATAAAGATCGATGACTAATCCGGGTTTATGCTGAATTTTATTTTTACTCTAAATACTTATGTACAATTTACAAGTATAAAAAAAATCGCAAAAATCGAGATGAAAACGCTTCAAAATTTGCCGCCCTAAGCAGCTGCCCAAGTTGCCTGTGCGTAAATACAGCCCTGTTCAAAACCACCACCAAACGACTTGAGAAGTTGAAAATAGAGAGTAAAAACCAAATTTCAGCATTTTAGTTAAGTAGTAAGTAGGTACCTCAATTTGATCTTTTTATTTTTTTTATTGAGAAGTAAGCATAGCAATATTTGAATCTTTAAAAATTCTCCAAAAATCAACAAATGAATTTCAGCACCTGAAAATTTTGCTGGTGGTGTATTTTAGAGTCATCTTTTTTCCTTTTATTTGGTTCAATATTAATGGAATAAAGGGATGCAAAATTCGAATTCACTCGTTATAAAACTATATTTCGGACTTTGCACAACACAAATTGTACCAAGTCGAACACTTTGTCCGGACCCTCCGGGCATGGTACAAACCAAGTCCGATGAAAAAGTAATGTTCACGCTTGGTCCGGACACTTCGGAGATGGTACAAAATTGGCTGTACCAACCCCGAATTGTACAATTTCGGACTTGGTACACAACACATACATAGCCCAGTCAACATGCAATTTGACCCAAACATAATTACAAACAAAGGTTTTTTTGGTGAATATTGTCTAGAGTGGTGTGGTGAATAACATACTAAAAGTCCCCGCCCCTACCCCACGAGCTAACCCCCCCGCAGTGGATCAAAGCCCCCCCCCTAAAATCAGGTTTTCATCAAGAACTCCTGAAAACTTGAATTTTGAGTAAAATGAGCCCAGTGATCATTTCATCTCCTCCCCAATACCTATCGAATGAGCTATATCGACCAACTCCCTAGCCTCAAGGGGAGTGGCGCTACGACCCCTCAAAGTGATGTGATTTCAATAATTTTACATTTTATGATTTGGGACTTGTAACCTGTTCTAATTGATAAAATGAAGTCAAACTTGGGGAATGGAATTTTTTTGGAAGCCAGAGTTGACCTCTGGAGTGGGGAGGGTCAAAGTTGAAAATTACAGAAAGGCCATTTTTTTGGAGGGGCATAACATGACCCCAAATGGATGAAAAGGATCCAAAATCATACGATCGGACAGTACCCTATCTGTGATCAACATATCCAAATTTTAGCTTCCTAGGTCATCCCCACTCCTTTTAAGATGGAAAAAACCGAAAATAGGGGCAAAATAAGGGGATTTTGCTTTAAATGGGGTGGGGATGACCTAGGAAGCTGAAATTTGGATATGTTGATCACAGATAGGGTACTGTCCGATCGTATGATTTTGGACCCTTTTCATCCATTATTTTCTTTAAAATCATCACATTTTTTCTTTAAAATTATATCTAGGTATTTTTCAGAAATTGCCAAAGTATCACTTTCTGCCAATAATTCTCACTAAGTTCTTCGATCCTTCCGCTAAAATTGTCAAAATCCTATTTGCCAAAAATAGAAACTTTTTAACCAAACTTCTATAAATGGTCATTTTTTCAGAAAATGTCTAATTTTTACCTTTTTTTAAAAAAATGATCTTTTCATCAAAAAGTTTCGAAATAGTTGAACCTTTCAAAATTAAAAATCATTTTCATTCGTAGCTAATATTCTGTTTTTTTTTTGTGATTTTTTTCTGTACCCCATTAAAATGTTTTGCTCGCATTTTGTCACTTTTTTGATTACTTTTCAACTAGGCCTACTTTCTGGTTACTTTTTCAAGCTTTTTTGGTTACTAAAATTACTTTTTTGGGAGAAAAATTGAGTACGAGCGCTGCCCTCACTTTACTCTCGAGTCACTTTACTTTTCATTTTCAAAATTAAAATTTTTAAAAACTGATCATTCAAATTCTAAAAATTGGGATCAAAAGAACCTCTCAAAACCCGGATTTTTTGAAAGCATTTGCTCTTGCTTCGCTAGGGTCGATTTTTATCTTTAAGCTGGAAGAAATTCCAGTTTGAAACTACCATGAATTCAAAAATCAACACCCCCCCCTTTCCCCCTCCACTAAAACCAAATTCCAGATTTTTTTTTTTTTTTTAATTAACCAAGTATTTGAGATGTTAAATTTAACCTACCTACACCTAGTTAAAATTCAATTTGATCATAAAATTTTAAAGGTAGTATCAAAATTTTTATAAACATTGCAAAAATGAGTTTTTTTGAATGAAATCAATTTCTAATTTGCCGCAAAAAATGAGTTTAAAGCTTCTGAAAATTTCATTTTTAAAAACTTATTGAAGAAAGAGTGGTCTGAGCAGTGATGGCAAAATTTTTGCATTTTGGTTTTAATGTTTGAGTTTTCAGTTTTTTCCAGTTCAAGTTCTAGTTCCAGTGTTCCACTTTTTTCCACATCAAGAATCAAATTTGAAATATTTTGGAAATCTATTGGAAAAAGTGAAATAACTTACCAAAAGCCAAATTTGCTTTTTTCAGTTTCAGTTTTCAGTTTTAGTTTTTGTTTCTTCATTTCAGTTTGTTTTGGTTTCTTTTTATATTTAAAAAAGTGTAATGTCGTTTTTTCAGGTGAATATTTTATCAACAAATTCTTGAGTTTTCTGCCTATTTTGAAGCTCATATTTCAACCAATTACCAACAATGACAATGCTCTTGATTTTCCAAAATAATTTATTACTTACCTATACCTTACTAAACACTTTAAAATTCAGATACCTACGTAATTGTCAAATAAATTAATCAAATGATCAAATAAAACGAAAAAAACATTGTGGGGAAAAAAATTCCGTAGGAAAAAATAGGTAGATCGGTAGATTTTCCCCTGATTATTCTGACAACATGATGCATTTCTTGTTGAAATATTAAAAATAAAACAAAATAGGTACTTATAAAACTCTTTTTAAAATTCAATGAAGAATCATGAATCACGAATAAGAAATATCCAAGAATTTCGATTTTCGAATAATCGAAGAACATAATTTTTTTTATATAGTTAATTTGTCCGAAAGCTGATTCATAATTGGGGAGGGGAAGGGGATTCGCTTCTTTTCTGAACTTCGTCTTGACTTTTTTAAATTCGGAGAAAATTTATCTTCATCTGAAATCTTGAAATCTTCCTGTTTCAATAAGTTCTTGTTATTTTTATGGCAAGTACCAACTCTCACAGAAATAAGTAGGTAATACCTGCGAAAATTGTAACAAATAAATTAGTCATTTTAGCACATACGTCCTAATAACTCTAAAACTAAATATAGGTATGTACCTATTCTAATTAGGTACTTAATTTGTTGCATCTGTACAATATATAAATATATTTATCGATATCTGAAACACATACCAATTCTCTTATTCACATTTCCTTATCTATTTACTATTTTATTTCAAATTATGTACTTCTTTGAAATTCGATAACCGATGAACAATCTCACACATTATCCTTACGAATGACAGCGAAACTTAATTACTTCCCTGGCTTAACGACTTGAAAATTCTTTACTTTCAGAGACCAGCTGCTACACCTTCGGAGTCGCCAAAATCTCGATTATCAAAATCCATACCATTGGATATGATAATGAGGATGAACTCAATTACCAAAGAAGAAGATTTTATTAATCAGTTCATCGAACCAGATCCTTTGGATCGATTATCACCCGCCACTAATCGAGGAGGACAATCTGGCGATCCAGATGGATTCAGATCTGGTACGTATCTCAGCCATTCGAATAAGTTCATTAATTTATTGGCATCCTGTTTTTTCCCATCTTATATACTCATTCTTACACGAGTATCCACATCACATATTATAGTCTGTCGTAGTACATTCATACGAGTAAATTTAGTTGGTAAAGTGCGCAATTTGACGAAAGGAAACGCGTTGTTAGAAGAGGTTGACACATTTGTTGTAATATTCTCTAGGCTAAACCGAGATGAACATTTTTATTATTTATAGGTACCTTAATTATTATTACACGTACGTGCGTAGGAAATGGTTCATTTTGAATCTGTACTTACCAATAATTTCCTTACTTGGGTTGTGAAATATCAGGATGATTATGTACCTATTTATATACGTGTCACTGGCAGGTTATTTGCTTCATTCGAATCCATTTTTAGGTACATCTACGTATAGGTATCTAGGTACCTAACTTATTGTTCCTTGTTTTGCTAATCGAAGCTCGTAAATGCATCGATAGGTTAATTATTAGAATGAGTGATGGTTGATTAATCACGTGGAATGTCACAAGCAGCATGATGACGTTGAATTTGGGTTTAGAAATTTTTAAAGCATTTGTGTTGTGAATTGTGATTGTTCTTAATAAGTATTATTTATGCTGTGGCAGTATGGCTTGGGTTTTCAAGTAAAGATTAAATACCTACGTACTCGTAAATTAGTGATAATGCAGCCCATTTTTATTTTAACCCTTTGGTTAGGTAAATGTTTCATAACTATACGAGGTCCCATTGGTCATTGGTGTGACATCTATTTTTATATTCTTATGGTCTGGCATATGGCAATAGGAATACCCCCCCTCCCCACCTCCGATCCTCTGGGACAACTTTTTCCTTGAAGGGGACATGCTAAGGAACATTTTAAAGTAAACTTGCCAAAAAAAAGCTGGCCCTAGTTATAAAATGGCGGCCATTTTGATTGACAGGTCAGCCGAAATCACAAATTTTGCTTCCCAACAGAAGACTGGCTCGACATTTTTTGAACTGGACAAGGCTTGATCGAAAGAGCATGCAAAAATTCATCACCAGCCCAAATTTCAAGTGCTAAAGTGCATTTTTCGATTGTTGGCGAATTTTTAAAAATTAAATTTATGCCAAAAATGAAGGGAAAATCAAAATTTTACCAAATTGAGCAAGAAAGCTGAGATTTGGCCTTAACCCTATTTTCGACCAGCCAAATCGATTGGAAACGGTTTCAAACAGTTTTAAGCTGTTCTGGAGCCTCCAGCAGATTTTTGAAACTTGGAATTTCCATAAAATTTCGTCAAATGAAGTTGGAAATCCGAAATTCACGCTAAACACGCTATCAAGTTGATTACAGGCAAGTTTAAGTCATTTAGGATTCTCCAGCGATTTTTTGGAAATTACTGGAGCCTCTGGTAAATTTAACTCGCCTGCAGCCGACTCGATAGCGTGTTGAAATCGGAGTCCAGAACAAATTTTGGATCTCCAGCTCTGTTTGGTAAAATTTTATGGAAATTTTGAGCATTGAAAAATCTGCTGGAGGCTCCAGTAATTTCAAAAAAGTCGCTGGTGGCTCTAAAACGACTTGAAATTAGTTTACGGAATGAATTTCGGTTCTCCAACAGCATTTGATGAAATTTTGTGGAAATTTCAAGTTTTAAAAATCTACTGGAGGCTCCAAGAATTTTCAAAAAATCGCTGGAGGATCCGAAATGACTTCAATTCGCCAGCAGTTCACTTATAAGCGAGTTTAAGTGGGAATGCAACGTGAATTTGGGATTTCCAGAACATTGAAAAATCTGCTGGAGGCTCCAGTAATTTCAAAAAAGTCGCTGGAGGCTCTAAAACGACTTGAAATTAGTTGACAGAATGAATTTTGGTTCTCCAACAGCGTTTGATGAAATGTTGTGGAAATTTCAAGCTTTAAAAATCTGCTGGAGGCTCCAGTAATTTCAAAAAAGTCGCTGGAGGCTCTAAAACGACTTGAAATTAGTTTACAGAATGAATTTCGGTTCTCCAACAGCATTTGATGAAATTTTGTGGAAATTTCAAGATTTAAAAATCTACTGGAGGCTCCAAGAATTTTCAAAAAATCGCTGGAGGATTCGAAATGACTTCAATTTGCTAGAAGTTGACTTATTAAGGAGTTTAAGTGGCAATGCAACGTGAATTTTGGATTTCCAGATCATTGAAAAATCTGCTGGAGGCTCCAGTAATTTCAAAAAAGTCGCTGGAGGCTCTAAAACGACTTGAAATTAGTTTACTGAATGAATTTCGGTTCTCCAACAGCATTTGATGAAATTTTAAGTTTCAAAAATCTGCTGGAGGCTCCAGAACAGCTCAAAACTGTTTGAAACCGTTTCCAATCGATTTGGAAGGTCGAAAATAGGGAACATCTCAAATTTCAGCTTTCTTGGTCAATTTGGTAAAATTTTGATTTTTTTCTCCTTTTTTAGCATAAATTTGATTTTTTTAAATTCACCAAAAATCGGAAATGCACTTTAGCGATTGAAATTTTGGCTGGTGATATTTGGCAAGATGGCTTTAAAATATTCCTTAGGATAAGCCCTTTAATAAAAAAGTTGTCCCAGAGGATCGGAGGTGGATGGGGGATGCAATAATTCCTATTGTCATAATGTGCCAGACTATTATTACTTAAATTGACAAAAGATGGATCTTCTAATTAAATATCTATGCTTCGAATTTCATGATTAATAGGTATTGTTTATTGGTTTTATGTGTCGTATTATTGTGTTTGTGTATTTGTATCATCAATTTTCATAAAACTTAATTTACTTATGTATGATTACGTATGTTTTAGCTAAAAGGTTAAGTCGACTCTCAGAAGATCGCCAGTCAACCAGGGATACGGAAATAGAAAGTTCTCACATAGCTTTGAACTATGCAAGTTTGGGCAACGGTCGCTTGGGTGATGGTGCTGGTACGATTCTCTCATTATAAATGTAGACAGTGTGTTTTTAACGGTTATAAATTCATAATACTAATTTTTATTTATTATTATTGGAATCTAATCCCTGTTACCTACCATATAGGGAGTGGCGTCATCAATATTATACCTATTGTATTATTAAAGCAGCTTTTAAAGTCATATTAAATAGGATTTTAGTCCATAAATGCTAAATGTTCCTATATGAAAGGCCAGAAAAACGTCACTCCTGTAGAAATGTTTGTTTTTTTTTCAATGTTTCATATTCATTAATATACATATGTATAGGTAAAACGGTCATATACCATCTTGCCTAAGCTGTCCATTTTCCAAATCATTCATTTCGGATTTTCCATACCTACCTAAATAGGCATTAAAATATTTTATATCTTACCTTCACACTCATCCTTCATTACTGATATTTAAGTACCTACTTATTTTGTTTTCTTGCTTTAATGTGTGCTTCTATCTATGTTACAGCTACTAGTCGGTTTGGTGGTGCTGAAGGAGACAATCAAAATGAAAAAAGTAAATACTTATTAGTAACTTCATTTTGTTAGTTTAATTAACAGATAAATTGTTGAGAACTTTTTTGACGTTGTGAGTAGATCGAACTGAATTACACATTTAAAACTCAAAACACATTTTCAAAAAGAAATGTCGAGTTTTAAAAATCAAAATACAAACACCCTCCCCCCCCCAAATAAGAAAAGAAAAATCTTTCAAAATCACTGATGGTTTTTTGAAAAATTGGTTTTTCAAACACCCAAAAAATGATTCAACTTGAACTTTTTTTGAACTTGGAATTTAGTTGCGTTTAAAAAACATGTTTTAAAGCACTACATAGCTGCTTCAACCATTTCAACATTTAAAAACAATTTGTTGCTTACATTACAACTAATTTGAATCAAAATTTATAAAAAATCACAAAAATCGTGCAAAACATCATCAACATTTTTTTCAAGTTGATATAAACAATTAAACAAAACAAAATTTAAAAAAAAATCGTTGAAAATCGTAAACAAAATTGGTAAAAAGTTTTCTAAATTCAACACCCAAAAAAAAACACACATTTGCAGTTGCACAAAAAATGAACAAAATTGGTGAAAAGGTATCAAAAAATCGTACAAAAACTGATGAAATTGAATTAAAATTGTGTAAAATGAATAGGTATCTAAATGATGCAAAAACTCTCCAAAACCTATAAAAAATGAGTTGAATTTACCTACATTAAAATCACAGAAAATAAAGTTAAAAACGCAAAATTTTGCGAAAATCGCTCAGTATCAAAAAAATCAAGTAAAAGTAATGGAAAGTTGATAAAATTGACACAAAAATTGTTGAAAATGCTGAGAAAATGACACAATATTGCAAAATATTGATTAAAATTAATCGACTGGTTAGCAACTGAGTAAAAGTTGTAAAATATTACAAAAATGAATAAAAATATGAAAAAAAAAATTAAAATTACCGAAAAATCATTTAAAATATGCATAACAATGATCGAAAATGATAGAAAAATTGATGTAATGTCATAAATAACTGTTTAAAACTATAAAAAAATTCCAAAAGTTATTAAAAAATAAATTTTTACATCAAAATTTTTCAAAATTGATGCACAAATTTGAGAAATATTGCAAATACTTCCCAAAAAATCAACAAAAAATAAACAACGAAAATCTGGTTTAATTTTGCCAAAAATTTCATACAAAATTCTAACAAAAAAAACAACGAATTAGGGACAAGATGTTGCAAATTATTACAAAACATCCCTGAATATCCCAAAAATTTACAAAATGGGTGTAAAATTAACTGGGTTGAAATTCAAGTACAGAAGTTATAAAATATTGCAAAAAGTTTCTAGAAACATGTAACAAATTATCTAAAACTACATAAATCAGAAAACTTGTGAAATTTGCAAACATGATTAAAACTTGGCAAACAAATTTATAAAATGTGAGGAAAGTTGTTTGTTAAGCCATGAAAAAGTTTCCTAAATTGAATGATACCTACTTAAAAAAGCAGCTTTTGCTTGAAAAATTGGCAAAAATAAAAAAAAAAGTTTTAAAAGATTCAAGTACAAAAAGTGTCCGACATAAACAAAATATTGATTGAAAAAAAGTTACTGAAAATATCGAAAAAAAAAACACAAAATGATGTGCCAAGTTTATAAAATATTGCAAACGCAAAGATTGCAAACCATGAATAAGATTGCTTACAATCACCAAAAACAAAAAGTTGTACATAAAATTTAAATAAAATTGGTTGAAAATAAAACTTGAAAAAATGTGGTGAAAAAACTGCTCGAATTTATCAAAAAATCAGTAAAAGTAAAATTGATGATAGAAGTAAATCAAAAGTGAACATCTTTTTCTTTTTTTTTTTTTTTTACAAAAAACTCATTTAATTTGTATGAAATGAAGTGAACATTTGAAAAATACTGCAAAAAGTGCTGTAAGTAAAATTTAATGTTGAGAAAATTGCGAAGAATTCAGAAACAATTAGAAATCATGATTATCAAAATTGCTTGGAATTATCAGAAAAATCAGCGAGAAATTAACACAAGAATGGCTAAAAATTTTAATGATGAATTGCATTTTTTAAATTTTAGTAAACTTTTTCAAATTAAAATTTAGTTTATAAAAAATTTTAAAATTTGATCTAATTGAGGTATTTTATACTTCGCTGTGTAGAAATGAAACTGAAATAGAAGCCATTTTGGGATTTTTCTAGAACCTTAAACTGATTTTTTCAATTTTGCAAAATATAATTTTTAAAAAATCACACGCGATGAACGGTTTGCCCATTTTTCAGTCAATGGTGGGGGGGGGGGGAGATCACAATTATTATTTTCTCAAACGTCAAAAAAGTACCCAAGTACTGAAATTCCTTCTAAAAAACCTCTACCTACTCGTGAATATTTTCCTCTAAAAAATTTTCATCAATTTTCAGAAGCTCCATCGCCAAAACCAGCCAATTGTCAACCTGAGCTGAGAACTGTGAACTTACGAGATGTCGAAGACCCAACTTTATTCTACTTCCCAAGCTGTACCAGAGTCGATAGATGTGGCGGATGTTGTTCTCACGATTTACTCAGTTGCCAGCCTACTAACATGGATTATAAAAATTTCTCAGTAAGCAACCCTTAAACCAGTTCATTTTTCAATTTTTATTCGACTCTGAATCCAATTTTATTCATATTGTTATTTTTTCACAGGTAATAGTAGCTCAATACACTGGTAGCAATAAATTAGAACCACGTGGTCGAAAAATAGTCACCGTAGAAACCCATACAAAATGTAAATGTGATTGCAAGATTAAAGCCAAAGTAAGTACCTATCCTATACGAGT
Organism: Planococcus citri; assembly: GCF_950023065.1. Classification (NCBI taxonomy): domain Eukaryota; kingdom Metazoa; phylum Arthropoda; class Insecta; order Hemiptera; family Pseudococcidae; genus Planococcus; species Planococcus citri. The sequence goes on along the minus strand of NC_088680.1, from coordinate 59,395,682 downwards.
AAAATCTACTATACCCAATACGTAGTGAATTTTCATGAGTATAGGTACCTATAATTTATTCGTGAATTTGAAATTAAATCGTAATCGAGTACCATAATTAATAAATAAAACATTTTTTTTTTTCTAATAAAGGATTGTACGTCGTTGCAACAATACAATAAATCAGAATGTCGTTGCGTGTGTACGAACAAAGAAGCAGAAATCGCTTGTCATAAAGATAAACTCAGGTTATGGAATCCTTCGACTTGCTCTTGTCCATGTCGAGAAACATTAGATTGTAGCACTGGACTCGTTTTTGATGATAATTCATGCAGGTAATTACTCATTTAATTAATCGTATCGAATTATTTTCGAAACACACAAAAATATTTATACGATTTTCATTTCTATGCTTAGCTGTGTAGCATACTCGCAACCATTCCAACCATCGTACAATACTCTTGATCGTACCAGATACAGCATAGGTTACCCACAACAATAATGTAAATTTTTTTCAGTATTATTACCGTGTGCCATTAGATGATTTTTTTTTTTGTAAATTATTTATTATTATTTATTCGCAAAGTCATATTTGTACAATTGTGATTTCCTTGTTCTTTTTTATTTTGTAAATTATTAATAAATAAAAAACAATTCTTTTTTTTAAAAATATACATTTATTTTAAAATTTTCCATTAATTATACACAACGATATGAGAAATAGAAATACATAAAATTGAGAGGTAATAAAAATGCAAAATGGTTCTATTTATCCGAATATTCGTTACAAACAATACGATTGATTTTAATCGATAATACAAATTGAGGTATTTTCTTCATTATTTGATCTTAGAAAAATCTCACTATAGTTTTTCGAGCTCTAAAATTTTCATTTTTTTTTTTTCGAGACAGCAATAAAGTAAGGATTAATGCAACAGAAAAAATGTCACTTCAAAAAAAGTGAATCTTTACTTTCAAACTGTCTCAAAAAACTTAATTCAAGTTCCAATCGTTTCAATAATAATAAATTAATTAAAAGAAACGAGTGGAACTTCGTTACAAACGCGATGAATTTTTTTTTTACACAAAACTAACGTAGAAATTAATTCTAAAGTATACAACAATTTAACATTACTTTGATACTAATCCAGAGTATGGTACAAATTTTAAAAAATTTATGCAATAGGTAATTTTCCACAAGAGTACCATAACTCGAGAAAAAACAAGAAAAAAATATATTTTACAACACACAAAACTAGTATAACTATACAATATTACAATATGAAAATATTACCAATTAATACAGATCCAACAGACCGGAAATGTCTTAAAATCTACGTAAACCTATCGATTAAAAAAAAATCCTAAACGTTAAAATGTCGTACTAAAACTAAATCATAATTTTAAGTGGTCTTACAATGTTTCCACTTACGATTAAAACATAAAATTAATTCTTGAATCGTACGATTCTTACAATTATGTAGAAAGTTTTCAACTATAAAAACACACAAGCTTGTTAATAAGCTTAAATAATAAAACTTAAATTTTAAATAATAGAAAGAAAAAACACATTATTGTCAATAATGTTTCGACTCGATGATAAAACTATCTAAGTACTGAGAAAAGCGTGCGTGTTGATTTAAATAACGTTGAAAAATTAAGACAGAGAAAAAAAACAGTTGATATCAAAATCATTATTAATAAACATACGAGTGATGACGAGTCAAACGCTTAATCTATAAATTGAATAATAACCCAGCATAATTTATACCGCCATTATATGATGGTAGCAGTGTGCTAGGGTGAAAAACAAACAAAGAAATAATTATATTTCCAAACTGAGATCGCTTTTGTCAACGTAGTATGGAGATACAACCGTATAAAATAGCGTTAAAAATTTATGTCTAAAAAAAAAAACAACTTGAACACTCGAGTCTAATCGACTTTCTTCAGATATTGAGTATTGTAAGCGTTGATGAACGTACTCAAAATCCAAACATTGACCGAGAAAAACAATATACTGCTTCCGTGTATGGCCGCAAACGTAGGACGTCCTTCGAACTCTAATAAGTAAGCTGATGTCAGCCAAGCTGCCTGAGAACCGATCCACGCCGATAGAATTCCAATCACTTTGTTCCTCGAGATAGTGATCGAAGGTAAGAATAAAGGTAGCAAGGATAAAAACCATACGAAATATTGGGACGTGAGAACTTTGTTGAAAACGACGAAGATAAAAGCGGAGCAGTACAAGTTGAATGGCAGATGACGTAAGGTGTTGTATTTGACGGTGACGGCGATCAAAAGCACGATCTGAGGCACGATGATCAACAAGGCTTTGGTGATTTTCGGATCAAACAGGGTGAAATTCTTGGTCACGTAGTCAGGTACAAATGCATCCAAGTATTGAACGTAGAAATAGAGCGAGAAATTATGCTGGACGTCTTTTCGGTACACATGGTAGAGGATACTTTCTTCGACGAAGGCGAATCCGTAAACGTAATAGAATAATCCGGTCAGAGAAGCCAACGTGGTCGCGAAACTGAACGCGAACTTGAGTTTGTCTTTATAAGTGTGACGTAAAGTCAACGCAGATGTAATTCTACCAGCAGTTACCAAGAAAGGTAAAAAGAAGGCGATCGGATACAATCTAAGATGAGTACTAACCGCTAGCAAGGCTCCGGATACATAATAGTTCTCCATTAATTGAAAATACAAAGTTAGAAGTACAAATAGAGACGAAAACGAATCCAAATTACCCCTGGTGCTGATAATAATCGGTAGTGGATTGTATAGCCATAACTGAGCACATTGTAAAGCTTTCTTCTCGACTCCGTAGATCAATAAAACAATCTTATAAATCGTATAGGCGACCATTACGTCGAAAACAGAAGCCAGAAGTTTACCGAACACTGGATGCAGAAGAACATTAGGTGTTACTAGATAAGCAACGATGGGAGAATACCTGAACGTATGGAAATCGTACGGTGAACGTTGAGCAATAACTTCTTTGGCAGCTAAGGTGAATACTTTATAATCTACATCTGTGTACTTTAATTTAAAGTAAGAATCGTGCACTACGCTGTAGGCAGTCAATACGACACGAACGAGTAATCCGATACCGAAATGGTATTGTACATTGGTTGGTTTAAACTTTAAAGCTGGAGCCATTTTTTTGATACAAACTTTACAAGCGAGTTCCAAGTTTAGCGGCGCTACGTATTATACAATTCTTGAAATTCTCGAACTCTTTCAGGCAAGCATTCTGCTGTACGTCGTCTTGTTTCGATGATATACACGTTGCATAAAATCTGCTCTCGTTTTTGCAGTCGGCGATAAAACGTGGATACAAACGTATTCTAGATTTCGCTTTGTTCACAGCGTCCATCGGCTAATCTGTAAAATACACGTTCTAAATTAGTAAAGTCGAGTGAAACTGTAACCGGTAGATGTATCTCATCGTTGATCGAACATAAATTACCAATTTCGAAGCACATTTTCAACGATTTTACTCGAAAATGTAAAATGATAATGATATCACATTCAAGGTAAATATGCCGGTAGACGCCGACAGATAAAAATGTCTATTTTAGGTAAACGGTACTTACAAGCAACACATCGTCAAGTTTCAATGGTAACCCAAATTTTAACTAGATAACTTACGAATGAGTTATTTCACTAGTGAATTATAAAACTGAAATATTTTTCACTACTCAAAAAGGTATAAACCGTTTACGAATTTGAAAAAAATGTTCGTTTGTGTATCAACATATCAACCTACCTGGAAAGCATGGAGGAGAGGACGCGTCTACAGAGAAAAATATTTCGAACAATAACCCCCTGGGTAGGTTGAAATTCATGTAAATTTTAGATTAATATGGATAATTTTACCTGGAAAATGATGTTTTTTGAGAAATTTATATGTTTTTCCGGCGAATTTTACTCACAAATGTTGTTCTAAACGTGAAATAGAGGTTGAATAGTTTTTTTCCGTTTGTTGATAAAATGATAATCGAAAAACTAATTTTTTTGTCTGGAACGAGAGGTTGGCTAAACTGATATACTGAAAAGTAGGTACATTACGATTAGTAGGTATTTTCAAATCGATTTTTATTTTTTTTTCATTTTTTGAAAAATAAAAAAAATAGATAAAAAATTTATTATTTTCTTTTTTTGAGTTTTTTGATTTTTTTATCAATTAAATATTATCAATATTCAATAAAAATTTCATTAATTTTTCCGATACAAGTTTTACTTACTCCTATCGTCCTACCTCCTATCCTGGAAGTTTCAATGATAACTATTTTACACTACTTCTGCAATCTGCACTAATGCTAAATTTTACTGGAATTTAAATTATTTTCAATTCATTATTTTTTAAGTAAATTTCAAGAACAACATGAGGAGCTTAGTGACAAAGTTAGACAAACGCCACAGGGTTGATTTTGAGAAAATCTATGTTTTTTGTTACAAAAATATACAGCATTGTAAAGGTGGGGGATAATGACAAATTGTAGTGATGATACTGAGTAACAAAAATACAAAAAATATCCTTCCACCATCACCCCCCCACCACTAATAAAAAGAACCTGAAAATGCACTTGTCTGATTTTGAAACCAAGATGAAGATAATTTGAAATTGAAGATGTCTAGATCAGTTAGGTTTTGATACGTATAGGATTTTTAACCCTTTTTCCATTTCTGAGGTCCCTTGATTTCAAAATAGTACATAAAAGGTCAAAAAACGCGATCAAAGTTGCGCCTTAGTTTCAAACACGGACATGTGAACATTATCTTAGTTTCAAAATGAGACATATCCTATCATCTTAGTTTCAAAAACAGACATATCCAGGATATGTCTGTTTTTGAAACCAAGACAATTTGCACATGAAACTAAGGCGCAACTTTGATCGCGTTTTTTGACCTTTTACGTACTATATTGAAAATAACAGACCTCGGCAATGAAAAGAGCGTTAAAAATCCTATAAGAATCAATATCTAACTCGATTTTTGTAGAAGTGGCGTTTGTCTAACTTTGTAACCAACCTCCTCAATTAAATATCAATATTCAATAAAAATTTTATCAATTTTTTCGATGCAAGTTTTACTTGCTCCTATCGGCTATCAGGGAAGTTTCAAGTTTCAACGATATTTTACACTACTTCTGCAATCTGCACTAATGCTAAATTTTACTGGAATTTAAAATATTTTCAAATCATTATTTTTTGGGTAAATTTCAAGAACAACATCAACAACAAAAAGCCAATATTTTGGAAAAAATGAAAATCAATCAATTGAAGCCTGAAGGGCTAATGGTGAAAATCGCCTTATTGTTAGTCATTTTTTGTTCACACAACTTTAAACATTTTTTTTTCATATTTCATCAATTTTAAAGGGAAAATGAGTATTGTAATGCATTCTGGGATAGTTGAAGATGTTTTTTCAACACTTGACCATAAAGTTTTTACATTACCATTGAAGTAGGATAACAACGTTTTCATTGATTTGTACAAAAATCACTTCTGACTAGGAGACTTTCACCATTAGCCCTTCTGTTGTTGAAAAACAACTATTGAAAAAAAAATCAGAATTCAGAATCACAAAGAAGCTGTGCTCTTAAGAGAAACAGAAAATCACAACCACAAAAAACCATTTCAATGAATTTGAAATGAAACCGATATATTCTTTTTGGTCATGTTAGTTATTTAAAATAATTTCTTAACTCAGTGATTTGCATTCCCTCTATCTCACCTTCGGTTCTTTCATCTCTAAAATTGTACATAGTTCCAGTCCAGGCAGGGATGAGGCCCAGTCCAAGACCGGGACCCGAAATCCGAAGAAGCCCCGATTATTTCCTTGAAGCCCGAATGTCCAAGCCCCGAAACCTTAAAAACTGTAACCTACAAAGCCCTGGCCCAAAGCCCGAAACCCAAACTGTGATCAAGGTTTTTTGGGGCTTTTCAGGGCTTGTGTAAATTTTCAATTTTGTAAATTACTATTGCAATTAACGTTCTGTGCATCTCAAAACTTCAAAATTCAAAAAAGATCATTTTCAAAAAAAATTAAAAATTTACAAGTTCAGCAAAAAGTTTAATATTTTAAGGGGATTTTGGAACATTATTTATAATATTCTGTAGATAGTTCATTGTTCTTTGAAAAATGTTGGTTAAAAAATTTGGACAGTAATTAAAAATTCCAGAAAAAATTTAATTCTGATTTTTAAAAAAATGACTGTTCCATTCAAATAATTTTGAAAAAAGCAATCGGAATCTGCCCTTATAATATTTTTTAAATTTTTTTTTCAACAGAAAATCAACTAAGATTTTACCTTTATTCTTCATCAAAATTGCAATTGAGAGGCTTCATGGAAAGGGGCATTAGTCAATTCTTTTCACTGATCTTTTTAAGTTCAAATGGTCTTGAAAAATTTTTCTACAAGCTAACATTTTCCAATTCGTTTTTTTTTTTTTTCATGGAAGAACAGTTCAATATCATATCACTGAATATGGTGAATTAATAAAACAAGGTTTACTTAATATATTCAAAAAATTGTAAAAATGAAAAAAAAAACAAAAAAAATCACTAAGGCCCAGCCCTGGACACTGAGCCCTGAAACCCAAACCCAAAGTTTCCTGGACCCCAATCCAAGCCCAAGACCTAATAAATTTTTGATTGAAAGCCCAAGCCCCGAAACCCGGAACCCGAAAAAAAATCGTTCGGGGTCTCATCCCAGGTTCCAGGGACGTAGCGAAGTGATTTTGCTGGGGGGGGGGGGGCAAAGATTCTAAGATTCCCCACTAATTTGACTGAAAATTCCCAACTTATTCGACTGAAAATTCCCAAGTTGGATGAAAAAAGAGGGTATTTAAGTTACAAGTAGTGAGGGGATTGTATCACGACATTTTGTAGCCAAAAAATTGTAACTTTGCCGACTATAATCAAAATTTTGACGTGCTGCACTCTGGTATTAAAAATTTTTGAAAAGCTAGTGGTTCTGTTTCGAAAGAAATGAAAAATTTGCATTTTTTATAAACTTTGAATATTATGAGTATTTCTGGAATTTTTCTGTTTAATTTTCATATTCTTAACATTTTCTAAAGCAGCAGTTTGAAGGGCCCGAGCGAAGCGAGGGCAAAAGTTTTTGAAAATTTATGATTTGAAAAGTAGAATAACATCAATTTTAATAAAAGAATTCGTTTTTTTTAATCTCAACATTCTTCAAAATCAATCATAGATTTTTTTAAATTTGTAACTGGTAGAAGAGAATCAATTTGGGCCGAGCGAAGTGAGGCCGAAAGTTTTAAAAAGTTTGTAGTTCGCAAAGTAGAACAACATCAATTTTAATGTAAGAATTCGGTTTTTCTGATCTCAACTTTCTTTTAATTTTATCAATGGTTTTGTGAAATTCTTAGTGTGAAAAAAGAACTAGGTAAGTTCAAAATTAGCGTGAGTGAAGCAATGGCAAAAGTTTTGGAAAATATGTGACTTGAAATGGAAAAGTAGAACATCAATTTTAATAAAAGAATCCAGTTTTTCTGGTCTCAATATTTTTCAAATTCAATCATATACGTTTCTTGAAATTGTAACTTAGTAGAAGAGAATCAATTTGGAGCGAATCGAGACTAAAAGCTTTGGAAAAATTGTAATTCAAAAAGTAGAACAATATCAAATTTAATGAAAAAATTCTAGTTTTCTGATCTCAACTTTTTAAGAAATTTATCAATAGTTTCTTGAAATTTTCAAGCGTGGAAAAAAAACAAATTGGCCCGAGCGAAACGAGGGTAAAAGATTTTCAAAATTTGTAATTTCAAGAAGCAAAACATTTGTAATGTTGATGTGAAAAGGCACAACAATTTTGCCCGAGCAAAGCAAGGGCAAAAATTTTTGAAATACGGGTTTTCTCATTGTCAGATGCATAATTTTGATGGTTTTTGAAAACATGTTTAGCTAGCAGAAGAATCATACCTTGTATCGTGTATTGTTATTTTATGCTCCATTAGGGATGTTGGTTTGTTGGATTGAATTTTATTTAAGTATGATGTTATTATAGAATCTTGACCAGTTTTAAATTATATTTTATGCAATTTTTGCATGATTTTATCAGATATTATTGTTTTTCAGAGGTTTTAACTTTTCATTTGAATTTTATAGTTTTTTTTTAAATGGTATTATAATGTATTATGCAAATCTTGCAAAACTTTTTTCAATCATCAGTAACAATTTTTGGACATATTTTGTCTATAATTGTGCCATATTTTGTCATGAGCTTTCAGTCATTTTCAGCTGTTTTCATGATATTTAAACAAATTTTCTAGTAATTTTCGTGCAATAAAATTGTATGGTGTTGTTTTTTTGCTCTCTTTTCAATTTTTGGTATTTTATTCCTAAATTTCAATATTTTTTTTGGTAATATTTCATATGTACCTACTATATTATTATGTATTGATGTAGGTAATATATTTTTTGCAAAATGTTGTTTCATTCTGCAAATTTTTTATCAACTTTTTTTGGTTTGATATTTTTGCAAGATCATTTTAGTCTTGTTTCTTTTAAATATTTTAAAAACATTTGAAATAAATGCGAGGTTTCATATGAGCTTTTAGTCATTCAAAAATGTTATTAGGACATTTAAACATATTTTTAAACAATTTTTGCAAAAATCAGCTAAGCTAAATTCCATTGATTTTTCTGTAATTTTTTGCAAACTTCTGACGTTTTAATAATAGGTATTTGACGAATTTTTATTCATATTATTTTTCAAATAACAGAGTTATTAATTTTTTCCAAAGTCTCAGGAATCTTAAAACAGGATGCCAATTTTCTTAGGCAAGCAGGTATTCAGCCCCTCCCCCCTCACCATCTCATCGGTTACTCTGTAGTCTGTACCTATGGGTTTCTCATTGAAATAATTTGTTAAATAAACAAAATGAAAATCAAAATAAAAACTTGTATTTTTTAATGAACTAATTGAGCGCCAGTAGAAGAGGGAGTACATAGTCGGATTTTTCTAAAGGGTGTATTAAAATCGAAGACATGAAGAGCGCATTGTTTAAAATTCTCATGACTTTCTCTTGAAGTGCTAAAAAATGATGAAATTTATTAAATAATTATGTTGTATCAGTTAAAATTTTTTACGTCGAATTATTAAAACACACAGGTTGAGTAAGTAGGAAATCTTTTTTATTTAAAATATTATTTTCTTCGCCTCTTCGGAGATAAGATAACTTGCAGTCATTTTCTCACCTTTAAGTAGTTAGCAAAAGTTCTTCCTTATTTGTTTCTCAATAAAATGTTGCAAACTACCTACTACAAAGTACAAATTGATAATCTTAAACTTGATTTTTAAAAAATAACTTACACAATACAGGAACTACAGAACTAATCTCGACCATCTAAATTAAAGATATCAATTTAACAGTTTGAGGTAAAAAAATGTCAATTCTTCAAGTTGGTATAGGTATATATAGGCAGCCTCTTTCACCACCAGACCCAGCTACAGCATCGACATTCGACAAACACACGGTCGGCATGCCGCAGACAGCCTCCGTGTTTAGATGAAGTTAATCTGGCAGCAACGCGGTAGCCAGAAGAAGCCGACTGCTATGATTTATGACTGTCTGAGAGTAGCTACTGTAAATCTCGGCGGAGTAGATGGTGGTAATGGTCCCAGTAATAGTCCAGCTACAAACAACAGACCATTACGAGTACCATTACCATTACCCATTAGATCAACCAAACGCAAACGTTACCTCGATGGAACGATGGATGTCGGATGAAAGACCGGTAGCGTGGTTTTTTCTTTCTATTTCATTTTGGTCTTTGGTGTACCCGCTGTTATTAGCGTATCTGGCCACAGAGCATGGATTCATTCTGAATGTAATAATGCCAACACGAATCTCCGAGTCGTCGAATGTTTCATGTATGCTTGTATTGCTTACCGCTGTGAGATTATATCGAATGATGCTTTTGTTTTCGAATCTATAATACTGACTTGATTTGTAATAACTTATAATTTAATCAAATGATTAATTTACTTATTGGAAATTATATTGCAAATGTTAGGTACATGATATAAATGAGGCGTGTACCTATTAATATACTTCCTGCTCCCCCCACCTGTTGTTATCTTACCTGACCCTAGCATTATTCTGTCATTACTCAATATTTATACCGATTTTTCAATGTTTATAAAATTAAATGACCAGATGACTTACCTACCTGGGCCCTAGGATCTAGAAACGGGACTCCTTTCTTGTGTATACACATTTGGCTCCTGAAAAAAACTTCTCCCAGGTTGATATCTACATATATTTCTATTACTTGGTACTATCCCTGAGTCCCCGACCCATTTCACAATTTATATTATACCTAACAGATTTGACTTCTTTCATTAATTATGAATGAACCATATGTTTATTTTCTCATCACACTTATTTTCACATTAGATCTGTGAAAGGGCTAGGTATACCTATGTATCTTTATGAAAAAGGAAAATAAAATGACCCAAAAGAAGTCGGTGGGTTATAAAGGTAGCGAAGGATTGTTCTCTTTTATTATATAGGTAAAGGTTCCACTGAGACGACGAACAAACGGATTTCGTATATTCAGCAGATGTGAGAAAATAAGAAAAATATAAAATAGGTAAAATGAATTGAGAGTATAAAAATGAGCGTCTGTTTGATTAGACTTATGACGTGACATTTTTGCATCTATGTAGCTAGTACAATATACCTACCTATTACCTAACTAACAATCAAAAAATTTCATAATCAGTTGGCAATAAGTAGAAGTTGATGGGTGTTTACTTTGAGCATTGCATTCATTGTTTTAACAAAATAAAGTAGATTTTCACTCAAGAAAAAATTTTAAAAAAAAAATTATATTGATCCAGAAACTAAGATTTGTGGCGGTTATTTAATATTAAGGGATCACTTCCTTTCGGCTTTCACTTCTCATCAGCAGACAAAATAGCAACGAAAACTTTAGAGGACTTCACTTTTCAACAACTGAATGATAAGTAAGCCTATGCAAAAAAAAAACGCTAAAATTTCGACCTATTTCAATTTTCATCGGAAATAAAGTAGTTATACCTACCTGACTACCTACCTAATTTACAAACATTTCAACAAACAGATTTTTAAGTTCGAATTTCGAAAAAAAGATCGAAAATGATTCTCAAAATTTCTAGCCGCATTTTTTGGTGTGTAGGTGAGAGAATGAATGGAGCTAGATTTAAAATTTAAAATTTTACGTTGTCACCTATTTCATTTTTTTTTTTTTTTTGAGTTAAAAGTGGAGCATGATGGTGACGGTTAAAAAGGCTTAAAATTTCAGCTTTTTTCATACTTTGTGACCAAATTTTAATTCCAATGGAGAGTACCCTGAAGGGTCAGATCGAAAAAAAGTTCATTTTCCAGCTCAGTGCCTTAAAAATTTCGAGAAAAAGGTACATCACACGATCATTTTTTCAATTTTGGGTAAATGATGGATTTCTGTCTTCCCCTCCGTTACTACTTCACTTTACGAAGTCTTTAGAAAATGGCATTCCATTTATCAGTTCGACAATATTCCATCCAAGTAGAGGTCCTTTGATTTTGGTTTGCGAAAAAAATATTCGGTCATGGTTTCCCTCCCATGATGAGATATTTCGGAAAATTGAAATTTCAGTTCTTTCACAAAAAGCCCACGTTCTAACATGGTACGATACGTTAGAATTGATTGGATTATTCGAGACTAATGCCTATCCGAACTAGCAATCTAGCTAAGTATTTGATAAATTTCCCCGCTGAAGGGATATTTATTGACCAAATCACTAAGGAGATCATTCTTCACCTTTCACTTACAGTAGTCCACCCTCTAAATCTAACGATAACACATTGAATCATTTCTTGCAATTGCAAGAGCAAAATTTTTTGAAAAATTGATCAAAAAGAAAAAAAATGGAATAAAATCATGAAGTTTCTATAAAACTTGCAAAAAAATAACAAAACGTTTTAACAAAATTTGCCAAAAATTTCATGAAATATTCCTGAAATTATGTTGGAATTACGAACTATGTAATAGCCCAGTCAAAATGCAAATTGCAATTTGACCCAAACATAATTGCGATCAAAGGTTTTTTTGGTGAATATTGTGTAGGGTGGTGTGCTGAACAACATACTAAAAGTCCACCCGCCCCTGCCCCACGAGCTAACCCCCCCCCCGGTGGATCAAAGCCCCCCAAAATCAGTTTTTTGTCAAAAACTTCCGAAATATCAACTTTTGAGTAAAATGAGCTGAGTGATAATTTCATCTCCTCTCCAATACCTATCAAATGAGCTAACAACCAACTCCCTAGCCCCAAGGGGGGTGGTGCTACGACCCCTCCAAGTGACGTAATTTTAATGTTTTTACATTATATGACTTGAGACTTGGAACCTGTTCTAATTGATTAAATTGAGTCAAACTTGGGAAATGGGGAGGGTCAAAGTTGGAAATTACCAAAAGGTCTTTTTTTTGGAGGTGCATAATATGACCCCAAATGGGTGGAAATGGTCAAAAATCATACCATTGGTCAGTACCCCCATTGTGATCAACATATTCAAATTTCAGCTTCCTGGATCATCCCCGCCTCATTTGAGGTAAATTTAAGTTCGAACCCCCCCTTTATTTTGCCCCTATTTTTGGTTTTTTCCACCTTAAAAGCATTGGGGATGTTCTAGGAAGCTGAAATTTGGATATGTTGATCACAATGGGGGTACTGACTAATGATACGATTTTTGACCCTTTTCACCCATTTGGGGTCATATTATGCCCCTCCAAAAAAATGACCTTTTAGTAATTTCGAACTTTGACCCTCCCCACTCCAGAGGTCAACTCTAGCTCTTAAAAAGGATCCCATTCCCCAAGTTTGACTCAATTTAATCAATTAGAACAGGTTCCAAGTCCCAAGTCATAAAATGTAAAAATATTAAAATTACGTCACTTTGAGGTGTCGAAGCACCACCCCCCTTGGGGCTAGGGAGTTGGTGGACAGCTCATTTGATAGTTATTGGAGAGGAGATGAAATTATCACTCAGCTCATTTTACTCAAAAGTTGATATTTCAGAAGTTTTTGACAAAAAACTGATTTTGGAGGGCTTTGATCCACTGTTGGGGGGGGGGTATCTCGAGAGGTAGGGGCGGGGACTTTTAGTATGTTGTTCAGCACACCTTGGCACACCACCCTACACAATATTCACCAAAAAAACCTTTGATCGCAATAATGTTTGGGTTCACCTATTTTTTGCTGCTATTTGAAATGGCCGCTATAAATAATCCTTAAACCAAATGAAAATCACCAAAAAAGAATTGTAATTTTTTAAAAAACGAACAAAAATCGATCATTATAATCAAAAATTGAAAAATTTCAGTAATATTTGGCAATAAATGCGTGAAAAGTCTTGAAAATACCTACGTCAAGTCATGAAAATCAATGAAATTAACCAAAAATTCACGAATTTACTACATATAAAATGTTGCAAGTAGTCATATTTACAAGGGTTATAAAAAATAGGTACGTAAAAATACAAAATTAAGCATTAAATTAAAATCCCAATTTCGAAAAACAAATATAGATTATAATCCGAGCGAAGTGAAACCGAAAGGTCTCAAAAAATTCGTAATTCAAGAGAGTAAAAACCATTTCTTTTTTCATGTTTTCTTGGTTCGGAAAATTTTCAGATTTAAAAATTAATTTTTTTAAATTCAAAGTTTGAAAAATATGAAAGCAAGTCGCAATAAATTGGATCGAGCGAAGCGAGGGCAAAAGCTCTCATAAAAAAAAATCAGGAAAGAAAAAATCATATTTTTGAAAATAAATAGATAGGTAGGTGTTTGTCGTTTTCCTTAAATAAATGTTTAAAATTACGAGTATATTATTTCTCGCAACTGCACAATTTTTTGGAACTGCACAATATGTGTCCAGCTGCACATATTAGCCCTTAATCCCATCCACTTTAAATGTTTTATTCACTTTTCTCATAGGTTACCTACATATTTTGCTCAAAATTCAAACACTTTCGAATGACTGGTCAAGGTAAATTTTTTGAATTTTTTAAAAAACTGCTTCCATAATAATCATGTAATTTTCTAAGACCTCCTTCCTCCCCTCTAACTTTCTAAAAATTATATTTCGAGGATTCGTTACAGTCAGCGTCGTATTTGCAAATGAAAATAAATAATTCAAAGTAACCTTATAGCCATTCAGGATGTTGAAAGCCTCAGCAAACTAGACTAATCGAAATTTCGCATTAATTTCTTCACTCGTAAAATATTTTGACGTTTTGTTCGTCATGGGAATCACAACCGTAAAAATTAGGTAATTTCAAATCGATTTTTTCACAAAAAAAAACGGAAGAAGGTAATAAACTAAGCGTATTTCGGTACCTAACTGATTTCATAATAAATAATCCCGTGCAAAATTAATTAATTATAGTCGATGATTCCACACCTATTGTAAACCTTCTTCGACTATTGTTATCTTTTATTTATATTTTGGTTGTTTTCAGTCATTTTTTAATTTAATAAAACGGGAGTCGTCTATTGTTACTGAAACGAAATCGAATCTTTTTCTTGTGTAGATATGTATTAGGTATGATGAAGAAGCACCTCAATGTCTGTATCTATAATTGAATTCTGAGGTAGGTAACGTTAATTTCCATTTGGTTTCAGTGATGCAATTTTTCTAACGGCAGATTTGTTAGACTATACTTGGATCTGTATTCATTCACAAGCATCTGTCTACTCACTTATCTCATCTGGTATCTATGCGAATAAAATTGGAACAAAAAAAATTCCAACATAATACAGAATATAAATTTTCATGAATGATTTAAAAAAAAAAAAAAAAAAAAAAATAGGTATACATATCTAAAATACGATTATTTGCTTCAGACTTCAATGCATGATTATTGATAGGTAAGTACTTGGAAATCCTTTTCTTTTCGTTCGGCTTTTAACACGATCACGGTTTAATTATCGCAAAAGTAATCTCAATCACGATGCAACAAATGTCTGCATGCAACTGATAAATTATTCCAAATTATACTGAAAAAAAATCTCGATTATCGTGAAAAACATTTGGTCCAGTTTTTTTCATATTCATTCTCCGCGGTCTGGTCGCTGAAAAATTGCACTAAAATCGTGAACATTTGTAAATTATAAACCATAACTCAAGAATCAAAACCGTCTGCTTGAAATTATAAACATTATGAGCTTATGCGAAGGGGAGTTTTTCATGATCATGATAAAAAAACGTGAGTTTTAGACCGATTATTGCTATACGAATAATAAGACAACATGCATCGTGACTGATGCGATAAATTCGCCATTTTATTCCAAGTAATCATATATTAAAAGGATGTCTGCGAATTATTACACGATGATCATTTCAGAAGAGGTAGGTATTGTTGTAAGAGAATTTAAAAATACAGACTAATTCGTGCGATAAAAAAATTACTAAAGTACAGGTAAGTAGGTAGTCTATCTATAGATACAATTTTAAATTCCATAATCCATAATAGCCAGGTTCGCAATTACTTTTTTTTTTCGAGACACACGAATCTGTAAAATTACAGTACTTAAATATAAAATGTACCATTTTAACATTGTATGAAATGCTGGCTGAAAAAAAAATCACAGATTCAATAGCATAGGTAGTTTGGCCTGGCGAATTTGTAAGAATGTTGTAGAACGCGTTTAATTCGGTGGTGAAAAACGTTTATACATAAATTTATAGATAGATGAGATCAAGATGTGAAAAAAATGTCTCACAGGCGAGTGTCAATATAAAAAAAATCTGACAAAAGAAAAAGATAAAATAAACGTTGAATTTATCCGTACCTACGATAAAGAGATGAAGGGAAACGGGGGCAACGCAAGCACGCGTTATGGACGCATTAGGTAAGGTAGTTTTTATTACGAGTGCGGTCGCTCTTTTTTTGTCAGAACCAGTCGGTATTCTTCAAAGACTTAGAAATGGTCAAAAGGAAGCGGCATCCAAGACAAAGGGTGAACAAGAGGTGGAGAAAGGGAGGCTTATAAGAAATTCTTAGGTAGTATGGCTCGGATGGCGGCACTATATCTTTGAATTACTTACGTATGGTTCTCTCTCTCGTGCATCCATGAAATGTCTTCTAAAATAACGATATGATAGTATTATACTTATTAAAATGCATCTACTATACATATATGCGACCGATGTGCATACAAATTTAAATTGCGGCCTTACTTTGTTCTAACAAATTAAACAAATTTTATCGTGATAGGTTTCGGAACGCGAATGAGAGACTGGATGCGATGGAAAAAACATCGAGATTAACTAATTTTTTTCACATAATGGAGGTTGTTTTTCTTAATTCGTTGTAGCAATAAAATAATGTGAAAGACGAGTGTTACAAAAAAAAAAAAAAAAAAACAGGCTAAATGATCAATTTTTATTTATTTTTCCAAAGTGAGGAAAAAGTGCTTTTTTGGTAACATTTTAAAAAAATTGAATGGAAAAAATTGTAAAAAGAAATTGAAATTAATGAGACTCGACTCTTAAATTTTTGTGGAGAAAAAATTTTTTTAATTCTGACAAATTTTGTTATTTTTCCCATAATTTTTTACCATCGAAATCAATTTTGAAAATTTAAAAATGATTTCCATACAAGAATGGTGGGGATCGGACAATCCCAACCGCGATTCGAATCAAAATTATGTGATTTGAATCAATTTTCACATGGGTCAATAAAACGTGCAGCTTAGACACATATTGTGCAGCTCCTTAAAAAATTGTTGTTCTTTTCGAAAAGAATTGTGGAGTTTTAAATTGAATCCAGGGGTCATCGATAAGTTGGGGGGGGGCATGGAACTATAGTTCCATGGGGGGGGCAAAGGAGGCAGTTTGTCCCAGGCCCGCACTTTCTGGAGGGTCCAAAAAATAAGGGCATGTGATGAAAGGAAAACATTTTTTTCTCGAAACACAAATTTTCAAAAGCAAAAGCCCTAATTTCTAAAAAAAATCAAGTTAAAAGCTAAAACATAAATTCACAAAAAACATTGTTTTTTATGCCTCTCGAAATACAATTTTTCGAGAGCTTTCGCCCTCGCTTGGGCCTGTTCTGTTTTCTTTTTCAGAATCAACTTCTTTCAAAAAAAAAACAACATTCAAATTCTAAAATTTTAAAACCAAAGAATAAACTCCTCGTTCTCACATAACAGAAACATCGTTTTTATACCTTTCGAAAGATAAGCTTCGCTCGAGTCTGTTCACTTTTCTTTTTCAAAGTTCCAAAAAAAAAATCATTCAAATTCCAAAATTTCAGGAACCGAAAAATAAACTCCTCGCATTTAAAAAAAAAACTCGCTTCTAAGCATCTCACAAATGAAAATTTTCAGAAGCTCTCGCCCTAAGGCAGAAAATAAAAACATTTCATGAGTGATTTGGTAAAATTGATCCTTTTCTCCCACATTAGTCGACACCACCCCTCCCCCTCCTCATTTCAAAAACCTCAATTTAGCTTCTGTTTTAGACATGGGGGCCCAGCGTTGATAAAATTACTTTGAAAATTTGTTGATGGACAACGATAAATACATACTTACCTAATTATTTTCAAAAATATGATTTTTTGCTATCTTGAATTACCTATAAATATTTTTGACAGCTCTTACCCTTGCTTCGCTCGAGCCCAAATAACTTCTGTTTCTTGGATTTTTTTTTACATTTTCTTATGCTGGGCGTGTATAATTGCGATGCTTTTTACGCCCAATTTTGGAATAAATTCTAAGAGTTTACGTTGTTCAAATTTTTAAAAATGTAAAATCAGCAAAATCGTCTCCTACGAGTACATCAAAAATGTGGTTTTTCAGTTTTTTGAATTATAAATTTTCGAGAGCATTTGTCCATTCTTCGCCCTGCTAAATCTACTTCCATTTTTCAAAAATTAGAATCTGTGAAAATGAATGCTGTTCAAATTTGAAAATTTGGGTTTTCACTTTCTTGAATTATTCATTTTTGAGAGCTTTTGCCTTCGCTGAATTCGCTCGGGCCAATAATCTACTTTGCTTTCATCTTTAAAACTTTGAATCGCTAAAAATCAATTTTCAAATCTGAAACATGTCTAAACCATCAAAACATCTTCCAACCTAAAAAAAATCAATTTTTTAGTAATTTTCATCAAATTTTTATGTCCATTTTTTCGTGTTTCGTGATTTTTCCGTTCCTAGTTTTTTTTTTTTTTACAAAATTTCATTCAAGTTTGATGATATTTGATCAATTTTTCGTCATTTTCTACAATTTATTTAAAATTCGAGCATTTTCTCACCATTTATTCACGCAAATTTTGAGATATTTTACCAAATTTTTCATGTAATTTTTCAACTACTATTTTCGTCACATTTTAACAAATTTTTATGCAATTTTCTCAAAGTTTGTTCAATTTTGTTGATTTTTTTAATCAATTTATGGCAATTTTTAATTGCTGAAAAGTCAATTTGACAATTTTTATAAACTTTTTGCAATTCTGCATTTTTGACAAATTTAATAATCTTCGAGATTTAAAAAAAATCGAGCATTGATATTTTGCTGGATTCTTGCGATGTTTTATCAAGTTTCAGTTTACTTCAAGCTACATAATTTACATAAATGTATTTTAATTTGATCACTAATTGAATGAGTTTTTGAACAATTTTCGCAAAGCATTGTTCAATTTTGCTAATTCATCAATTTGTGGAAGTTTTTAAGAGACTGAGAAATTAATTTAAAAATTTTTATCGCACTTTCTGCATTTTTGACGAAATAATGTTCAAATTTGAAAATGTATTTGATTAATTTTTGGGTGCCATTTAATCGCACGACCAAAAAAACAAGTATCACGACAAGCGTTTCAAAGTTTCACGGCTGAAAAATGCATTCCCGACCAAAAAAGGTTTACCCGACCAAAAATGGTTTCGCACGACGAGATAAGTCATTCAACAACAAATAAATAAATTCACGACATTTTATTACTTTCACCTGTCATTTAAGGCGAACAACGACGACATTTCAAAGTCAGAAAAATACATATTACCGACGAAATTAAAAATTTAAAAAATGCTAAAATTTGATTGGAAATACAAAAAAAAGGTTAAAAAACCAAGTACGAATAAATATTCATTGAAGTAGAAGGGCTTTTGTAGCCTTTGTGGGTCGGCCCCTCTTCCTTTTCTGCCCCAATGGAACGCCTATTATTTTTTTTCAAATTGGCATTTGAAAGTTTCGATCCAGATTTAAGGTACTTGAAATTATTTTTTCGAAATTTTGAAAATGTGTATTGAAGGTCCACATCAGGGTCTCGGAAAACATTTTTATCATATTTTTAATTTTAAGTCATTCCCTTTTTTATCCATATGCATTTGAAAAAACAAAATTATAAGACCTTTTTGCAGTGACTTTTTTTTTGCGTAATTTTGGTCAAAACAGCTGGAAATAATTATGTGAAAAATCATATTTTTTCCAGTACTCTTTCAAAAATGATGAACAAGTTGAAGAAAAAGACTGAAACTAGTACATTTTCTCGCCAGATGAGTAAAACAAAGACTAAAATTGGAACATTAAAATTTTTAAAAATAGCAGTGAATTGGGTTTTCATCTCTTGAAATCATGATAATTTGGGTGAAATTTTATTATTTTTTGTTCGTCGTGAATAATGTTATGCAGTCGTGTTTATTGTTATCTCATACTACATCCTCCGTCGTTCCTACCTACTTTACTGTCGGGCTTTATCCTGGCGTGAAAGTTGATATTTGATTGTCGTTCATTCAGCCTTTTTGGTCGTTACGTATGCTCGTCGTGATACTTGTTTTTTTGGTCGTGCAAAATATTAGTACCCTTAATTTTTAACAATTTTCAGTAATCTGAATGATTTAAGCAAAATTTTACCCAAATTTTAAGACATTTCCGCAAATTTTTGTCGTTTTTCAATAAGTTAATGTTTTATAAATAAATACGAGTAAATGGCAATATTTTGAAGATTATTCACAAGCAGCAAACCCAAATTTTGATTATCATTTCCGGGACAAAACTTAAGAGGGCGAACCACTCCCCACCCAGTTGTCAAATTTTGAAAAAAGTCGGCAAATTTTAGCAAAGTTGACAAATTTTTGATAAAGCTGGCAAATTTCAAAAAATTTTCGACTTGGTGAGGAAGCTATTTTTCATAATAGGTAGCCAGAAAGTAGATACTTAATTTGTATTTGACTTTCAAAAATGCGAAATGTGGAGAAATTGACTTCTTGTAAAAAAAAAAAAGTGGGAGGTATTTACCCAATAATCTATATATATTATTTACTTTGAATAATATTATTTGTGAAAACTTCGGCTTTCGCTTCGCCCAGGCCTTTTATACTTCTCGAAACTCAAATTTTCGAAAGATTTTGCCCTGACTTCGTTCAGGCCTGTTTGCTTCTTTTTTTCAAAGTTGAAATATCTAAAACAAAAAAACCATAATTTAAATTCTTAAGTTTTGAAACTAAAAAAAAACAAAGCTCTTTTACATATGAAAATACAAATTTTCGAAAACTTTTGTCCTTAGTTCATTCGGGCCTGTTTTATCGTGAAAAACATTGATCGAACGCGATAGATTCATTTTCCAAAGTAATCCTCCGAATTTCTAAATTAATTTTTAGATTTTATTTTTCAGACAAAGTTAACATTTGGGGAGAAGAGGGTAGTAGATTATTAAAAAATTGAAATGATGCTATGTTCTGAGCAAAAAAAATGCATAATCCAGATTATCAAACCTGGAATTAATCTGTGCAAGGAAAAAATTATGATAAAACGTATAATTTTCGTACCTGTTTTATGACTTTATCAATTAGGTACGCTATCAAGACGTAACGTAGGTAAAATAAATTGAAGCTTTACGATCATACCCACTTTAAATTTAACGACACGATTGTATAACACGATTCGTGTTTAATTTCATGAGAATCTTATCACTGCAGAAAATCGTACAACATTTTAGTTAAATAAATGCATAAGTAGATAAGGTATGTATAAGTGCATAAATACTTATATTTTATGCAAATATTACTACAACACGAATAACATTTTTCATCCATGAAGTAGGTGTAGATGTATCTATAAAAGTTATTCGTAGTTCATTTTTTTTTTTTTATCGATCGAATACTTCACATACATTTTCTTATATCGTATGTAGTCTTGTAAGTCTTGTAATTTGATTCTCTATTCAATTTATCGTTTTTATCACCCTTTGGCACATTGTAAGATTTACTTATTCTTCATTGTTCGTCGAATTATCACCAATGTGAATATACCTACCTTTATACTTTTATCAAAATGGAAATGAAACAGACAACTAGCCCAGATAGATAGTAATACATCTAGATGGGTTGGACCTGTATTGTTTATTTGTTTGTAATATGCTTCTGTACGTTTTGTGCTTCTTTTTAGCCTTTAGGTGACTTAATTTCAATCTGTTTGTGATGATTTTAATTTATTTTTCATATCTAGGTACCAATGCCTGAAGCTGGAGCTGGAGCTGGTTTTGTATCTGTCTATTTCTAGACTTGGAGCAAATTGAAAAAAGTGCGAGTTTAATTAACATGATAGACTTTAATTTAATTTTTTTATTTATCATAATTAGTAGAAATCATCAATTGAGTTTTTTTTTTTTTTTTTTTTTTTAAATCCAAACTCAGAATTTTTGGATTGAAATGCTTCACACATAAGACAAATTGTAATTCCATGTCATAAATATTATATAGGTAAATACCAAAAAAGATAAAAAAAAGATACCTACATCTTTGTGAACAGCTTCGTAGTTCGTATCCGTTTAAGATGTAGAGGCAGACACTATTGGAAAATTACTTCGTAATTAATCTCTACGCAGCATAAAAGCGTAGCATTTTCAAGGGTTCATTTCCTATACTAAAAACGTGTACGAGAATCTTCTCACGAGAGATAGATCCGAGATTTCACGATTTTTAATTTCCATCATCGTACTAGCCACCAATATCATAAGTATAGAAAAAAAAACGGAAATAAATTAATGAAAAATGATGAATTATCGATATTTAAAGATGCGGGTCCATTCCCACCTATTTTTTATCCTCCTCGCACGTCAGGTAGGTAAGGTATATATGTAACAAGCTAGCAGCGAATACAAAATAGTGTCCATCTCCATCCGAATACGATATAGCCTAACGATGCGGGTGGTCCTTCTTTTTTTTTCTTATGCCTAACGTTTGTTTATGCGTAATAATAGGCTCGCGATGAGAGACCTTCTCTATACCTATTACCTACATATGAAGTAATCTTTTCTGGTCAGCTTATTGATACTATAATATGTATATGTACGAGTACTATAAACGTTAAACACGAATGAATTTCCAAATAAAATGGAAAACTATTCTGGCTTTTGAACCTTTTAGTCAACGTAATGACGTCTTTAATCAAGTTTATAGGGCATATTTTTCGAAAAAGAGACTCGGTTTATTTGAACAAGGGCAGACGATGCTCAGGTGCGGTGTTTTGATAAAAGTGTTGCGATACATGGTGGTCCATTGTGTAAGTTCTTTTGGCAAAACATGTAGAATAGCTGCGCTTTTTGGGGTGGGATTTATTTTTATTTGCTTAATAATAGATACGTATAATATATATAAGATGAAACATAAATAACATTTTCGTTATTCAATTCGATCAGTTATAGGTTGAAGATTGAATAATGAATAGAAGGCTAATTTATTTCAAATGTGGGTCTACCTGTGCATGTTTGACAAACCTGTCTGTGTTATTGAGAAATTGGAAATTTGTCAAATGATATTGAGTGAGTTTAGGGAAAGGGATCATTTTTAGCCAATTTAAAAATTATTTCCCGAACTTTATTATTATACTTACCTACGTAGAATCTGAAACCAAACAATGCATTTTTTTTGTGAAAAACTTCTTAAAAAAAAAAAAAAAAAAAAAAAAAACGAGTGCCCTCCCTATTTTAAAAATATTTCACTGATTATACACTCCAAAGACGATACGATGAGAAATTGTTCGCCAAAAATGTTTACGACCGTTATCCAGATGCGTCTGTAGTCTGTACTCTGTAAAAAAAAAAATGAGAAAAATAAATATTTATCGCATTTCGACGATATGTAAACAAGATATAGAATACCGTAGTAGGAAAATATTTACACACGATGCGATGATGTCGAATTGTACCCGAACTTTTTTACTCCACTATTTTATTCGTTGGTACGTTTAAGTACGACGATGACGTTCATTTTTTATTTTTTATTACGATAATGTGCATTGGTTAGGACATATCTCTGTACACTCGTATGATAAGATGCACGTGCATAATGGCTATATGTACTTACTGTATAGCTTTGTTTGTATTTCAATGTGCAAAATACAGTTCGTACCATAATCTTATTATTAGGTACTAACATCAATAATATTATGAGCGAAGAGTGATAACGGTACATTCATTTAATCGTATGCTAAGTTCCACTTATGTACTTTATTCTGGATTATCTTGTATATGTATGGATAGTGCTTAAGTACCTATCGTTGAGATATAAATGAATAAGTAATATTGTTGAAGCAGATATGAGGCTATAGTGAGGATCGTAATGAAGGTATTATTTATATTAATGCATACAAGCGTTTTATTAATGACAATGTGCATTGTTATTTTAATGCATGATACCTTACCTACGAGATGCAAATTCAAAAATTAAATATTTTTTAATTTAAAAAAAATGATTAGGTAGGTACCTAGGATGTTTGTAATTAATTCGTCCACGTTTTCAAGAATTTAGCTCTTGATCGAGAAAAAAATGGTCTAATTGTAAGTATGTTTGAATACTCTTTTAGATTTTTTTTTGTCTTAGCATTTTTTTTTCTCGAGGGTAGAGGAAATTTCTCTTTCAAACAATTAAAATCTAGTATTATTTCAAAATGGTGTGACCATACAATTATCAGGTGTACCAACAATAATTTTAGTAGAATTGAATTATGTATCTGTGAAGTATTGAATAATGTAAGTACATATGATACATTACGATTAAAATTTGATAAAATGTAAAAAAAATTCTGAAAAATATACTTAATATTGAACATTTTTCAGAAAGTGATGACAATGCCATACTTATGTACCTACATGAAATCATGATCAGATAAAATATAGTAAGTAAGTACATTCAAAATGGTGTGACTACAATCATTAGGTGTACCAACAATAATTTCAGTACAATTGAAAATGCTGAAAAATATGACATGAAAATTTTTCAGAAAATGATGACAATTCCATACTTATGTACATGAAATCATCAGATAACATGAATCATGAATGAATTCAACGTAAACAGGATATTAATATCTATAATCAAAAGCATGGTAAAAGTAAGTACCTATAATTCAAAAAAATTATTTATGCCAATTTCGAATTGAATTTGGTATTACTCTGCCAATTTTCTTTATTTTAAAAAATGATGTTCGTTGCAATTGCAATTATCGGAAATTTCTTACAAATGTATACCATATTGTTTTTAATTACTTTTACTTAAATTAGGCTGATTTTTCATGAATTTTACACAATTTTTTGTATTATGTTACCTGTATAATTTTGATCATGTGAAAATTAATTGCATGGAAAATTCATGGCAAGAAAATTCTTAGAACAGAAAATGCCCAAAATTCAATTGAAATTTGAAGCACAACAAAGCTTAAACGTTTTTAATTATTTTTTCTTAAATTAAGCTGATTTTTCATGAATTTTACACAATTTTTTGTATTATACAGGGTGGTCCATAAGTCAGGCCGCATTCTCGAGTTTTTCTCATCATGGCGAAAGCGAGACTAAGGCACTACACAACATTGGTATACTCATCCACCATTTTGTTCCTGGTTTGACGAACTAATGCATTGCAGCATATGGGAATTCAGCAACATTTAACTGCGTTTATCTTCAAAACCATGGACTTTTACAACTTTTTTGTAAGATCGTCTTTGAAAGAGAATTGAAAGAGCTTTCCAATGATATGCAACATATGCCAATAGAAGACCATTAAATTTTTTTAAATACATAGCTTTTTTTCAACATATGTATTTTCGAGTTGAAAATTGTGTGAAATTGGTTTAAATTTAAAGCAAATGCCGTTATTTAACCATTTCTGTCATACTATTCCAGAAATTCAATCATAAAAACTATAATTTGCAAAAAAAACAAATTTTTTAACCAGGAACAAAATGGTGGATGAGTATACCCAATTACCCATGTTGTGTAGTGCCCTAGCGAGACGTGCTATGTCGAGCTCATGCTGCAAAGAAAATCAAATGGTTGGGTTGAAATTTGTCCAGACGTGTTCTAAACATTCCAAACTTTATTTATCACTACTTTACTTATATAAATTTACGTGATTTTAACATGGCATAAAGGACTTTTTCTTAGAAAATTTTTCTCTCATTTTTTCGATTGTTCAAAATTGCAGCCTGACTTATGGACCACCCTGTATGTTACCTGTATAATTTTATTGTTTTGTTAATGGTGTCTAAAAAATTCATCATGTGAAAATTAATTGCATGGAAAATTCATGGTAGGAAAATTCTTAGAACAGAAAATGCCCACAAAATTCAATTGAAGCACAACAAAGCTTAAACAGCCTTTGTTATAAAGTATCACACAAAAGACAATCACAATCAGATTATCATCCGATCCAAAGCACCGCCAGAGAAGTAGGTATTAAAAATTCGACCTATCTAGAGTCTCACAAGGGAATAAAATGGACGGTAGGTTTTTTCCTGTTTCGAGAAAATTTTCATAAAATGAGTCGAAATCTGTGAACTCGGGTTAATCGTATTTTTGACCCTTTAGATTAATTCAGACCATCAATTGTCAAAATTCTTTTCTTTAGGTTCTACCTAATCCAAAAAAATTTCCAGGGATTATTTTTGAAAAAAATCGCAAATTTTTCATTCGCGAACGTATTATTTTGAAAAATTGAAATTCGGATTGAATCTTATTTTTAATCCGTTAAAATTAATCAGTAATTCGGCGAAGTTTTTGAATTTTTCAAGTTTATAAAAGTCATTTTTAAAGGGACCAAAATGAAAGTTATCAGGATCTTTATACCTGCATAGACTCAAACTATAACCATCTTTGTACCCCTTTCTATCAACTTGTCCCATTTTATTGCAATTTCTTCCTAAATTGAAAAATGTAAAATTGTGTTAAAGGCTCCAAAGCGGATTGCAAATTGCAATTAACCGCTACTAAACAATTTTAGAGGTCGGAGCTGGATAAAAAATTGAAAAAAGAACCAAAAATGCACCCTCAGATCAAATTTCTCAGACGCTGAATTTCATTTTTCTATTTTTGGAAAAATTTTGAAAATAATTTGGCTCATAAAATTGGCATAAAAAGTTGAAATTTGGTCGGTATTCTATTTTCAACTTTTCAAATAGATTTGTGACACCTGAATGGAGCCTCAACCGAGGATTTCTGGATTTTTCTGTTTTGAAAAAAATGTCGTAAAATAGCCCAAAATGAAGTTCAGTTTCTGTAAATTCTGCCTGAAATTCAGACTGCATCTCATTTTCAGCCATCTAAATCAAATAGAAGTGGTGATTTCGATCTGTGCTGGAATCTCCAGTGGTCGAGTTTTTAATTTTTCAGTGCCTGCTGAAAAAAATTCCAAAATTAATTTCACAAGCTAAATAAACTCAAATTGTCTTCATATTACCTCTATCGATCAACTTTTGACCCATTTTATGGCAATTTTTCCAGAACTAGAAAATCCGAAAATTTGCTGGAGGCTCCAGAACAGCTCAAAGCCATCACCAATTCATTAATGGGATTCGAAAATTGATATAAGCCAAATTTCAACTTTCTAACTTCATGCAATCAAACTTTGATCTTTCAAAATTTTAAATGGGTGGACTAATATATTTTTATATTTTTCAGATGATATGGGACATTTTCTTTGACGGTGATGTCCCTTCAGTTCCCTCCTAATTAAAAAAAAAATTAAGAATTATTTTTTCTATTCGATGCCTCTGTAATTTTCCTCCAATGCTTCACTTTTATTAAAGTCAGTGACTGTGAGAACATTCCAAGGTCACATCCAAAACTTTTTTCAAAAAATCCAATTTCCTTTAACTCTTTATTATCTGCTCAAAAATTGAGAGTACCTAATCGAATAATAATAAGGCCAACGAAAAATTGATTTCATCTTAGGTGTACTTACTTTTTCAAACGATGCATTACAGTTATGTACATATTCACCTTGTGCAACGTGTTTATTGTTTATTGCGTGTGTTTAAGTACAGCTTGACTCATGCAACGTACTTTTATTTGATTGACTGAACGCTTTTGTTATTCAAAAAAGAGAATTTCTCTACCCTTTTTTCTGCTCACACACAATAGAACCACGACTACGTAATTAATTCTGAAAACACTCTCGTACGTTTTTTCAACTTGTTCGCGAGAAAGAAACTATTTGCATTGTGAAATAGGTAAGTAGAAGAGTATTTTATAACGGGGAGATATTAAAAAAAGAAAAAAAGAAAAACTGGAGTCTTTTCAAAAGCACCTAGTGATCGGTTTCACATCTCCGGGATTTAAAAATCTCATCTTACCTTCGATATAATACAGCATCTGTACCCGAGTATTTATCATAAACCAGTACTTGTGCCCTTTACAGACCACCAACGGAAAATACTTAATCCGTCCAAACTGATTATTTCACTTTAAAAAATACCCTAATGATTGACCACCTCGTAATTGAAGAAATTTTTTTACATACGTTAAACGCTTCATCTTTGGTATAGGTATTTTGTATGCCTATGTATAGTATATTCGTCTCATCGTGATGAAGGATTCGTTCGAGTGTACGGTGTGATATATACGAAAGCCTCGGGCTATCTCATTTTTAAAATTAAAAGTACATAAATATTTAAGCGTAATTTTGTAAAATATCATTTTTTTTTTTTTTTTTTTGTATAAATTAAGTATCGTCGACGAAAAGATATCCGTTCATTTGACTTAAATACCTGCATTGGAATGTACCCTTATGTATTAATCATAACTTCAAAGCGCGGAAACAATAATGCTTTCGGGTATTTGTTTACGTTCGATATTCATATTTCAAGATTTTTCAATGTTTCCGCTTCTCGTATCGTTGATGATACCTTCGGAATATACATATTTTAATGATTTATGCTCCCAAATGCGGAGACAATGGGAATAATTTAGTTCGTCTCATCTTTATACTCTCGAATCGACCAATTACCCACTTTTATTGTACATCCAATTGATTTTTTTTAAGGGGCCCAGGAGCTGAAGATGTACCACGTCGAATGTAGGGTATTTACATGCTCTGATCTTGATTGGTGGGTGGCAAGGGAAGGGGGTATTTTCCCAAAATGGTTAAATCGAAGATAAATGAGGTATTGGTATAGGTTTGAATGTAGTGTTTTTCATCCTTTTTCGCATATTTTTAATCAATTACGTAAGTTAGGTACTTGTAGTTGAAAATCATTTCGAAAAATCCAATAATTCATTCATCTAAAACTCCAGAGCTGCTCGAAATTGTCTTCTATCGAATCAGTGGGTCAAAAAGTTTCCGTTTTTATTTTTGTAGGGAATCAGATTCGAATTTCTGCAATTTTTTTAATTCAGTACGATCAAGTCTGTTGAAAATTTTTTATCTAGAATCCACTTCCAGCAACTCGAGAGAAAGATCAATGTTTCCAACTACAGGAAGAGAGCAGCTCCCCACCTCTTCCTTCATGAATCGGTCTAGCTGCATGATGGGCAAATTTTTGAGGTAAAATTTTGATAATGTTCAATTCACTCATGTCCTCCTAAAAGCTCCATTAAATAAATTGACTTATTTTTATTTTATTTTTTCAAATTTTAGCTCCCAATCCACACGACCAATTTTAGCAATAGCAATAAACAATCTAATAACTATTACGTCTTAACTACACCTATCTAGCATATATAAACCTTATCTAATTAGATCACAAATGAAAACAAAATTTGACCTAATTCCTTATTAAGCACGAACTGATAAATGAAAATTTCCCAATTATTAATCACCTATGTAAATTTTTCTACGCATTCGATCTTTCAAAAAAAAAAAAAAAAAAAAAAAAACAATAATAAAACCAGGTACGTAAAGGTATCTGACTGACAGTTCTTCGTGTGTGCGTACGATAACACAAATTAAAAACACAAATCGGTAACTGAATACATTTCAAGTTGTTTATCAAAGAGATTATAAACGTCTGTTTCCCACTAAGCGTTAAATTCTTGGCTGTATAAAAAATAAAAGGGGAACTACGGGTCATGAGAAAACTCATCGTCATCAGTAAGTATATTCCGGTAATTCGCGAAAGTTGTTTGAAAGTAAAACAGAGCAATGATTTTGTATTTGTGGTTTACTGGTACAAGGTTATATACCCATTTGTATGTTGGCGATCGTTGCAAAATTAAAATCTCGATACACTTTACGTTTATTTCCTCCTTATCGTATGTAATTTTAAATCGTATATTATACGTATAGGTACCTATGTGTATGAAGATAAAATCGTGACGTTTAAAGTGCCTGCTACTTCACCCATATGAATCGATTAATCGGCTTTTAAATCGCAATAATGGAATTAACAATGCCAGTTCCGTGTTCGATTTAGCTTAAATAATATACCCCTAATGTGCAATTGAAAAAAAAACAAGACGAAATTTACACGCTTTGGTTTATTTGCCAACCTTTTCATATCTTATAAGCGGATATGGTATTAGAGTAGGTAAATAGTAATACATACAAAAAAAAAGAGATCATTTGAGATTAACATAATACAATGTTGTAGCACTTGACTTGAATTATATTTACAAAAACGTTTTATAATGAAGGGAGAGCATTAACAAACAATATGCAACTCCTTTAAAATACTTCAGAAACTATTTTCCGTTTATAGAATTGTAAACACACAGTATAGGTATAAGTTATAAGTACATAGAAAATAAAAGGTAAGTATGCACATATTATTTTTTTTTAAAAGAATACATTCTTTCAATGCTGCAAAAACTAAGACAGGATTTGTTCTCTGTGTAGGAGGAAGAAGAAAAGAAGTCGTTATTGCAGATGAAATAGAAAAGACCAACTTCTTTCAACAATCACAAATCAACTTCCCCTGAAGCTAATTTAATTCCAATTAGATTTTCAATGGATATGAACCATGGAATAAAACAATATAATTATTATTTTTTTAAAATTTTTGGTATTCTTTTTAGGAAATATTCAGAAATACACGCAAGTGGGACGAATTTTAAATTTAAAACATCTGGATGTTCCTACTATTGATTTTTTTATATCTTAAGAATTTTCTACCTTATTTTACTAATTTTCAAAATAATTTTTGTATTTTTTTAGGTTACGTAATTTTTATGCTATTTTACTCGTTTTTCCTGTGATTTCAGCAACTTTAATTTTAATTTTGCTGATTTTCTGGGCAATTTTGCCCAAATTTTTTGTGATTTTTAAAGTTGATAGTAAAAGCTAGGTACCTATTCTAATAGTCACTTTATTCATCATTTTTCGCATCTTTCGTGCAAATTTGAAAATTTGCAAATCTTTGGTAAATTTTAAACATTATTTACACAAGTTTAATGATTTTTTGATAATTTTATTTAGAATATTCAAGATAATTGATTGTTTTGCGCAATTTTATTAATATTTTTTGTATACTTTTAGTAAATTGTGACAAAAAATGAATTGTTGCAATCATTTTTTGTTTATTTTTAACCACTTTTGTATAAAATTGGCACTTAGAAAGATTTTGCTACTGTTTTTCATTGTTTTACATAAACTTTGAAGATATTTTATCAATTTTTTTCATTTTAAACAATTTTCAAAAAAGGGTCATTCCATGTCAACTCAACCAACGTTTTTGAGTCATGTCTTTTGATTTCGCTCAAATTTTTTTTACAATATTGAATATATACCCATCCAGCAAGTAAGAACCCCGCAATTAGTTTGGTGCCAGCCCCCTCAGGGGGTGGGGGGGGGCTTCCATTTTTTTCACATTGTCTCGAGATACTCAACTTCAGCAGCCCATTCCTCCAAAACTATGATACTTTGATCAAAACTGATTTCACAGTTCAAAAGGGCATTGCATTTATAACTTTTTAAGCATTTTGAAATTTTCAAAAGCTGAAAGTTGAACTTTCAAATTGAAAGTTCAAATTTCAAAATGGCGCTGTAAGTGAGAGCTACCATTTAAAATTTTGAAAAAATTTCCATAGATGTACCTTTTTATGTTTTTTCGAAATATTTAAGTTTCGAGATGGGATCTCTTGATGAAGGGGGAGCACCCCCACCCCCAATTTTGGGTGAAACTCTCGAAAGAAAATCAGGGGCATGTGATATATCGAATTATATGTTTTTGGTAACGCTGAAAACGAATATGACGTCAGATTTTTGATAAGACCCCATGCACGGCCCCCAGAACCTCCCCAAAAGAGATAAAAGTTTGAAAAAGTGTTTTGTTCGTACGACACACAGATTAGTATGTTTTTGGTGACGTTGAACACGAATATGACGTCAGATTTTTGATTGGACTCGTCCTCGGCCCCCTACACCTCCCCAAAGGGGTTAACCTAAAAAAAAAATGGTAAGATTCGTGTGACACATGAAATAGTATGTTTTCGATATCGCTGAACACGAATATAGCGATAGTTTTTTAAATTGACTTCACCCATGGCCCCCAGAACCTCCCCCAATAGGTAAAAGTCCAAAAAAAATTGTTGGGGGCCGTGGATGGGGTTCAATCAAAAATCTGATGTCATATTCGTGTTCAGCGTCACCAAAAACATACTAATCTGTGTGTCGTACGAACAAAACATTTTTTTTGAACTTTTACCCCCTTTGGGGAGGTGCTGGGGCCGTGGATGGAGTCCTATCAAAAATCTGACGTCATATTCGTGTTCAGCGTCACCAAAAACATAGAATTCGATATATCACATGCCCCTGATTTTCTTTCGAAAGTTTTGCCTAAAATTGGGGGTGGGGGTGCTCCCTCTCAATCAAGAGATCCCATCTCGAAACTTAAATACTTCGAAAAAGCATCAAAAGGTACATCTATAGAAATTTTTTCAAAATTTTAAATGGTAGCTCCCACTTACAGCGCCATTTTGAAATCTGAACTTTCAATTTGAAAGTTCAACTTTCAGCTTTTGAAAATTTCAAAATGCTTAAAAAGTTCTAAATGCAATGTGCTTTCGAACTGTGAAATCAGTTTTGATCAAAGTATCATAGTTTTGGAGGAATGAGCTGCTGAAGTTGAGTACCTCGAGACAATGTGAAAATAATGGAAGCCCCCACCACCCGCCCCCTGAGGGGGCTGGGACCAAACAAATTGCGGGGTTATTATTCACTGGGTGGGTACATATTGTAAAAAAAAATTGAGCGAAATCGGAAGACATGACTTTCAAAATCGCCTTTTTTTGGTTGAGTTGACATGCAATAATGAATGACCCAAAATTGTCTGTAAAATTAAAATTTTTAGCTTTTTTTGAGTGCAAACTTGGGCAACTTTTGGTAATTTGTGTACAATTTTAATAATTTTTTTTCATAACTTTTGTTAATTTTACTTTGATTTCACTTATTTGAAAAATGAATGTTGAACAATTTTATTTAAATTAAGAAGTAGAGTTATTTTGTGATTTTTTTCACCATTTTCAGCCGATTTTAAGCAAAATGCATGCAAAATGTCATTTTGAACAACGTTTTATGTAAACTTGGAAATTTTTTTTGCAATTTACTGGTTATTTTTGCTCGACTTGATTGCGTTTTTTCCCCGTCGAATTCAATAATTTTTCAGCATTCTTTTAAATTAACTTTGTTTTATCAGCGTTAAAATTTTAAAAAAAAATTCTTTAAGGAACATGACATTTTTAAAATTTGGAGTAAAAAATGTTTTACAACATATTTTTTCTGCTAAGGAATCTCTCATTATGAAAAGAGTGTGAACCTACGAGAACTGAATGTAAAAAAATTTCTATTAATGTTTATTTGTTTTTTTTTATTCTTTTTTTTTTTTTTTTGCAGAAGCAGTTGCCTATCTTTGAAAAACTTGTTTTTATGTTTATGTTGGCACGTGCTTAATAAGATGAAAATAATTCAGTACCTATGTAAGTACTTGAATGTAATAATACGCTACGAATAGCACTTAATTTTCTACGAGTATTTTAAATTATCATTAAGCATCAATCGATGAATAAATTCAACAACAAAAACGATACCTATCTTAAAACCAACTCATAGTTATCATGATTTTTCGCATTCTGCTTCATCTACCTGTCGAAATATCATGAAATGAATTTAATTTATGCCGGCAACATCCAGCTCACGTATAAAACTGGTCCCAATGCCAGTGCTGGACGATTATTCGTTGAACAAAAAACAACCTAACGGTATTTTTGACCGCGAGGAGGTCAGTATCAGTAATAATGCGAATTTTCTTCAACACACTCAGCACAAAACCTACCTATCGTAAAAATGAGATAAAAAATAAAATGTAATATTTGACTTTAATTTTTAAAGGTATATCGCAGGTATATAATGTGTCGACTGAAATTGGTTCGAATATAAATAAATTGCTATAAAATGCATTTTCCATAGCAGAATTTTCGACTTACATATATGGTCGAAACCGAACATCGACCTTTCATAAGTGTTGACCTCTTTCTACTTTCTCGGGACTTGAGTACTTACGTACCTACCTACGCCTGCAGCGAACTTGTTCACGTTTCTAACCATGTTTCGATCGTGCCAAACATGTTTCATATTCGCGCACTCGTTTTTAATTGAGGTTATTACCCCGTAAGTATGAACATATTATGCCATGTGATAAATTAATTAAACGCGATTTGATTAATTTTCTTCGAGTAAATTAGTAATGTTAATCGTTTATGCGAAGTACGAGTAATTAACCGGTTGTATGTAGAAAATATCATCGTGATTGAATGATGAGATGATCGATGATTTGGTGACGGAAGATGATGTTCGAAATTTGCAGCTGGTGGATTTTTTTTCAAATGGTAGGACTTTCTTTTGGTGAGAGATGGGGTGGATCTATTCGTATGGGGTTATTCGTCAGAAGTAAAGTACATAGCTATCTATATGCATAATTTGCACTATCTTTCAATTTTCAAATTGAATATACTTTCACCTAGCTATAGGTACTCAGATGGATTATTGAATTAATTAAAATTAAAAATGAGTTGGACATATTGAGTTGTACAATATACCTACTTAGGTAAGTGGGAACTAAAATAAATAAAATAAAAAATAAAAAAGCATCTATATAGGATAGGTAAGTAAATCCAAGTCAATAAAATGTGAATTTGCAAATAGAAAATAAAACTCGACTCTCTATCATATAAACATTCAAAAATGACATTATTACCCCACGAAAAAGATTTCACAAACTGAAAGATAAGCTCATCCGAAAAATACACACACGATTTAGATTAATGTACATTCTTCGAAAATTTTACAGGTTATTTCCGTAGGTCGTTAACACATCCTCCAGTTTAATTACGCAATTAAAAAGGCGGAAAGTATAAGCAAACAAATTCTCGTTATAACTGTTCAAAATCAAACCGAACTTCATTCTTTATACATTTTAATGGAGTATTGTTTTTTCGTTAAAAATTTTTATGGATGCATATTGTTTCCGCATCGCTGCATCTCTCATCTCTCACACAATCACCAACTTCCGTTTCTCATGATTGAGTCATTTGTCATTTGATACAAAATTACTCTCGTGCTATTCCGAGTAATGTATTATCTGGTTGACTGCGGCTTGGAATTTCGGAGTATGGACGTTAACTATAGCTGTTGCGGTTGAAAGTGAAGGTTTCTAGTTGCATCTACGTATATCTATGGATACTTGAGTGAGAAATATTATAGTTAGCTGCAAAAGAGGCACGATCAGTGAGCTATAAAATTATGTCACCGTCACCTTGTATCTTATTGCTATAAAGTTTTTTTTTTTTTTTAATATTTGCCTCGTGAAAATCAAAATTTGATTTGATGTTGGTGAAAGGTCAAAATTTAGTAGGTACCTAATACATTGTGCTTTTGACACTCCATTCTGAGGTGGATAGGTGATTTGTTTGGAGCCCAGAAAAATACTTCAGCAGGGGCCAAATGTTCGCTGCGAATTTTTTGAAGTAACGATTTGAGGGATCGGGGAGGGGGGCTCATTCATGAAATACGGAATAAATCAGCATTTTATTTTCTAGTATTCCTATTTCTTCTCCTTTCCTCGATCATTCCGCAAAAAAAAATCTTGAAAAATGAGAGTGTTTTTAGTGAAAAATGTAATGTTTTTCAGCATTGTAAGTAAAATAAATTGGGTTTTGAAAATTTTAAAATAGAAACCATCATTATCTTGCTACACTTTTTCAAAAACATACTGGAAAAAAATTAAAATCTCGAGGAAACCAAGAGTGAAATTTTGAGAAATGATATTCATTTTTCAATCATCAAATAATTTGCATTTTTCAGATTTTTAATTCAGTATTCAAAACAAAAAAACATGATAATACGTAATATGTACAATTTTGGAAAATTTATTTTGAAAAAAATGACATTGCTCTGCTTGAGCGACGTTTTTTCAAATTTTTGTAGGGTTGAATTTGTATAGAGACCTCGCCCATCAAAAATGTATTCTTAGTAAACATAAAGGTGTCGAAAAGTATACTATGTAATTCATCTCATAATCATTTCTGTATCAATACCTATAATTTAAAAGTAAGTACATACCAATTAAGTAATGAGAAAAATGAGTAGATTTCTGGTCTTGGGAGGCTGGGATCCGAAACCTTGAGAGCTCAGGAAGGGCCCCAAAACTGGCTTCCTCTCACGAGAAATACTTTCAAGACACATGCGCCTATCTGTTCGAGCCTCGAGGGCTCATAAATTTTGTCTTTTCTTTTTATTTTCAATAATATGTAGAAAACTATTTCAGAAAGTAGGTACTTAAGTATTTGTTGTAATTTAAGAGCATTTCTCTATTTATCTAAAAATGCAAAAAATAGTTAAAAAAATATCTAAGTACCACATCTATGGATCTGGAGCCCTAAATTTCAGATGTTGGGGGCAGGGATGAGGCCCAGCCCAGAACCAGGACCCGAAACCCGAAAAAGCCCCGATTATTTCCTCGAAGCCCGAATTTCCAAGCCCCAAAACCTTAAAAATTGTAACCTACAAAGCCCCGACCTAAAGCCTGAAACCTATTCCTCTGAAAACCAAGCCCAGAACGTGAGCCCTGAAACCCAAAACTGTGATCAGGGCTTTTCGGGGCTTGTAAGTAAATTTTGTAAATTTCTATTGTAATTACCGTTCAGTGCATCTCAAAAGTCACAAAAAAATGATTTTCAAAAAAAAATTTACAACTTCAGCAAAAAGCTTAATATTTTATCTTTCAAGGGGTTTTTGGTACATTATTTATATTCCCAAGCCCAGAACCTGAGCCCCGAAACCCAAACTGTGATCAGGGGTTTTCGGGGCTTGTGTGAATTTTGTACATTTCTATTGTAATTACCGTTCAGTGCATCTCAATAGTCAAAAAAACTGTTTAAAAAAAAAAAAATTCAGAACTTCAGCAAAAAGTAAAAAGTTCAATATTTCAATTTTCAAGGGGTTTTTGGTACAATATTTTTATTCTGTAGGTAGTTCATTGTTCTTTGAAAAATTATACTTAAAAATATGAAAAATTTGGACAGTAATTAAAAACTCCAAAAAAATTTAATTCTCATTTCAAAAAAAAACCGTTCCATTCAAATAATTTTGAAAAAAGCAATCGGAATCTGCTCTTAAAATGTTTTTTTTTTTTTATTATTTTTTTTCAACAGAAAATCAAATAAGATTTTACTTTATTCTTCATTAAAATTGCAATTTCAAGCCCCAAAAATCCCCGGAAAGCCCAGAACACTTCATTCAAGCTCTGGACATGCACTGAGCCCTGAAACCCAAACCCAAAGTTTCCTGGGCCCAATCCAAGCCCAAGACCTAATAAATGTTTGATTGAAAGCCCAAGCCCCCGAACCCGAAGAAAATCGTTCGGGGCCTCATCCCTGGTTGGAGGAAAATCCCCCTCCATCACCCTCGGATCTATCCGTCCCTGATTTTACTGATTCTTATTTCTTTTTCTAACCCAAAAACCTACGGGAGCTACGGGAGAGGGTGAGAACTGAGGAGAGAAGGTCTGAAATCAGAATTGAATTGACAAAAATTTCTGACTGGCCAATTTTGCTTGAAAAAACTGGACTAGAAAATAAAAATTGAAATTCTGTAAAATTGCATCTTAAAAAACATTCCAATCCAATTCCATGAAAGTGACTTTTCAATCATTAAATACTAATCAAATAATCACATCTGACACATCTCAATCTCAAACATGAGGTTGAGGTTTGGACGTTTGGAGGAAAGGAATGGAATTTTTAAAAAATGTAACAATTTCTTCGTTGAATTGAAATTGAAGCTTCGAACAGTTCGAACCATGTTTTGTATTTTCTGAAACTGAAAAGAAAAATAAGAACTAATGAGCAATAGCAATAAAATAAATAAAATTCTCAATTTTGCTTTGCAATAAAAAAACGAAAAAATTAATTAAACTTAAACACGTCAAATTCAAAATTGGCTACACTGGTGACATTTTTTCGCAGTACGGATATTTTGCATTTGCATATTGACACACTTGAATCATTATGATTAATGTTTTTCCAGTTTTTTTTTGCAGCCTGCTGTTCCGATATTTTTATGTGTAAAACGTGGTGAATTCGCGAAAAAAAGTGCGGTATTAATGGAAATAATCGTGATTATTTAGTGTTAATTAACCCTTCGTGTATTATAATTTCCATCTAGTGCGAAAATCTAACCACTTCGAGTGTGAAAACCCCTCGAGTTAGAGTAAGATAGCTACCCCTTTCGTTCGCTACTCCTTCGGTTTCATTGTGCCAGTTTCGCAGGGAAAATTGCGGTGAATTCGGGTAAATTGCGAGTAACTTCGGGATATTGTGATATTTTAGTGTTAATTACATCCAGAATTTCATATAATTTCCAACCAGAGTGAAATTTGAACCTGTATGAACGATTGTATTGAGTTGGAGTAAATGGTACACTGGTACACTCATTCCTTCTGCGGCTCTCCAGTCTCCGGTGACCATTTCGGCGGTTTTTTTGGTAAGTTGGAATATTCTCACGGTGTATTTGAACTAAATATCGGATTATTTATTTCATTGAATGTATTTATGAATCATCTAACTATTGCATCAGGTTTCATAACCATAAATATTTGTAAGTGTTCGAAGGAAAGAATCAAATATCTAGTCCTTCATACTATACTTGGGAAAGGACGCCGGATGGTGGTATTCAACGGTAATCACCAACGAAATACTTTCTTTCCACTCGAAATGTATTATTTTTTCATCTCCTTGGTGTTGATTGTTTAGCATCAAGTTGATTATTCGAACAATTTTTCCAAATTTATGTCTAAGTTATGATCATTGTAGAGAAAATTGTTGATTAGTTGATTTAGAATATTTACTCTTGGTTTGTTTTATGAGTAGGTAGATCCCAGATTTTCTATATCTATGTACGAAAGATTTGAAATTCTCGATAAATTTTCACCAGATCTGATCGATTTCTGCGAAAAAAAAAAGATGTGATTGGGCAACGATCGTTCGTGTTTCAACTGTTTCATTTTACTGCAGAATGTGAATGGTGAAGTATGAAATTTTTTCTATGAGGTTTATTCATTATTCGTCGTGTTGGACTTGAAACATATTACTGAGTATTTCGATTAATATATTTTTTTATTGTTCGAGAACGCAGATTCAGCTACATTAGTGAAGAAAAGTGTAAGTAAATAATGTATTGCGTAATTTCCACGTTTTCTACGATCTAATCACAACAAATAAGTAATTTTTAAGACGCAGAAAGTGTTGTTTAATCGGTTACCAAACTTCAACGATATTATCTCGGATTAATCTTGATGTAGCCGGCGCAGTGCTCAACTTATAATCGCCTATCATAGGTTATCGAAACGATAAGAGTAAGTTTACTGTTTAGCGTACAAACAAAACAATATTCGAGTAAGTATTACGTAAATTTCCAAATAATAGTGGTAAATTCCACCACAAAAGATAAAGATTACCTACACATCAAAAAAAAGGTATAAAATTAATTAATAGAGTCTTTATTATGATGTTGTATAGGTACACACGAAGCTCGATAATGAATGCAGAACTCGTTACACAAATGCTTCGCAACGTTTAGCACCTTACACCGAGCGAGAAGCTTTTTATCAGCGAGTAATATCTATTACACCAGAGCTGGAGCTGAGCATGGCCAACTAAAACAAACATGTCACGTATCATAATAAAAACAAATAAAAGTAAAATTAACAGCTCGCAAATGCTGAACATGCTCGACTACCGTATTTTTTCCATTTGAAAAAGAGACGCCTTCGACAGACGTGAAAGAAAACACCAAGTATTTCTTTTACACCATCGCATCGTTTATCGGTATCGTCCTTCTCGCATATTCTCAGATACAAGTATAGAATTCCAAATCAACTTGCGCCGCTGTCGTCGTCGTTGTGAAGAAAATTAGAATGCATTTATCGTTGAAGGATGTGTTGCGGAGACGATAAGAAAAAATAATAATCAACTCGGATCATTCTTATGGAAGTGCGTAGATTCTGGAGTCGAGATAACTATCGTACAACCAGTTCACTGGCATTTTGCAGAATACATCGGAACGACTACGCCTTCTTCTTCTTCCATCATCATCATCGTACTTCATCGTTGCTGCTATAGAGTATAGAGTTCGATACACGTAGCCTGTAGAGTAGAGATCGCCGCTCATCGCTCGTACCTGTGCACGCATTTTACCCTTAGGCGACGAATACTGTCATTAGAGTACCCGGGGATGTAGCGGCTAAACCAGGAATACGTTCCGAGGTCACTGCCTCGCCACTTTTATAGGACGTTCAACCTTTCTAATAAAAACAAGTCACGACTAGTTCTCATCTGCCCCCTTTCCACTCGTGTATCTCACACACGGAGAGAAAGAGGTGTGCATGCACTTGAATACTACACAGCATTTTCATCGTATGGCCGAGAGTTGGAGGTGGAAAAAAAAATTCTCTACAAATGTACCTATACTCTACTCGCTACTACGACCTGCTCGTTGCTGGATTCGCCGATTACGTTGGCTGGACATGGAGATGGCGCTTATACACGAGTAACTACATACATGGACGAATTTCAAAACATCAACCATTGGAAATTATATCGCTAACCGTTTCATTAAATTATAGTCTACGTACTATATGTTCATGTCCATTTCTTCTACGTAGTCTAATACGTCTTCAAACCGTTAATTATCGACAACATACTGGCAATGCTGTGCTGTAGTCAGTGTAATTGATGTTTTTAAAAACCAAACCAACAACGTGTAGTTTCCATAGACCACCAATTCAAAAGACGCATCTTTTTATTGGTGATTTTTTTTCTGTAAAATATTACCATTCTGAGGTTAAAACCGGATTTCAGCTATACAATGAAGTTGATACGAGATACAGAAAGAGTTAAAAAAGTACCAGTTAAGTGTGCAATTACCGATTTAATTCTAATAATCAGCAGTTTGTTCGACGTGTAGATGTTTACAATTAAATGTACTATTAAGGGGTATAAATTTTAATTTTTTTTTCCACGTCGTTTAATGATATTTAGTTACTTTACCAGTTTTCAGGGTAATGCTCGGCAACAGATTGTTGATGCAGATTCTCAGCTCGTATATGGGATCAGACGTTGGGAATTGGAATCACCTTCTTTTTGAGAAGAAGTAACCGTGCGAAATATTGCAATATTTCATGCCAAGTGCGTCTGTATCGTCGGGAAATTTCAACGGTGACCGTGACGTGACTGAATTGTTTCCAGGGTTATGTACTCGTATGAGAAATTTAAATGGTAACAAGATGTGAATATTCTTTTTTTTTAAAAGTAGGTATTCGTATAGTAATGCACGAATTTATGAAAAGATAAAACTAACTACCTGACGATTGTTATCATGATCATCGAAATGGAAAAGGAGTAGAGGCAATGCACTAATGCAGGCATCAGAAAAACAGTCGAACGAAGAGCCATCTAATGAAACGAAATATGGGCAAAAAAACCTTAAGATTTACGGAGCGTTTCATTTCAAGTGTAGAAAGGTGACATTTTAATGACTCCCCCCCCCCAACCATCCAAAATGACGGAAAAATTTGAGGCGATAGCATTTGATGTTTCAAATTGAGTAAAAACGTTATCCAAGTGTGCAGTCAGCAGAAAAATCATGACGAGACAATTTTTTTGATTAAAAAAAATGTA
Source organism: Planococcus citri (assembly GCF_950023065.1). NCBI lineage: Eukaryota > Metazoa > Arthropoda > Insecta > Hemiptera > Pseudococcidae > Planococcus > Planococcus citri. The sequence continues at coordinate 59,354,259 of NC_088680.1, read as the reverse complement.
AGTGTACAAAATTATAGGTACTCCTGAAAAGAGAGAAAACATTTTCAAAGTGGGTACGAATTGTGATAGGTAAAGTGGATTTCAAGAAAAATGTACATAATCATCTCGAACATTTGACTCAGATCTTTGAGTACATTAAACCCAGTTTAAACATTTTTTAAAAATTATTTTTCAACTTTTTTTTTTAATTTCAACAGTAACACGAAACCTGAATAGCGGTGAAAGAGAAGGTCAAGTTTCACATTTAAAGAAATCTAATTTGAATTTTTTCCCCTATTTTTTTAAGAACTTCAAAGGAAATAAACCCTGATCCGCTAAACATGTGAAAAAATTGATTATTTGGCAGCCCTCCCCCCCCCCTCAAAAAAGTGTAATTTTATAATTACTTTACTGAAATTTTATGCCTACATTTGAAAACATTGTTGAAAATGATGGCTTCTCATTTTCTCAGAAATGAGAGGGACCAGCTGCTGGATCTATTTCACCTTCAATGAGGTCAGGCCCAGCCAAGGGCTTTGAATTTTTTTGCACTTCTGGAGCCTCCAATTCCATTGCCTCCTCACCTTCAATGGGGTCAGGCCCTACTGGCTCCGGAACACTAACATCGTTTGACGAGGATACTTGCGGGTCGGGAGACCCCAGGCATTCCTCCGTGCCCTCTAATTCTGAAAAATATAATATTGAAAAAAATTAATACAAAAAGATTTTTCGGACACATATACATATTTATCCTTTCCTCAAATTTCATTTTTATCAAATTCTAACCCCCCCCCCCCTTCACACACAAACACAAATTTACAAAATTCAATTACGTAAATTCAACTTTTCCTTTTTTTTCATTACAAATTCGGTAATCAAACACAAGTGAAATTCAATTTTCTCAAATTCGTAACTAAATTTTATTTTCTCTCAAGAACCAGACGAAAGCTAGATCAAAAGCGCCCGCGAAAGTACCACACCAACCAAAAATTTCAAATGCTGAAGTTCGTTCTCAAATTTTTGAGAAACTAAAAAATATCAAAATTGGATTCTAAAATACAAAAAAAATCATCAAAATTTTACTCAATTGAAATAGAGAACTGAACCTTGGTTTCACAACACATTTTCAAAACTCCGATTAAATTTTTTTCCCAAAACAAACTTCCAATTCAATTTCCCTTTTCTTCGATTCATATTTAATCCTTCTCTCCTACAAACAGAAATTTTTCTTTCCTCTTCTCCGCCTTCGAAATCAATATGTGTTTCTGCCAGTTACACAAAACTCAACTGTTCTTTTTTTTCAAAAGAAAAAAAAACAAAACTTGACCTTTTTTTCCCCCATTCAATGAAAATTCCATCTTTTCACAAAACAAAAACGAAACATTTCCCATTCCATTCGAAATTCGAAATTCAATGTTCCATTTTTTCCCCTCCCCCTCAACCTTTTATTTCTATCAGAACAAAAAACATGGACAGGTAATTCAATTTTTTTTCAACAGAATTCGTTCAAAACTTTTGAAAAAAGTCAGAAAAAAAGTAAATTCTACATACTCGTATATTGTCCAATAGTTCATTCCGGTCAGAAAAAGTGCTTCGTTTTTCTCAAAGGTCTGATTGTGAGATAATCGAATTTTATAATTTTTCATTTTTTAAGGGTTGGAAAAGCAAAAATTGAAAATTATAAAAATATTACAGAATATTTTTTAAAAAATCCAGCACATTGCTTGAATATTTGTTTTGATGATTTTTGTAAACATAAGTATATTTTTGTGGTGGTGGGGGGGGGGGGAGAAGAGGGAGAAGAGTATATTGGCCCATTTTTCATTTTGAAAACCTCCTTTGGGTTTCCGCCACTTTGAATCTTTCTTACATTTTAAACACTTCTTGCAACATTTTACTAAATTTTAAAAATTTTCGTGAATTTTCGCGTCGTTTTCTGCGATTTTTACATGATTTTTATGGATTTTTCTTGCATTTAAAAAGGTTTACTGTATTTCACTCAATTTTGAATTGGTGAACTTTTGAGGATTTTCATTCATTATCTTGATTTTCAAAGATATTTTTTGCCAATTCAACGAATTTTTCATTAATTTATATTTTTGTGATATTACTCTTCGATTTATTATCGAATTTCATTACATTTTACCAGATTTTCATGTGTTACCTATCAATATTTTTCTTGACTTGAATGACACTTTTTCTCATTTTATTTTATTTTCAACTTTTTAAAGCAAATTTCATCCAATTTTTGTACACTTAATTGTTAGATATTTAATTGTTTTCAATTCTAATGATTTATAAAGTTTATCAAAAAGACGTCTCATGAATTTTATTTTTAATCAGTTCTTAAGGATAGTATTTTTGGAAATTGGTCGAATTTTTTTCACAATAATGGATTATGTACTCAATTGAAACAAGTTGATTAATTCTTTTTGCTTCCTCCCTCCCCCTCCACCTACCAATAGGGCATTGGAGAAATTATTTTCAATCATCTTTTTATTGAAACGACTGCTCCCCCCCCCCTCAATAAAAAAGAGAAGAAATTGGATTTTAAACCAAAAATAATCAGAATATGACCAAAAAATGATAACAATTTTGAAACTAGGTGAACACTGCTGTAAACAGGCTAGATGTAATTACAGCGAAATATTGTTATCGGGCTTAATACCCGTTAGTAAAGTTTTTTAAACAAAACAAAAAAAATGATGTTTGAAGTTTTGAGGGTAACTTTTTTAGAGGGGATGGAGGTTCTGAATTTGATTGAATGCTGGAAATTCTCCTGCGCTTTTCGCTCCCTCCCCCTCACTTGCAATGGCGTATTAAAAATGTGTGTTATTTTTCTTTTTATAATTTGAAAATGTTTTAGATACTTTTAAAAATAACCCTCTTTCTTTTCCAGGAAAATTTCAAATTTTACACAGAAATCAGAGTAGGGCTAAGTATTACAAAAAAATTAATTTTTGAATATTATTTATGAGAATTTTTGGATAGGGAGATGAGGCAATGAATTCTGTGAGCTGTAAATTCTCCTGGACTGCCTGCCCTTCCCCATGAGGTATCACAAATTTCAATTTTTTGGTTTAATGATTTAAAAGTTTTTTTGATTTCAGTTTTTAAAACGACCGCCTCATCAAAATCATATTCAAGTCGTTGAACATAAATCAGAATAATGATACAATTTTTTTTTGATAGCTGGGGGGATGTTTATGACGCAGCAAAATTGTTTTTAAAAATATTGAGGTTATTCTTTGGGATTAGGCGGGGGGAAGAGGGGCCAATTTTGTTAATTTTGGTGTAATTTTAGTTCTTTTATCGCGTTTTTATCGAAACAGTGCCCATTTTCACCCCTCCCTTTTGCTCTTCCACTCACCAGTGAAAAATTTCATTCTATTTATATTTTTTATTGTTGGTTCCAGATAGTCGCAGCCTTTGTAATAAAATTTCTCAAATCATCTCGAAATTGGCCAATTTAAAAAGTCATTACACGTGTACTAGACGAGGCGCTAGCTTACGTGCCGTATGCACTTTGAGGTGCTCGAGGTTTGATGGCTGATTATTGTAGAGGACATTTCCCTTGATTAAAAAAGTGATGTTGTCGCCCCCTCACGTGGTCCACATTTTTGCTAGGGGGCCAAAACCCCCTCATTTTTCGGTTTTTCGCAATTTTCTCAAAAATGGTTGCATTTAGAGATAAAATACCTCAGAGGGAAAATGTAGAGCATCGAATTTCCTACCAAAAATGTTCTCTGCACCTTTTCCGTATGTCTGATAGTTTTTGAGATATGGATGATTGAAGTTACGCCACAAGCGCATGCACGTGTACATGTATTAGGTAAGGTTACGCTACATGCGTAGTACAGCAAAGTAACAATTCGATATCAAACAAATTGCAGTACAAGTTTTATTTTAGTTTCATTTCTTACAAGAAAGCCCACTGTAATCATATTGAGAATTATTCATAATCCGCCCCCTCCCCCTAAAGCCACTACGTATGTACTTTTAAAAATTCAGTTCTTGAAATCAAGTTTTCTGCTTTCAGTATGCAAGTATATCTTTCTACTTAAGTACATATATGAAAAATTTCTTCAAATAACTGTTTACAATTTTTTCGTAATGTCCCATAAGAAGGCAGTGGTGGGGTCTGGGGAGAGGGGATCTCACGAAGAGTGTTTGAATTACCTATGTATGCATATATTTGTGTGCCAAGACCTTTACAAGCATATAAATCTCATAGCTTACGTGCTATGTATTCATGTTTGTACCTGGTGACCAAAGAGTCCTCTCAGGGGGCTGGTACCTTTACCACCACCCCCTCCCATTTGCGATTTTATTCCAAAATTCTCGATTTCTAATACCTTTCCAGGGATCGCGGAGCGGAGGTGGAGGCCCGGAGGCCCCCGGAGGGTACCCTTTTTTTGCCTTGCTCCGGGAGCAGGAGCCGGAGCAAGAGGTACTTGAAATTTTTCTACTGGAGCCGGAGCTGGAGGTATTTTTTTTTCAAATTGCCGGAGGCGCAGGCTCTAACCCCCCCTCCTCGACCTCCGTGGGCGTAGCTGGAGGGCAGGAGTCCCCCGGAGGGTACCCTTTTTGGGCCCTTCTCCGGGAGCCGGAGCCGGAGAAAGAGGTACTTGACATTTTTCAAGTGGAGCCGGAGGTGGACGTGGAGGTACTCATGAAAAATCTCCGGAGCTGGAGCCGGAGCCGGAGGTATTTTTTTTCAAATTTGGGAGCCGGAGCTGGAGGTGGAGGCACTGACCCCCCCCCCCTTCGCGATCCCTGTACCTTTCCTTTGAAATTTTTACAATAAAGAACCCCTTAAAATCCGTTTCATTCATTTTTAATGAATTCTATAGCTAGAGAAATATGTTTCAACGAATCATAGAGATTTGTGAGATGTGTTGAAAAGAAAATGAAAAGTTCTTCTGTTCTATTTCAAAAATGCAAAAAATCAATGCTGTAACAACATCGCATTTTGTTCTGTTGGCGTGAAAATTTTTTGTACGAAACTTCTTCTAAGATTTCTGTAAAAGAGCTACAAATTTTAAAACTTTTCTCTCAACCTCTCTGGACAACATTAATTCTATTTTTACAAGATAAAGGAGAAAAGTATTGATCTTTTTCATTTTTGTAATCAAATAGAAGATTGTAGGGGAGAGGTACCAGCCCCCTGAGAGGACTCTTTGGTCACCAGGTACAAACATGAATACATAGCACGTAAGCTATGAGATTTATATGCTTGTAAAGGTCTTGGCACACCAAATATATGCATACATAGGTAATTCAAACACTCTTCGTGAGATCCCCTCTCCCCAGACCCCACCACTGCCTTCTAATATGATTACAGTGGGCTTTCTTGTAAGAAATGAAACTAAAATAAAACTTGTACTGCAATTTGTTTGATATCGAATTGTTACTTTGCTGTACTACGCATGTAGCGTAACCTTACCTAATACATGTACACGTGCATGCGCTAGTGGCGTAACTTCAATCATCCATATCTCAAAAACTATCAGACATACGGAAAAGGTGCATAGAACATTTTTGATAGGAAATTCGATGCTCTACATTTTCCCTCTGACCCAGTTGACCAAATGCTAGCAAATTTTGTGCTAGCGTAAATGGTGCCGGAATTTGAGACACTTTTTTAAAAAAATGCTAGCAAATCAGTTGCGATTAGGTCGCATTAGAGTAGCAGAATTGCGCACAAATAGCTAGCACGTAGCCGGCACAAAGCTAGCAAAAAGCTAGCATTTTGTTGGCACTTTGCTCTGCATTCTGCTAGGTACATGCGACTAAATCGCGACTGATTTGCTAGCAATTTTTGCAAAAAGTGTCTCATATTCCGGCACCATTTACGCTAGCGCAAATTATGCTAGCAAGAAGCTAGCATTTTGCTAGCGTAGAAAAACTTTGATCAGTAAAGTAATTACTATTAGTTAATTTTTAAAAATTCTGGGTGTTTACCTTTAACAGGTGGTAGTTTTCCAGGAAATTCCAAAAATTAGGCGACTGTCCCAGCTCAGAGCTAGCATAACGCTAGCATCTTGGGATAGTATAAGAAGAGTGATGTCACTCTTCTTACTTTTCAACAAGATACCACCTTGAGCTTATATTCAACTTGATGACACACTTTATCTAAGAGTAGCAAACTATACCATGAGAGAGATCGACGCTAGCAATTCGCTAGCATTATGCTAGCGTTTAGGTTGAAAAATCTCTTTATTAAATAAAAAATGAAGTTTTTTTTTTTTTAAATAGAAAAATTGTCAAAATTTAAAATTTGAAAATAAAGTATCAAACAAACCATGAAAATGAAAAATTTCAAAAACATTTGAACAACATTTTAGTCCACGGCAATGGGAGTAATTGCACCCCCTGCCGATTCTCCGGGACAACTTTTTCCTTAAAGGGGACATCCTAAGGAACATTTTAAAGCAAACTTGCTGAAAAAAATTGGCCTTACTTACAAAATGGCGGCCATTTTGATTGAAAGGTCAGCCGAAATCGCAGATTTTGCGTTTCAACATAGGACGTGCACGAAATTTTTCAAACCTTACAAACGTAGATCGAAAGATCATGCAAAAATTCATCACCTGTCAAAATTTCAAGTGGTAAAGTACCTTTTTCGATTTTTGGTGAATTTTCAAAAATCAAATTTTGGCCAAAATGTGAGAAAAAATCAAAATTTTACCAAATTGACCAAGAAACCTGAAATTTGGGATATACCCTATTTTCGACATGCCAAATCGATGGGAAACGGTTTCAACTTATTTTGAGCAGTTCTGGAGCCTCCAGCAGATTTTTGAAACTCAAATTGAAGTTGTAAAGCTCAAATTTATTCTGAAAACTAATTTCAATACGCTACGAAGTACTGCAGGTGAATTTCAAGTCGTTTTGGAGCCTCCAGCGACTCTTTGAAAATTCCTGAAGCCGCCAGCAGATTTTTGAAACTTTAAATTTTCACAAAATTTTATCAAACTGACAATGAGATGGAGAGTCGAAATTTATTCTGCAAACTAATTTTAATACGCTACGAAGTCGACTGCTTGTGGATTTCAAGTCGTTTTGGAGCCTCCAGCGACTTTTCGAAGGTTGTATGGCGTTTTTTGGAAAATTGGAATTTCCTAAAAGTAGCTGGAAGCTTCAAAACCATTTGAAACCTGCGAAGTAAATTTCAGCTTGCCAACTCCAATTGATAAATTAATGTTGTGGGAATTTCAAGTTTCAAAAGCCTACTGGAGGCTCTAAAATGACTTGAACCCACCTGAAGTCGTCTTCAGAAGGTGTTAAAATTGGAGTGTAGAGTAAATTACAGCTTTCCATGTCCATTTGATGAAATTTTGCTGTCCCCTTTAAGAAAAAAGTTGCCCCGGAAGATCATCCGGGGGGGGGGTGGTGCAATTACTCCTATTGTCATATGCAGGAATATTTTTAATGATTTTTGTATGCATGCTGAGGGATGGAAAAGATACTTGCTCGCATTTTGCTACAATTATAAGTAACGCAGAAAAAGGTTTATTGGTGAGAAATGCGTAAGATCTGGTAGCACGTTCCTATCATTTGACTATGTACAAAGAAAACGCCAAATCACCAGATGCAGAAACTAGAGATATGCTTACATTTTTCTAGAGCCAGATGGCTAAGTAAATGCTAGCTCAGAGATGCAAGAATATTACCTGAAGTTTCCTATCATAAAACTGTGAGCAGGTACATATTAGTCAGTGATACGCTGGCATTAAGCGAGCAGGTATAGAGTGAGGCAAAAGCTAGCTGAGATATGCGAGAATATTGCTTGAACTTTCTTGGCATAGAATTGCAAGCAAGTATCCATCAGTGATACGCTAGCATCAGGCGAGCATGTATGAAGTGAAGTAAAAGCTAGCTGAGATATGCGAGAATATTGCTTAAACTGTCCTAGCATAGAATTGCGAGCAAGAATCCGTCAGTAATACGCTAGCATAAGGCGAGCAAGTTAAAGTGAAGTAAAAGCTAGCTGAGAGTCGCTGGAAAACAGCTCGAAAATTGCTAGAATTGAATTTGCTAGTGAAAAACTGCAAGAAAATCGCTTACTTTTAGCGAGACAATTATTGCTGGCCACAAAAAGCGAGTAAATTGCTAGCAACTTATCAAAACGCGAATAAAACGCTAGCTTTTTGCTAGCATGTGGTCAACTGGGGAGGTATTTTATCTCTAAATGCAACCATTTTTGAGAAAATTGCGAAAACCCGAAAAATGAGGGGGTTTTGGCCCCCTAGCAAAAATGTGGACCACGTGAGGGGGCGACAACATCACTTTTTTAATCAAGGGATATGTCCTCTACAATAATCAGCCATCAAACCTCGAGCACCTCAAAGTGCATACGGCACGTAAGCTAGCGCCTGTACTATACTCGAAAAATACACGATACGGATATCTTTTCCCATAATCAAAAATTACACGACGACGCGAGGACACGACTTGTATTTGCAAACTGCTGTTGACGATGTAACGAAGCCGTCAATTAAACAAATTAAAATTCAGATAAACCGTTATCCGCCTTCTGCGAGTCCTTATCAAAGCGGTCACAACTCCACAAACAGCTAAACATAACATATCGTGGAAAAAAAAGAGGAAAGAAAGAACGCTATGCAAATAATTAAACGTGTGTGTATTAGAAGCAGCTTTCATAAATTCAACAACACTAACACCTCTTCAGGCTATTTACCCCTCCTATTTAATTTCACACTGTGGCGTTCGCGTGCCAAAAAAACCTATCGATTTATAGGTACCTACGAGTGTTAAGGCGATTATTTCGAGAGGTTGAAGAAATTGGCCAATTTTTTTTGTTAATCATGTTGACGAATAGAAGCGGGGTACGCGATAGCATCTTGAACGTGAAATGCATTCGATCGACAATGTCTTATGTACATGTATGTGTAGAAAGTCGCCGAAATTATTGCAGCTGTCCTTTCTTCGACGAAGGGTAAGTTCAATAACCTTAGAATTAGCGCACCTTTATATTATAATGGAATATAATAACCATTTCTTTCTTCATCCGAGGACTGAGGCTTTATATTCCAGGCATGATAATACGTACGAAGAGCAGAGAATGAAGCATTGCTGGACGCTTTTACACGGAAGAATATTAATCATTTGAAAGATTAATGACGTTCGTCGAGGTTGATGTTGTTGTCCTGCGAGATGAACGAATGCCTGCCTGGGTCGTCTGTCTCCTCGAACACGGAACGAAAAGATGTCTCTTCTGGATCATGTGGTTTTACACCACGTTAAGGAAGGATTATTGTCAAACGATAACACGTGTTTGAAATACTCCGCCTGCCTAATGATTCAGGATGCATATGCAAAGGTATTCCAAATCCAAACAAGAGTTCACCAACACGTTGAAAGAATCGCAATTACATAAACCTGCAGTGAACACGAGAAATTGAATGAAACATGGCATATCAGAGCCAGCTTTTAAACCTTGGCAAAGAATTATTACAGAGTAACGAATAGTTAAATTGAGCTGCCACCTTCATTACACGTAATAAAATTCAACGATCAACGATAGTACATGGTACATTAGATACACGTTGAATGAAAAATGCATTTTATTAGTCTTTGTTCCATCAGTTAGAGCATAAGAGCAGCATTGAAAAAAAAAAATAGAAAAAAGCTCGTACTACAATAATACACATCCAAAACAATAATCATATCTTCACGCTAACATCGTGTATAAACGTTATTTATATTTCATGATTTGTCCAGTAGGTCATGAACCTTATTGTGTTGTCACTCGCATCAAGTTTATTCACCCTAATTTTTTTTTCTCCTACGTGAAAAAATATAAACACAGCCGACGCGTATACGATGTGTTTTTCCTCATTACGAATTCAAAAGTAGTTTTGCTAGTGCTAGTGCTGCGCGCCATTTCGTTTAAATTATATTTTTATATTTATTTATACGTAAGTATACACTATACAGCCTGCCTAGGCAGTATCGGAAGAAGAAGAAAAATATAAAATATGTATACGTACTAGGGGGCTTCGCCCCCTAGGTCGCTCCGCGACCTCGACCCCCAGCTCGCGCACTCGCTTCGCTCGTGCTGCTCGCCCTGGCCCTCGCTTCGCTCATGCCTCTCACCCCTTCGGGGCTCGCTTTTTTCACAATTCACAACTCAACTCATGCCCCTGCTCCTAAATGCAAATCAGCTGAAATGTGTCAATAGCAAATTCTACTCTGGTTCTAAAGTACAATGTTTAAAAAATTCAAGTTTGAACTTGGGGTGTTGAATTACTCTGGTATACTTACTGACTTGATAATTATCATCATTTTTTAGGAGTAAAATTTCTGAAATTCTATATGTAAAATTGGGTAGAAAAATGTTTAAAATTCTTGTAAAATGATGGCATAAAATGAGTAGGTAGTGAGTATGCTGGAGTAATTCAATCCTATGAAATGAAAATCTGAGGTAGGATAGTCAAATTTGTATCCCAAGTATAGAAAATCTACCAGTGGTTGCTTAGCTAAGGGAGGGACGTGACTTGAGCCACCCCCCCCCCCCCCCCGCGAGTGAAAATTAGAAATACTGCACGCAATAATGAACCGTTTTTTGTTTTTTCGACCCATTTTTTTCAACAAATTTTCGCTCTCACTTCACTTGAGCAGTAATTGCACCTTCATTTCCATACAATTTATCATACATTACGAAGGGTTTCCATTACATTACCTCTAATTTCGATTTTTCATACCTAAAAATCTGGTTTTGCCCTCTCTTTGAGAAAATTCTGGCTACACTGTACTGAACCCTTCTTCATCTTCACTTTAACTTTTTTACAAACAATGTTCCACTAAACATTTAAATTTTATTTGTGCTGTTGAAATAAAGTCCTAACCCAAAAATGATCTCAAGTGTAGAACCTCCTCTCCTTATTATTTGAACAGACACTACATTCCAGTTTTGAAAAAATTAAATACTATAGCAATGAATGTAACTCCCAACACAACAAACAACAACATCATTCCCTCCTCAACACACCTACGCTGTAAACACGCCCACATAGCAACGTTCTGAGTGTATTGTTGTCGGTGTGCATTGTAATACATGCATTTATACACAATAGAGAAAGTGTTTTTTCAATTTTTTCGGCCTTTAATTTGAAAAATTCCGATTTTTTTTCTTGATGACATATCTACACGTCAAAAGGAACGTTTGAAAAAAAAAATTGTCGAAATCGGTTTGATAGAAAAGGCTGGCGAACTCTATCAAGGTTTCTACTCGAAATTCTATTGTTTAAACACAATAGAAAACATGTTTTTTCAATTTTTTCGGCCCTTAATTTCAAAATTTTCGATTTTTTTTTCTTGATGACATATCTACACGTCAAAACGAACGTTTTAAAAAAAAAATTGTTGAAATCGGTTCAGTAGAAAAGGCTGGCGGACTCTATCAAGGTTTCCCTTCAAACATCTTTTAATATATAAGGATTAGGTGTACAGTTTTGGTCACTTCGAGTGGATTTGCTCGAGTAAATTTATCATCGTAGTGGAACATACTGTGTAATAATTCATATTGTACTGTTGTACTTTAATCGTTTATGTGTAAGGTGTAAAGATCATTAGTTGGTAAGACCGGTTAATGCTCGTACGAGTATTCTACGAGATTTTTCTAATGAATGTGTGTATTTTTAACCTTTCTCTTCTTTCATCATCTCGTTAAGGTCAAAATTACAAATTTTTTACGACGTTTTATAATTTTACGTTGCATTTTATTCGATAAGATTGTAATTTAATATTGATAATGGAGAAGCGGTAGATGAGTTTTCGTGTGGAAATGATTATTTACTAAGCTAACTCTCTAACTAAAAATAATATTTTATGAGTTTCTATCTGCTCGAGTGAATAATTAAATGAAGGAAACAGGAATACCAATAACACTAGGCAACTATTTTGAACTTTTTTTTTTTTGGTGTTTGGGTTGAAAATGGGCTCAATTGATAGTTTAGACCCTGAAACAAAAAACCGAGTGAGTTTTTTAAATTTGAGTTGTTTTTGTGGTTAGGAGAGACTGTCAAAGTTGCGAAAATGACCGGGTTTTTTGCAAGATTTTTTAGGGGAAAAAATCAAAAATTGATAAAATTGGAGTAGAAAACTGAAATTTGGTTAATACATACTCCGTTTTTGACCTTACAAATCGATTGGAGGTGAATTTGAGATGTTCATGGAGCCTCCAGCGAAATTTTGTATTTTACAATTTTCAAAAAATCATCAATAATTGGGTAAAAATTAACTTCAGCACCTGGAAATTGTTTTTATGGCGATTTCCATCAATTTATGCAAAAATTTTCCAGATGATTTTTCAATTGTTCTGATCCAAACCTTACTCCAGTGGTTAAATATTTTTATCATTGGCGTAACTGGACCTTTCCAGTAGGGTGTGCCAATTTTTCATGTGTGATAAGAAAGAAGGAGTGGTAATTAGTTACTGTTGAAGATTGGGCGACGTTGCAGAAGACCATAGATGACAATTTGTTCACATTAAAATTTCTAAGGACATCAGCATGGCATGGGTATTTGTACTTTTCCAAGTTGACTTGTGGTAAGTAGCTTTTTCTCAATTTTCAGCGATTTTTACGTCAAATTTAATAATTTTCTGATGAATGGGTTCATTGTTCATGCAGCTAAGTGTATAATCAGTCTCGAACTGAATTTGGTATTACTCAGCCAATTTTCTATTGGTATACCTATTTTACCATATTGTTTTTAATTATTTTTACTTGAATTAAGCTGATTTTTCATGAATTTTACACAATTTTTTGTATCATGTTACCTGTGTGATTTTGTTGTTTTGTTAATGGTGTCTTGAAAATTCATCGTGTGAAAATTATAGTACATAGTATATGGAAAATTCATGGCAAGAAAATTCATAGCACAGAAAATGCCAAAAATTTAATTGAAGCACAACAAAGCTTAAACAGTCTTTGTTATAAAGTATCACACCAAAGTTATACATGTGGAGTATAAGACACGACCCGATTTTTAGGCATCCAAGTTAATATATTCACCCATTCTGAAGCAAATTACTGAAATCGTTCTGGAGGCACTAGAATGGCTCTAAACAGTAAACAGTGATATTCGGGTCCGAGGGGTCTTATAAACTAATTTTCATAATTTATACTAAATAAGTAGGTAAGTACATACGTGTTTTTTTTTGTTTTTTTTTTTTTTTTTTAATTGTAAAGTACTGAAAGTAGTTCATTTTGGATTTTCAAAAAATCGCCAAAAATCTATTGATTTTTTTGGTAAAATCAAACATCATCAAAGTGGAATGAAATTTGGAAAAAATAACATGAAAAAGAGCATACGTAGGTATTTCTGCTGCCTAAATTCATTTTTAAGATTTTTGACGATTTTTTGAAGTATCCAAAATTGACTATTTTCAGTGATTAATGCGTAAAAAAAATTGGCGAATCCGCCTTCGATTTGAACGGGACGGCGATTTTTGGAAAGAGCATGGTCTGAAATCCCCATAACCAAAATTTCAGCTCCCTAAATTCATTTTTCAGATTTTTGGCGATTTATCCGCGCATCTCGTCAACACTAGTGCAGGAAATTTTTATAAATTTTGTATGGATTTTCTGACCATTGTGTAGATAATGGATGTTGTGGAAATCATTTTTTGATATGTAATTAGTTTGACGATAAGGCTGTAATCAAAGATCAAATGTCAAATAATGTTGATGACGTAGTCGTTAAAAGGTCCGATGTTCTCTCGATAATAAGAATAAAAACTTACATGATAAATTCAATATTAAACAATATTTTTAGGTTAATACAGAGGTCAATATGGATATTGGATTTTCACAGTTTCGATGATTAGACGGTGGAAGCCTAGTTTGATACTAAACAAGTGTATTTTTAAATATACGTAATAAGTTTGTAAAAGTACCTGTATACTGTAACAATAAATTGAACTTGATTGATTGATTGATTGATTGATTGATTTTGAATTGGTTGGGCGATACTTTGGTATATTTTCAGTTCCATTTGAGGTATACCAACACAGACCTGAAAACCAAAAAAAAAAAAAAATTGATACGTACCCCGGCTCTTTAACTTTCAATGATGTTATTGATCTACAAGTCAATATTTATTATATCCATAAAAATTGTACTAGCTGAAGCTGATCTGGGCTACACTGGCACGAGTATACCTCATCACTAGGGCCAGGATTTTTATGTTAATGAATATTTAATTGTAAATATAAAAATGCATATTTTCGCAAAAAATGGCTGAAAATTGCATATTATTTTGTCGTATATTTGAGGTCAATAGCACATATTTTCACAAGAACTGGTTAAAAATCACTTTCATCAACAAATTTTTACTGAATTTCCATACTTTTGTTACTATTTGAAAAAAAAAATCTGATTTTTTTCAAGCTTTGAAAATGAAAAAAAATCTGTAATTATTTTGTCAGTGATTTTTTTTCATTTTACTACTTTGAATAATGTCATTTAATATTCTATTGATTAATTTTTTTTTAAAAAGTTGACACAAATGACTTTTCTTATAGCACTTTAAAAATTCTGCATTTTGATACCCTGATGATGGGGCAAAAATCTAGCCCTAGAATGAGAGAGAGAGAATTTATTTTAAGCAATCTGTTACATAAGTTACATTTAGCTGTTGCACAAGATTGAGGATTTTCAACCTCTAAATTTAGGATTTAGATAAATCTAGATTTTAAATCGAATTCAAAGACATTAAAGCCCTAGAATAATTATGATTGTTTTTGCTATATTAAAAGTAGAGATCGTCAGAATTACATTTCGCCTTTGGCCGTTATCGTTTCTTATTTCAGATTTTTTTTTATTTTTAATTTTTGAAATTTTTGTGCCTGATTTTTAAAGAAGGGTAGCCCCCCTCACCCGATGAAATAGGCAAAATGCCCTTAACCTCAGATTTAGATGAAACTCGCAGGGTATGTTTAGTACCCCCAAAAAATGATTTTTGGCCCATAGCCCGCCTCCCACCCCACCCCCCTTAGCCAGGGGACCAACAAAACGCGTTTTTCAAAGGGAAAATTCTGCATCAGCGCGTGTTTGAGATGAATTTATTCTGTAAACGAATATAGTTAGAGGATTACCTCCCTGAATTTTTTCAGAATTGGAGAAAAATTCCCCCCACTCCGCCTCCCTTACACACAATAGCGAAAAACGCCTTTTTTCGGGGGAAAAAAATCACGCTTCAACGAGTTTTGAAAAAAAAAATCTGTATTCACTCATAACACTTGAAGAAGATATGATTCTAGAAACGTGATTCTTTTCAAAAATTTTTGACACCCCACGGGGATATTAACAAAAGAAAATTTGAAACCGCCGTATCTCCGAACCGAATTCAAGCACATGAATTTTTTTTCAAAAATAATGTGCTAAAAATCTAACAAAAAAAGTTGAGCCAACGTTACCAGGTTTTCCCAGGCGGTCACCCATCCAAGTACTAACCTGGCCCGATGATGCTTAACTTCGGTGATCGGACGAGAACCGGTGTATTCATCATGGTATGAACGTTGGCGAACAAATAGCTCGTTTTCACAGTATTTCAGTCGTCGATTGGATACAAAATCGCTTGAAATCATTGTAATGGAGGCAAATTAGCATCATATTTCAAAAATAAAAACATTTTTGGCCACCTAAGCTTTTATGATGAAAAATTGTCCAGGGTGGTCCCCTGAATAATCCCTGAGGATTACCACCCCACAGACCCCTTGCTAATTTTTTTATGGGGGGTTGAACCCCCCCAAAATGGGTTTTTTGCAGTTTTATCCTCGGGGGTTGATTTTACGTCAAAAATAGCTTTATTTTTGAGTTCTACGTCAAATTCCCGATCTAGTGACATATCAACTATCCTTCTACCTCCCAGGGGAGTGAGGCTCGAAGCACTCAAAAAAGGGGGGTTTCCTGAAAAATACATAAAGGTTATAGGCGCCTAAGAGGGGTGAAATGGGCTCCGAGAGTGTTCGGGTTGATACTAGCATGGAAAGTAGGCACCATTGAGAAACTACCACGTGAAAAATTTCAGATACACACCACCTCCCCTTTTTGGGGAACCCCCCTTTTCTGAAATTTCAGTAACACTTTTCTCAGCCCCATTTTAACCGATTTTGAAAATTTTTCAGGATGTTATGTATATCCTTAGTAGGTATCCCCACAAAAATTTTCAACCCTCTCCCCTCATATTTACCCCTCAAAATACCGTTTTTCAACTTATTTGATGCTTTTTAACAATAGTAAAAATTGAGGGGGCTAAGTGCTCTGGAGAGAGCTAGATGAGTGTAGCAAAAATTTTGACGTCATATTCGTGATCAGCGGTATCGAATCATAAGAAAACGATACCCTACTCATTAATACTCAGTTATTTTCCCCAAAATTTCCATTTTACCCCCAACTCTCCCCAAGACACATTATTACACGATTTTGAGGGGTAAATATGAGGGGAGGGGGTTGAAAATTTTTGTGGGGATACCTACCAACTATATACAATACATACCGAAAAATTTTCAAAATCAGTTAAAATGGGGCTGAGAAAAGTGTTATTGAAATTTCAGAAAAGGGGGGTTCCCCAAAAAGGGGAGGTGGTGTGGATCTGAAATTTTTCACGCGGTAGTTTCTCAATGGTACCTACCTTCCATGCTAGTATCAACCCGAACACTCTCGGAGCCCATTTCACCCCTCTTAGGCGCCTATCACCTTTATGTAGTTTTCAGGAAGCCCCCCTTTTTTGAATACTTCTAGCCCCACCCCCCTGGGAGGTAGAAGGACAGTTGATATGTCACTAGATCGGGAATTTGACGTAGAACTCAAAAATAAAGCTATTTTTGACGTAAAATCAACCCCCGAGGATAAAACTGCAAAAAACCCATTTTGGGGGGGTTCAACCCCCCATAAAAAAATTAGCAAGGGGTCTGTGGGGTGGTAATTCTCAGGGATTATTCAGGGGACCACCCTGGACAATTTTTCATCATAAAAGCTTAGGTGGCCGAAAATGTTTTTATTTTTTCTTATTTTCCTTGATTATTGGGAAAATCAAAATACAAAAAAACTTTTTTTTTTTTTTAAAAAATTGATGTAATTATGTCAAAAGTGTGAAATAAGATGAAAAATTAATGTTCAAAAGTTGAAAAATAAATGGCTAAATTTACATAAAAATTATCAAAAACAAACCCAAAATTCACTACACAAGTACACACTGCAAAAAAAAAATACACAAAATATTGGCAAGATTATCAGCTAATAGTAAGTAAATCAACATCAAAAACGGCAGAAGTAAGTCAAAAATCATTGAAATTGACAAAAAAAATTGACATATTTCTAGCAACATTTTTGGTAGATTTTCTCATTTTCTGATAGTTTCAGAAAATTTTGCTCAATTTTTGCAAACTTATCGCACCATTTCTTTGTTTTCGATTACTTTCAAGTTTCAACCAAGCATAATTTTCAAAAAATGTTAGTCCAAACATTTCATCATTATTTCCAGCATCATCAATTATTTTTATTTTAATTAGTTATTTTCAACAAAGCAAAGGGTACCCTCCCCCCCCCCCCCCCGATAAGATAAGCAAAATGCCCTTTACCTCGGATTTCGATGAAACTCATAAGGTATGTTAAGTACCCTCAAAAAATAATTTTGGGCTCATAGCCCCCCCCCCTCAGCCAAGTGGCCAAAAACGCCTTTAATTCTAGAAACATGATTTTTTTTCAAAAATTTTTGGTACCCCAGGAGGGATATACATATTGACAAAAGAAAATTTGAACCTGCCGTATCTCCGTTCTCCAAACCTAATTCAAGCACATGAATTTTTAAAAAAAAATATATCTGCATGAGTACTTACTGTAATATTGCTATTTTTTTTTTCAAATTTTCCCTAGGTGAGCCCATGGTAGTTCCATGGGTGAGCCATCTTCAAAAACTCAAAACACTCAAAATTGTGTTTTTGTGTCACGGCATCACCAAAAAAAAACGATGTGTAATTTTGCATGCTGGCCTCCAAAAACAATAGAAAACCAACTTAACTTCTCGAAACTCCAATTTTGGGGCCATAGGCACCCCCTCTCACAATTTTGGGGTGAAAGTAGATTGACAATATATGGATATCGTTGTCATATGAATCAAACTCGCTGAACACGAATATGAAGTTTGATTTGCAGTTGGACCCTTCTAACGGTCACATTGGGGAGAAGGGTTTCCTAAAAATTAGATTTTTTTGTGAAAAATGCTTCATTATAACGCTATTATTAAGGAGGAGTCCCGATATGGCCGTTTTTTGGGCCCCCGGACAGTTATCGACTCAACACAACCACTCTTAAAATATTGTAATAAATGTCCCAAATACGAATGCGTGGTTAGTTAACCAAAATGACCATTTTTTGGGCTTCAGGGGTTCCCAAAGTTGTGAATAAAAAAAGAACTTTGGGAACCACTGATAATTATTTTCAAAAACTTTTTTAGCGTAAAATATCTGTTTGAACCCATTAAAAAACGTTATGCGAGATGATTTTTTAATTTTCGACCCTCGGGAGCAGAAATGGGAGGGGGGGGGTTGATTTTTGGAAAATTTTGGAACCACCATTTTGAACCTACCCCTTTGAACCCCGCTAACAAGCTTTTTACAGCTTATTAGTATCTGAAAGACCTCTATTCCACCAAATTTTGAGCCCAATAAAATTTTGCGCTGGTACTCAAAAATCCAATTTTCCAATTTTTCGTAATTTCAATATTTTGGGAACCCCTGGAAAGCTGGAAAACTGCGATTTGCGCCAAACGTAACGTTTTGAGGTATATATTCAATTATGTAGATGAAAAAGTTCAATTAAGCTCCCTGTATAATCGTAATTTTGAACCCCTTTTTTTGGAGCCCCCCACTTAGGCACCCCTAATTTTTTCAAATAAATTAAAGCATTTAAGTTTGAAACACACTAGCAAGATGTCGATAATTTTTCATTCGATTTTACCTGTAACTTTCAAAATTGAGCTTTTTTGGGCCAAATTCTGAGATTTTACTCCGTTTTGAAATTGCGAAAACGTGATTTAAACGTTTTTTCAAAGAGTAAAATCTCAGAATTTGACCCAAAAAATAATAATAATTGATAATTCTGGAAATAATGATGAATTTGCAAAAGTTGAGCAAAATTTTCTAAATAAAACTATCAGAAAATGGGAATAAAATAGACCTAAAATGCTAGTAGAAATAGGAATTTAGGAATGTCAGTTTTTTTTTTGTCAATTTCAATGATTTTTGACTTACTTCTGCCATTTTTGATGTTGATTTACATATTAGATAATCTTACCAATATTTTGTGTTTTTTTTTGCAGTGTGTAGTGAATTTTTGCTTTGTTTTTAATAATTTTTGTATAAAGGCTATAGGTGGATAAGTATGGTGAATTTGCCCCCGAGAGCTTCAGGGTTGATATTTGCATGGAAGGTTGGTACCCTTGAGCACCTTCCGTCACGAAAGTTTCAGACCCCCAGACCCCCCGTTTTTGAGAAACCCCCCCTTTTCTAAAATTACAATAAAAATTTTTTTCTCAGCCCCATGTGAACCGATTTTTTTAATTTTTTGGTATGTTGTAAACATCCATAAGAGGCATCCCCACAAAAAATTTCAACCCCCTCCCCCCATATTTTCCCCTCAAAATGGCGTTTTTTAGTTTTGTTTGCCCGTTTAAGCAATGATCATGATTCGGCACAAAAATGCGAATAGCATTTTTAAATGTATTTTTGACTCCTACAAAACATATATTTTTTTCAAAAAAAAATTTTTGGTGGGCCGTGGTCAAAAATTGAAAAAACCAACAGAGGGGGTTAAAAATGGATTCTGGTGTAAATTATTGTTTTTGGTAAACAAGGTGTCGTTTCCATATGAATCGAACCCCCCGAACAC
The DNA here is from genome assembly GCF_950023065.1 of Planococcus citri. Classification (NCBI taxonomy): domain Eukaryota; kingdom Metazoa; phylum Arthropoda; class Insecta; order Hemiptera; family Pseudococcidae; genus Planococcus; species Planococcus citri. The sequence continues at coordinate 59,334,358 of NC_088680.1, read as the reverse complement.
GAATATGACGCCCAATCTTATGCTACCCTCATCCACACCCCTCCAGCGCCTCTGCCCCCTTCTCAATTTTTACTATACGAGTATTAAAAGTTGAGCTATTTTCGTAATGTTGGTATTGTTTCCATATGGATCGAACCCCCCGAACACGAATATGACGTCCAATTTTACGCTACCCTCATCCACACCCCTCCAGTGCCTTAGCCCCCACCTCAATTCCTACTATATTAAATATTGAGCTATTTTCATAATGTTGGTATCGTTTCCATATGAATCGAACCCTCCGAACACGAATATGAATTCCAATTTTTTGCTACCCTCATCCATACCCCTCCCCAGTGCGTCTGCCCCCAACTCAATTTTCACTATATTGAAAGTTCAGATATTTTCGTAATGTTGGTATTGGTTCCATATGAGTCGAACACTCCGAACACGAATATGACGTCCAATTTTATGCTACTCTCATCCACACCCCTCGAGTGCCTCTGCCCCAACTCAATTTTCACTATATATTGAAAGTTCAGATATTTTCAAAATGTTGGTGTCGTTTCCATATGAATCTAACACCCCGAATACGAATATGAAGTCCAATTTTATGCTAACCTCAACCACAACCCTATACAGTGCCTCCGCCCCCACCTAAACCATAAATGTTTTCACCAACTCTGATCAATCTTCTACAAATAATTACTCGGGTTGTTATTACTTTTAAAAGTATGTTTCGCGAAGGTTGAAAACTCGTAAAACAATGACCATCGCAAGGTTCAAACTTTAACATTCAAGTTTCGAGGTTTCCATTCGTGCCAAAATGACACCCAGCATTATGAAAATAGGTTTAGCATTTCAAATAATAAAAATTGTCGAGCTGGCTGTAGCCTGAAAGGCGATGGATGAGAGTAGAGCTAAATTGGACTTCATATTCGTGTTCGGGGTGTTCGACTCATATAGAACCGACACCAACATTATGAAAATATCTGAACTTTCAATATAGTGAAAATTGAGTCGGGGGCAGACGCACTGTGGAGGGGTGTGGATGAGGGTAGCGTAAAATTGGACGTCATATTCGTGTTCGGGGTGTTCGACTCATATAGAACCGACACCAACATTATGAAAATATCTGAACTTTCAATATAGTGAAAATTGAGTCGGGGGCAGACGCACTGTGGAGGGGTGTGGATGAGGGTAGCGTAAAATTGGACGTCATATTTGTGTTCGGGGGGTTCGATTCATTTGGAAACGACACCAATATTACGAAAATATCTGAACTTTCAATATAGTGAAAATTGAGTCGGGGGCAGACGCACTGTGGAGGGGTGTGGATGAGGGTAGCGTAAAATTGGACGTCATATTCGTGTTCGGGAGGTTCGATCCATATGGAAACAATACCAACATTACGAAAATAGCTCAACTTTTAATACTCGTATAGTAAAAATTGAGAAGGGGGCAGAGGCGCTGGAGGGGTGTGGATGAGGGTAGCGTAAAATTGGACGTCATATTTGTGTTCGGGGGGTTCGATTCATTTGGAAACGACACCAATATTACGAAAATAGCTGAACTTTTGATATAGTAAAAATTGAGAAGGGGGCAGAGGCGCTGGAGGGGTGTGGATGAGGGTAGCATAAGATTGGGCGTCATATTCGTGTTCGGGGGGTTCGATTCATATGGAAACGACACCTTGTTTACCAAAAACAATGATTTACACCAGAATCCATTTTTAACCCCCTCTGTTGGTTTTTTCAATTTTTGACCACGGCCCACCAAAAATTTTTTTTTGAAAAAAATATATGTTTTGTAGGAGTCAAAAATACATTTAAAAATGCTATTCGCATTTTTGTGCCGAATCATGATCATTGCTTAAACGGGCAAACAAAACTAAAAAACGCCATTTTGAGGGGAAAATATGGGGGGAGGGGGTTGAAATTTTTTGTGGGGATGCCTCTTATGGATGTTTACAACATACCAAAAAATTAAAAAAATCGGTTCACATGGGGCTGAGAAAAAAATTTTTATTGTAATTTTAGAAAAGGGGGGGTTTCTCAAAAACGGGGGGTCTGGGGGTCTGAAACTTTCGTGACGGAAGGTGCTCAAGGGTACCAACCTTCCATGCAAATATCAACCCTGAAGCTCTCGGGGGCAAATTCACCATACTTATCCACCTATAGCCTTTAGCCATTTATTTTTCAACTTTTGAACAATTTTTCATATTATTTCACACTTTTGACATTATTACATCAATTTAAAAAAAAAAAAATTACATCAATTTTTTTTGTATTTTCCCAATGATTTCAAGCGATTTTGTATCTAATCGACGACTGAAATACTGTGAAAACGAGTCTGTTGTTCGCCAACGTTCATACCATGATGAATACACCGGTTCTCGTCCGATCACCGAAGTTAAGCATCATCGGGCCAGGTTAGTACTTGGATGGGTGACCGCCTGGGAAAACCTGGTAACGTTGGCTCAACTTTTTTTGCTAGATTTTTTAGCACATACTGTGATTTTGGGCGGTTATATTCGATGTGTATTTTTTACAAAATATTTACCTGCATTATTCTTTCAATTTTGCTCTTTGATAATTTTTTTCATCTCAATTTCAGTATTTTTTCACAACCTCCAAGCATTTTATGTCGATATTATCCTCATTTTTCTTTCAGTATAATGAAATACAGGTCAAATGAAATGTAATTCCACCAAGAAATTTTTCGTTGTGACCTAAATTTTGATTTTGTATCGCGCCCTCCCCATCTACCTTTATTTTACTCCTAATTAATTTCACCTTGACCTCGTTTGTATTGCTATCTGAATTTATTAATTTCGGTTTAATCTTGCGCATATTCGAATACATCCCAAATTTATAAAAAGCATGCTTCTGAAACTGACGTTATTTTTTTTTTTTTGAAATTATGCAATAATTGCACTTGTACCTGTGTCTGCTGAGAGGTCAAGCTACTCCAACTCTATGATTCATCTGAAAGGTCTTCCAACTTGATTTGAAAACTTGTTTCGATACAAATGTGGGAAAAATTTCTCGAAGAGTTGAAGAAATTGAGAGATCGCGATGACGATGACGCCGGTTAAATCGTAAAATAAAAGTTGTGCACATGTTTGCAAGTATTTTTGCTAACTCGTTTTATCGTATGTACTATCTGATTCTGATTCGAAACCAAACCGTATTTTCGTACATTGACTGGAGCTATCTCCTATCCCAGTTGACCAAATGCTAGCAAATTTTGTGCTAGCGTAAATGGTGCCGGAATTTGAGACACTTTTTTAAAAAAATGCTAGCAAATCAGTTGCGATTAGGTCGCATTAGAGTAGCAGAATTGCGCACAAATAGCTAGCACGTAGCCGGCACAAAGCTAGCAAAAAGCTAGCATTTTGTTGGCACTTTGCTCTGCATTCTGCTAGGTACATGCGACTAAATCGCGACTGATTTGCTAGCAATTTTTGCAAAAAGTGTCTCATATTCCGGCACCATTTACGCTAGCGCAAATTATGCTAGCAAGAAGCTAGCATTTTGCTAGCGTAGAAAAACTTTGATCAGTAAAGTAATTACTATTAGTTAATTTTTAAAAATTCTGGGTGTTTACCTTTAACAGGTGGTAGTTTTCCAGGAAATTCCAAAAATTAGGCGACTGTCCCAGCTCAGAGCTAGCATAACGCTAGCATCTTGGGATAGTATAAGAAGAGTGATGTCACTCTTCTTACTTTTCAACAAGATACCACCTTGAGCTTATATTCAACTTGATGACACACTTTATCTAAGAGTAGCAAACTATACCATGAGAGAGATCGACGCTAGCAATTCGCTAGCATTATGCTAGCGTTTAGGTTGAAAAATCTCTTTATTAAATAAAAAATGAAGTTTTTTTTTTTTTAAATAGAAAAATTGTCAAAATTTAAAATTTGAAAATAAAGTATCAAACAAACCATGAAAATGAAAAATTTCAAAAACATTTGAACAACATTTTAGTCCACGGCAATGGGAGTAATTGCACCCCCTGCCGATTCTCCGGGACAACTTTTTCCTTAAAGGGGACATCCTAAGGAACATTTTAAAGCAAACTTGCTGAAAAAAATTGGCCTTACTTACAAAATGGCGGCCATTTTGATTGAAAGGTCAGCCGAAATCGCAGATTTTGCGTTTCAACATAGGACGTGCACGAAATTTTTCAAACCTTACAAACGTAGATCGAAAGATCATGCAAAAATTCATCACCTGTCAAAATTTCAAGTGGTAAAGTACCTTTTTCGATTTTTGGTGAATTTTCAAAAATCAAATTTTGGCCAAAATGTGAGAAAAAATCAAAATTTTACCAAATTGACCAAGAAACCTGAAATTTGGGATATACCCTATTTTCGACATGCCAAATCGATGGGAAACGGTTTCAACTTATTTTGAGCAGTTCTGGAGCCTCCAGCAGATTTTTGAAACTCAAATTGAAGTTGTAAAGCTCAAATTTATTCTGAAAACTAATTTCAATACGCTACGAAGTACTGCAGGTGAATTTCAAGTCGTTTTGGAGCCTCCAGCGACTCTTTGAAAATTCCTGAAGCCGCCAGCAGATTTTTGAAACTTTAAATTTTCACAAAATTTTATCAAACTGACAATGAGATGGAGAGTCGAAATTTATTCTGCAAACTAATTTTAATACGCTACGAAGTCGACTGCTTGTGGATTTCAAGTCGTTTTGGAGCCTCCAGCGACTTTTCGAAGGTTGTATGGCGTTTTTTGGAAAATTGGAATTTCCTAAAAGTAGCTGGAAGCTTCAAAACCATTTGAAACCTGCGAAGTAAATTTCAGCTTGCCAACTCCAATTGATAAATTAATGTTGTGGGAATTTCAAGTTTCAAAAGCCTACTGGAGGCTCTAAAATGACTTGAACCCACCTGAAGTCGTCTTCAGAAGGTGTTAAAATTGGAGTGTAGAGTAAATTACAGCTTTCCATGTCCATTTGATGAAATTTTGCTGTCCCCTTTAAGAAAAAAGTTGCCCCGGAAGATCATCCGGGGGGGGGGTGGTGCAATTACTCCTATTGTCATATGCAGGAATATTTTTAATGATTTTTGTATGCATGCTGAGGGATGGAAAAGATACTTGCTCGCATTTTGCTACAATTATAAGTAACGCAGAAAAAGGTTTATTGGTGAGAAATGCGTAAGATCTGGTAGCACGTTCCTATCATTTGACTATGTACAAAGAAAACGCCAAATCACCAGATGCAGAAACTAGAGATATGCTTACATTTTTCTAGAGCCAGATGGCTAAGTAAATGCTAGCTCAGAGATGCAAGAATATTACCTGAAGTTTCCTATCATAAAACTGTGAGCAGGTACATATTAGTCAGTGATACGCTGGCATTAAGCGAGCAGGTATAGAGTGAGGCAAAAGCTAGCTGAGATATGCGAGAATATTGCTTGAACTTTCTTGGCATAGAATTGCAAGCAAGTATCCATCAGTGATACGCTAGCATCAGGCGAGCATGTATGAAGTGAAGTAAAAGCTAGCTGAGATATGCGAGAATATTGCTTAAACTGTCCTAGCATAGAATTGCGAGCAAGAATCCGTCAGTAATACGCTAGCATAAGGCGAGCAAGTTAAAGTGAAGTAAAAGCTAGCTGAGAGTCGCTGGAAAACAGCTCGAAAATTGCTAGAATTGAATTTGCTAGTGAAAAACTGCAAGAAAATCGCTTACTTTTAGCGAGACAATTATTGCTGGCCACAAAAAGCGAGTAAATTGCTAGCAACTTATCAAAACGCGAATAAAACGCTAGCTTTTTGCTAGCATGTGGTCAACTGGGCCCAGTTGACCAAATGCTAGCAAATTTTACGCTAGCACGAATGGTGCCGGAATTTGAGACACTTTTTTTAAAAATGCTAGCAAATCAGTAGTGATTAGGTCGCATTAGCGTAGCAGAATTGAGCACAAACAGCTAGGGTATAGCTAGCATAAAGCTAGCGAAAAGCTAGCATTTTGTTAACACTTTGCTTGCAATTCTACTACGTAAATGCGACTAAATCGCGACTGATTTGCTAGCATTTTTAAAAAAAGTGTCTCAAATTCCGGCACCATTCGTGCTAGCGTAAAATTTGCTAGCATGAGGCTAGCATTTTGCTAGCGCAGGAAAAGTTTGATTATCAGGAAAATTATTTTTACTAATTAACTTTTAAAAATACTAGGAGGTGTTTTCAATCAGGTCAAGGTAGTTCTCCAATATCCAAAAATAGGCAACTGACCTCCTACGCTAGCTCACCGCTAGCATAGCGCTAGTGAGGTGTGCCAGAGTAAGTAGAGTGGTAGCACTCTTCTTACTATCATACAAAATACTACCTTGAGCTTATATTCAGATTGACTACATACTTTATCTAAGAGTAGCAAAGTATACCATGAGAGAGAACAACGCTAGCAATTTGCTAGCATTAAGCTAGCGCTTGGGTTAGAAGTCTCTTTATTGAAAAATAAAGTTTTTTTTTTTTTTTAATTAAAAAATTGCCAAAATTTAAAATTTAAAAATGAAATATCAAACAAACTAAAAATAAGAAATTTCAAAAACATTTGAACAACATTTTTAATGAACAAATTATACATTATAAAAAATGAAATAATTACAAGAATGATTTTTCAATAATGGAATATTCTTCAAAATTATTGTTCAAAGTTGAAAAGTAGCCAAAATGGAAAGGAAAAATACCTACCTGTTAAAATGAAAAGCATTAACAAATTTGAAATTTTTTTAAAAATGAAAATAAAAAAATCATTGAGAAACGAAAAATTACGTATTTAGGTATCTGTTAGAAATATTTAAAAATTCCATTTAAAAAATGAAGATATGGAAGTATTTTTCTGAAAAATGGGTGAAAGAGATTCACTGAAGTTTTTCTGTACTTGCATGAGTAGGCTATGAAGGAAATGCCAGTGAAAAACATGCTAGGAAAAAAATGCCACATACTTGCTCGCATTTTGCTAGAATCTAATTCCATACAGAAAGCTAGCTGAAAAGTGAGGGCAATCAGCTAGCGTTTTTCTATTGCTAGAATGCAAAGTAAAAGCTAGACGAGAGAGACTAGAGATCTGCTCGCATTTTGCTAGCATTAGATTGCTAGATAAATGTAAGCAGATAAATGCAAGCGTATTGCTAGTGTAGAAAAGCAAGCAATTATCCGTTAGTAAAACGCTAGCATTAAGCAAGCACAATTAGTGTGATACAAATGCTAGCTGAAAAAAGCGAGAGAATTGCTAAAGAATTGCTAGAACATAATTTGCCAGAAAAAAAGTGCTAGCAAATTGCTAGCTTTTTGCGAAAGATTTAATGCTAGCTAAAAAAAGCTAGAAAAATGCTAGCACTTTCCCAAAACGTCAGTAAAATGCTAGCAATCCGCTAGCACTTGGTCAACTGGGTCAACGTATATTAAATGATAGTAATTTATATAGAAGCGAAAGAAAATTCATTAATTTACCATAATTACTCGTTTTATCCTCTTTTTTTTACTTATTTAATACGAGAAAGAATCAACTCGGTGTGTACGACAAAAAGAATAGTATTCATCGTGGGAATGGAAAACAAGAATTACAAGCTAATTGAGAATAGAACTTGTGTTTCTTCTTTCAATTTATTAGTTAGTAACTCGTGTAGTTACCGTGGTTTTTTTTTTTTTTGTCTAGTCGTACTCGTGTATTTTTTCCTTTATTCTAGGCGCTTTACCAGCGGATAACTTTCTTCCTGCGATACTTATTACTTAATACTGACGTATCCTTTGTCGAACCTAGTTCTACATAATAACAGGTATTCGGTGGTAGAATCTCAGTTATTATGGTTCGACTATCAATATATGTACGATTTTAATTGAAGTTAAATAAACCATATATGAGTGAAATAATGAAATATGCACGTAAACTTTTCCAAGGTTAATTATCGGTTTCGATTCTCAAATGAAGAAAAAAAATTGGGAAAATTAATAAAAATTAAGGCTCTAGTATACAAAGAAACCTCAAACAGTCTGAAAACGTTAAAAAGTAATCGTAACGTTTAAACAAAGTCGTGAATGGGTGGTTCTTGACCAGAGGCGAGATTTAATTTGAGCAAAATTACCCGGTGTCGATGTCTTTTACTTTTGAATTTTCGCATCTGTTGATGCTCGATGTTTTTTTCCCGAAAAGAACCAGCAGAGGAAGCGAGGGTGTTGATGGTAGACTTGAATAGATACGATTTCGAGCTTCGTAATTTCGTTATAGTTGCAAAAAAATGTATTTTTCCAAAAATTGATTACTTATCGCTTCCATAAGTGTTACGTTGATCAACAATATTTTAGTTTTAGGTTGTATCCATATACGAGGATAATGTAGTAGACGTTTGTTTGTATTTCAGTATAATTAATGCTGATGCTGAATGAGTACATATTTCTTGGAATTACAAGTATTTAGGGTACCCAAACTGATTGCTGATTTAGCAAGATTACAATATTGATAATCAGGTCACCTTGTGTCATCGTCGTAACTTTGTATTCTTCTTTTTTTCCTATATCAGTGATATCATCATGAAATCGTACGATTTTGAGAATTCAAGTATCGTGCATTTCGATGCTGCGTATAATTTCATTCAGTTCGTTTGGATGTTATTTAAAAGGCGAAAAAATCACCAATATTCGAAATGATAATGGCACGTGTATTTTTTTCCACTATCAAACACCAATGCCAATGAACGCATTCAAGTTCGCTGAAAACAAATATCCTCGGCTGTTTTCGCAAAATTAATTAATCCAATTCATTTTATGTGCAGTTATCATATTAAATGAGGTGATACCGTGTGATAAACTTTGATAACATGAGACACCTTCAGATTTGCATTGAAAACATGAATTATGAACTCTTGAAAAGTACATAATCCAGTGTGTAATCTGTTTTGGTGGAATTTGCAATCATCTTCGCTTATACTCGGATTTTAAAAATTCGTCTTTTGAGTGTAAGACATTTTTTTGAAGGAGCTGAGGGGGTGATGATTAAAAGTAGCAAGAGGTTCAAAGTGTGAGATTGTTTTTTTTTTTTGTAAAGGGGGGAGAGGGAGTGTTAATGAAAAGAGCATTAGAGCAGACTTGAAAGCCAGCCGAAAGCAAAAGTGAATTTTTTGGGGGAGAAAAGAGTGATGAATAAAGGTAGGTAGCAAGAGATCCAAAATGTGAGATTGGGTTTTTGGTGGGGGGGGGGGGGTTAATGAAAAGAACATTACAGCAGACTTGAAAAGCCAGCCTAAAGCTAAAACGAATTTTTAAAATTTTCCTCACATTGAACAGCTTCTATAACATTTCAGTTACTTTTGCGATGCTTCATGAATTATTATTTTTTACAAGCATTTTAACCAATTTATCGGTATGGAAATATTTTGTTTGCACATTTCATGTTATTTTATTCGTCAATTTTGATGGTTTTTCTTGCATTTTTACCAATTTGTATGATAATTTGAGCGATTTTAGTAAATTTTTTTATGTACGTTATTTCATTATTTCGTAAAATTTTGAAGCCATCTTTTTATTGTTCTACGTTTTAATCAATTTTTATGGCAATTTCAGCGATGTTGACAAAATTTTTCAAATGTTTTATGTCATTTCATTATTTTTTCGTTATTATTTGAGGTTTTTATATTATTTAAATGATGCTTGTACATTTTGATCAACTTTTCATGATAATTCGAGCACTTTTGCAATATTTTATTCGATGTAATGGTATTTTATTTACTTTGGCGTCATTTTAAATAAGTTTGGTGTAAATTTTCTCATTTTTTTTATTTTTTAAACAATTTTTACAAAAGTTTAAGCACTTTTTGAGATATTTAATTTTGTTTTGTTGATATTTGAATCATTTTTCTAGTACCTACTTTAAACAATTTGTTAATATTTTTACAATTTTAATTTTATCTCAATTTATGTTATTTTTAGTAATTTTTATGAGAATTTTTGCATTTTAATCGACTTTTGCGAAATTGATTCGAGCAATTTTCCAAATATTTCGTGCAATTTTCGTGATTTTCCCCTCTCCCCCTCTCTAAATGATTTTACAATAATTAATTAAACTTCAAATCAAAACGTTTTTATTCGTTTTTTTTGTTGCCCCCATTTTGGATTTCTTTTTTAATTTGAAGAATATATTTTTACGACTTGCCATTGACTTGAAAAATTGTTCTTTTGAATTTCAAAAACTGTGATTTGTGATTGAGTAAGATTTTAGTATATTTTTCATTTAACACGTAAGTAATTCGAGTAAAGGCATTTTGAATCCAGGCAATCCAGGAGGGGGGGTGAGGGGTGATCTAACAATAAGAAGCTTAAAATTTTTGGGTCTTCAAACCTGAACAATTGAGAGAGAAAAAAATGAGAAAATTCAATTTCACACGTTGAAATCGAAAAACATTGCATCGTTTTCAAAATAGATTTGAATTGTCAATTTCGGTGGGGTTTTAAGGGGAGGGGAGGGGGGGAATCAACAAAGCTTAAAAATTTGAAAAACGAAGTGGAAATTTCATTTTCTCTCTAATGTAAGTCTAAAACGATTGTAAAAAATTTGAATTATTCTGAGATTGAATTGAATCATTAGTCATATTCTTCTTGTTTTGGGGAGGGAGAGGAGTGGAGAAGAGGCTTTTATACCTGAAAAACTCGAAAACTAAATAAAATCTGAACAACTATAATTTTACACATCTGGTGAACTCACTGCAGTCGAAAAAATTGGAACTATTCGGATTTCGGAATTTGATTCGAACAATGAACTTTTGTAATTTTTCAGAGAGATAGGAAAAAAAATCAAAACTTGAAAATTGGATAGAAAAAAGTAGAGTGTTAAAAATTTGAATTATTCTGAGATTGAATCGAATCATCAATTTTTGTTATATTCCCTTTTTTGGAGGGGGGGGGGGGGGGGGGAGGAGAAGAAGAGGCCTTTATACCTGAAAAATTCGAAAGCTAAATAAAATCTGAACAACTATAATTTTACAAATCTGGTGAAAGAAATGAACACACTGCAGTCGAAAAAATTGGAATTATTCGGAAATTGATTCGAACAATGAACTTTAGTAATTTTTCAGAGAGGTAGGGAAAAAATCAAAACTTGAAAATAAGATAGAAAAAAGTTGAAAAATACAATTTTACAAAAGTGACGTCCTGGAATTGTAAAAAAATGTGTTATTTTAGGGTTTAATTGCTGTGATTTCTTTGGGAGGGCGGGAGGGGGAGAGGGGTTTGAGAGGAAAATGTCAAACCTGAAAAATTGGCGGGAAAAAAATTGAAAAAAACAATTTTACAAGTACCTATTATAGGTTTAGGTGGGTACTTTGAAATCCAAAAAAATTCGGATTGCTTGCGTTGATTTCTCATTCTGTGATTTAAATCAAAATTTGAAAGTAATGAGTGTCTGTGAAATGTATCTTTAACATTGTTGGGCATTCATGCTGTATAAATAATCGGTACAATTCGGTTTAATGGAAGCTTTCCAGGTCCCATCCGAACTCAGAATTTATCGAGTTTTCAAAAATTTTGCATCGAAAAAAATAAGATGAACGAGTTTTATTTTATCGAAAAATAAATCAAAAAAAATGGCACCACTAAGTATTGTGTATTGTGAATGAGATTTCAAATATTCTTTGTAACGCTGTATAATGCCAATTTACCAACATTGTCCGAGGTTATGGTACAAGCGCAATTTTAATTACCCGAGTTAATTATTTGGAATTTTTTACGAGTACCTACGTATAAGTTAAGTATGTAGTTACATAGTTTTTTAAAAAAAAATTTTGAAGAGTTAATCACGAAATCGAACCAATTAAGTGGTATAGCGGTATCGTTTCTTTTAATAAGTCTGGAAAATTTTTAATGATTTGAAATTTCGTACACGTATTCGTATAAACAAAATCTTACAATTAGGCCTTCCAAAGACCGAGATGGCTTCTCTATCGGTGATCCGTGAAAACATAATTATATACCGTTAAAAATTATCTTGTAAACTTTTCATGCCATACTAATTAGTATGGTAATAATGCAAACATGGCGATAAAAAGTACTCACAATACTATGTAATCATCGTTCATGCTTGTTTTGTTGTTGGCGATTATTACCAAATTATTATAGATTTTCGTTTTCAATTACACCATCCATACCTGGTTGTGTGGTGTGGGCCCTTATGGTACATAAGTAAAAGTGAAACATCCGTACGAAAAAAAAGTTGTGTTGAATGCAACAAAAAAATGAAGGAAAAAAATCACTATTAGAATAACGCAGCAGTACTCGCTCGTGTACACTTACCGAGTGTGTGTGTGAGCTAATCATTTTATATTTTTTACGACCTTGAAATTATATGTGGGCGCACAACCGACTAGTTTTTCGTTCTTATTATATGTATGTACGAGTATGTGATTGCGGCGGCACGATGTTTATGATTAATTAGTCAACATTACGTTCTACGTTCAATAACATTGGTAATGACATTTGGAATAAAAATGATAATTTTTCTATTGCTATAGCCATGCTTTAACAACCGCCTCGTCTCGTCTCGGCCATGATTATTCGACTAGTTTTAATGAATATGCACTACATTATAATAGAATATATTCCCTAGTACAAGAAGAAAATGTACGAAATGTTGTAAGGCTAGGCGTTATAAAAAAATTTCATATACTAATTTTTTGTCGCTTCTCGCTTATTGATAATTTACATAATTAAACTCGGTACGAGGCGTGGGGCGTGGGGCTGGGGGGCACGGGGCAGCGAAAGAGCGCGGAGTTAATTTCTCGAGTCACAATGTGACAATTAATTATAACAAAAGGACGCGTACAACGCGATGTGTGTTTAAAAATACGTCGAGTCATCTGGTTTATTTCAATGTTCGTTAAAAAGACGTGCACAACTTACAAGACGCGGACGCGTTTTCTTTTGGAAACTTAACATTATTTTACGCGTTGCCCTATCTACGTAGTATAAGTATAAGAATATCGTCTGTTTTACCATATTTCACATCTCGGTGCGTATGGTCGGCGTTTAGAGGGTAAATTGCCAGACGTAGCTGTTGACTGACAGATATAAACAGACGTTGAGACGTACCTACTACGTTCCTATAGGTCTCTTGAGCATGCTGGAAAGCATGCGAGAGATTTATGTGTATTAGTGTACGAATACCTACATTTATACGTATGAAGAAGAGGTTGAAAACTTGGCAATTTTTTTTTTACTCTACTCACGCGAGCATTCCAAACGTGTAATCCTGACCTTCCATAATACGTATTATCTAACCCATGCACTGCCGCATGTACTGTCCTGTTCCTTGGACTGATTCGCGATGGCATTGTTCTGGCCAATGAATACCTCACCAACTTGACAATACCTTTGATGAAATATTTTCTCTTTCGAACCAGTTTGCTATTAAGTTAAGTACTACGGTGATTAATTGAAAGCTGATACGACGAATTGCGACGGATAACAAAGAAGCACATGGCAAGTGGTTCGGTTTCGAGATTTTGGCGCGAAAACTAAATCTTTCACTATACTTAGCTGAATGTGTATAGATAGAAAAAGTGCAAAGTGAAGCAGATGTTGTTCTTATACTCTCGCCTACGTCTTCGTCAGGTGATAGCTATACGTGGGCTTTTTGTTTCCTTCTGACTGGTTAGAAGAGTGTGTAGAAATCTTTACCTGATTCGGGTTTCTCGTATGGTGCATTTGGTCTTGGGAAGAGGCAGATGAACGATGGGGGGACTGGGACTCGGGTGTACTAAATTTACTATTTGTGTTTACAGTTTCAATTTTTATCATTTGTTTAAACATACGTACTCGTAGACCTAGACCTAGGTCTCTAGATGCGTACTGTCCGGCGAGTTGTCGAGGTTTTCTCATCGTTGGGCCACCTTATGGGCTATAATCTTGGCCTCATATATATGTATACGGTAAACAATCGTTTGCACAGCTTGAAAAAGTCAAACGTGTAATAAAATCTACGATAATCGAGACTCGAAAGTGTAATATGGTAGTATTCGTGTATTTCCATTTTCTATAAGAGTACACAAAATAGATACAAAATACATAGTTACATTGTATAGGTATATAGAACGAGTTACACTGGCCATGGCCAATAATAACCGAAGGACCTCTCTACTTCAAATATTATATCATTATACAACTGGCGAGTGGTGACATTATTTTTTTTTTCATCTATCTGTATGTAGGAGGGTTGAATGTGTATAAGATTCTTGGAAAGCAGGTGATTATTTCAGTTCGGGTTGAAAAAATATATACGCGAGGCGCGTGGAAAAAATCATTCAACGCAAACATCGCCTATTTAGAGGGGTATCGAGTGCGCGAGCTTGTAAAATGTATATTGACGAATACACATTGTATGTATTTTTATCAAAAGTGGATATTTTTAAACACCACTTTATAGATCCGAACAGAGAGAAGAGAGACAGAGATAACGAAATTGAAAAATTATCGCGTCTGATGTGAGTGCACAACTTACTACGTATACATATGGTTTTTAAAACTTTTTTTTATTAGTTAAGGCGACGATATTAAACCGTGGTGGGTACTCGTATTATGGAGGTAAAATTAATTTTAGACGTAGAGAGGTATGATTAAAAAATGTCCGAATTCATTATATTTTAACGATTTTTTTCCCTAGAAATTTATATATCGTTGTAAATCATATTTTTTTATGATTATGTTTTTTCGAATTTTGGTATTTATGATGTAAGCATAAAAATCTGTGTAAAATGTGCGTGGAATTGAAACGCCAGAAGGGAGGACTGAAAATATTATGCGGAGATGGTTGACCTTATTAGGTGTACCTGTAAGAATGCGAATGGAATGCGATTGCATGATCGTGAAAGGAATGAATATTGCCATTTTACTGAATGTATGTATTCTTTGATGTATGATAATGTGTTTCCTCGTGAGTTCCTAAGAATGGGCCTTTTTTGATTCATCCGAGTCTTTTTTGTAAATCCCCCTCGTAAAGTGTGACAATTATTTTCTTTTTTCATCGTGTTGCAATTGTGAGAATTCAAAGGGAGAGAATAGAATCAAGTTTTAATGCATTTTGCATTGCGTTTAAAATGAAGTTACCGAGATATTGAAATTTTTGGAAACTTCCTTCTTAAGTTATCGAGCCAGAATGTAGAATTTCTTGAAACCCCACACACTATGTTTTATCTAAAAGTTGTCAGATTTTGACCAAATTTGGCAGAGACCTTCATTTTGAGTTGAAAGTTACTCAGAAATTTTTTAGCTCCGGATATGCTCCTGGAGGGGAGAAATGGGCACTGAAAGAGGAGGCATTTTCGAAAAAATCATGGTTTTTTCGCTCCTGTCGATACCCAACCTATGAAAGTATTTGAGATCGTGCGTCGTCGATGTATTTTATTAAAAACTTGCAAATTGCTTATTTTTGGATAAATTCGTGTTCTGAAAATTTTTTTCTTCGCTAATATTACGCATTAATTGGGCCAAAATACTGAAAGGTATATCATTCCTGAAACTGAGAAAATATTTTGGAACACACTGATGTTAAATTTTTTTGTCAATACTGCCAACCTAAAAAATGAGAGAAAGCCAAAAACGTGCAAAATTTTGATTTTTTTTCAATTTGGCAGTAAAATGACAAAAAAATTGGCATCACTGCGTTTCAAAATATTTCCCCAGTTTCAAGAATGATAACTTTCAATGTTAACAGTGATTTTTGACATCATGTCAGAATTTTATTTTGGGTGAGAACGTTGGAACTTGATAATTTGTACTAAAAAAATAACCTCCGCCATTTTTGTTCCAACCCTTTAGGAGAGTATGATCCTCACAATTTTCACAAATTTGCGAGAAACATTCTTCAAGTTGAAACTTGGAAGCTCAATTTTTCACAATCAATACAAAAATTGAAAGCTATACCATTAAAAAATTCGAAAAAATCATAGCTAATGCATCTTATTTTCATTCTCACTTTAATCAACTAATTTTCAAAATCGGATGTCTGTACTCGAAAAAGGGGAGGAGGGAACTCAAATCAGAAAACGTTAATTCCTTCGAATGTTGACTTATTTTTTCGATGCGACCATCTGTGCTGATTCCCCCCCCCCCCCAATTAGTGCCAACAAACAGGGTCAAAATGCTGAAACAATTGAAAATTACGTCGTGTGATGTGTCGTTTATTAGGTTTTTGAGGACATTGAGCTTATTTGAGAAATGATCAGTGTTGAGTATTTTTCTCAGATTTTTTTTTTGAACGCTTTTTTTGGGTTAGGTACATTTTGCATTTTTTTTTGCATCGTTTTTTCAATAATAAAAGAATGTTCGTTTTTTCAACATATCCAATACAAACTTTTTAGATATTTTTCCAAATTTTTTCAAATTTTCTGGATATGTAGTGTGACATGTCGTCCAGCTTCCCCTCCCCCTCCCCTGAAAAATGTTCATTTTTTTCAACTGGTTACACTTCCATTTTAGCGTTACAGTTACGAAGCCCTAACCTTTGGTTAAAGTTGTCGAAGTCTCGCTTTCTGCCAAAAATAGCAAAAAGTCTCAGCTTTTGTCAAAATTGCCCCCCAAAAAAAAGTTATTTTGCGGAAACTTGGTAAAAATTGTTGCTTGTTTGAAAAATCTTGTTTTTGCTAAAATTATAAAAGTCTCGCGTATTGTCAACATTTTCCAAAAAAGGTACTTTTTTACGGAAAAGCAGTTGCAAAACAGTCTCACTTTTTCAACAAAAATTGCATAAATTTGTTAGTAATTTCTTTCAAATATATTGTTTTTTGCCAAAAAATAACAACAAATTTTCGCTCTTTACCAAATTGTTAAAAAATTGAACCCCAAAAAATCTTACTTACTTTTTTGTCAAAAATTACTGATAATTATCGATTTTTTTTTTTAAATTCCAAAAAGTCTTCAAGTAATTTTTTTTTGAAAATTGCTCCAATGTTTCGCTTTCATGTCAAAAATTGTCAAAAAAACCTTTTCCTTTTGCTAAAATTTTCAAGATTTTGCTTTTTTGTCAGATATTGTCAAAAATTTTCACTTGAATGTTAAAAATTTGCCAACAAGTCTTGCTTTATTAATTACCAGAAAGTTGCAAAATAGTGTCACTTTTTCGACGTAAATTTGGAAAAAAAAATAATTTTTTTGTCAGTAGGTAGGTACCTATTTGTCAAAAATCACTTTTTTAAATCAGTTTTTTTTGGTGATTTTTCTCATGTTTTGCTCATTTCTTGTAACTTTTTTGGTTGCTAAAGTTACTTTTTTTAGTGAAAAATTAAGTGCGAGCCTTGAAATTTTGAAAACATGATCAAATTCACGTAAAAATTGATGAAAATGAAAATACAATAATGATTATTAAATTCATCAAAAAAGTCTTAAAATATTTTCAAAATGCTAATAATTGTTGAATTTTTCTAGGAAAAAAAATGAAAACGACTCAGCTTGGAAACCATTGAATTTGTGCAAAAAGTTGCAAAATTGACTAAAAATATCGGAAGTTTTGAATATTCGAATTTATAAAGCATTTTTAAACCTGATAAAATTATGTATATAAAAAATAAAATCATAATTTTAATCATGTGTGATAATTTGATTAATTATTACAATATTCAGGAATTACTTTCAAGAAGTGTTTATAGATTGTTATCAATTTTTACGCCAATTTAGAATCATTTCCGGGGAATATCAAATGGTTTTTCATTTTTTTGAAAATTTTTTCATGATGTTTAACCTCGCCATTAATTTCCAATGGATTTTCAATTTTTATATTTTGATTTTGGATTTACACCAAAAAGTTTTTTTTTTATGAAAAATACCCTAACATAGGTAAGTATGTTTTCTTGAAAGAGCATTAGGCGATGTACTAAAAAAATTCGGCGAAATTTTTGATTAAATTTCCAAATAAGTAACGAGGCGAGCAGTTTATTATCAACTTCCGTATATGGAAAATTACATCGTTTTGCATAACTTCAGCTACCTACCTTCAAAATAATCGTTTGCTCGTAGACGTCAAAGTCCATCTTTTCAGCTATTGCTTTAATTAGTCTGTATGACACAGCTCAAAATTTCCACAACGATCCACCCGTATATCGTACTGGGGGCCTCTCAAACTCGTCATCACCCCGGACCACACATCATTAAAAAAATTGCACGTCTTGGTCGATTAAAAACTCTGTCGATTATGATTCCAAAAATGGACAAGCGAAATGAAACAAAAGACTATATACTCGTAGTCTCGTACCTAAGAGCAGGCGATGCCTTGTAGGGAAAATCTAACGAGTATTTTCGGCTACACAAGTCGCATTTAATATCTATACGCACCTATGGATGTATTCTCTTCTACGTGCAAAATGCTGTTTAATTTGATAAGAATTACGTTCATTTCATAAGCTGTCAGCGTGCTCGAAACGGACGTCCATTAATCTTACAGCGGTCACTAATAATTTCTTAAACAATGCTCTGCTGTGAGCCGACACCTTGGCTTGGCTTGGGTATATGTATAATAGAATATATAAAGCTTGTACACAAACACGTACATCAACATTATTGTGAGAGTGTTTAAAAGCGCGTTTATAAGGTAATAGTTCATCTCAAGTCGATGAATCGGCGTTAAAATAGCCGATTTTAGCCCCAAGCTGCCGATATCACGATAATCGAATAATCACATAAGTGATTATGGATAAACGCACTCATGTTTTAAATTTGCTTTACATACATACTCATGAGAGAATGTATATGCCTAGTGGGGGTATCCTATCCAATCTAGAGACCTCATGGATCATACTATACCTACATATACATCAGCTTTCTCGAGGTATTTTATTGGCAACATATTTAGAATATTAAAAATGACGTACGGACGAGTTCGTTGAAGTGCGAAATAGATGAAAAAATTTTTTAAAGCAGTAAAGCGTGAAATAACCTAGCTGAGGGCATATCTGTGTGTGCCAGTGCCTCTGCTTGGATTATAATATGGTATGAGTTAGATATAGAACGAGAGAGAGAGAAAGAGAATTGAAACTACAGCGATGTATACGTTTTTAATTTATTCTCTTTCGATTGCACCCGCAGCCGTATTGTTGAGTAAAATGAGGGTACTCGGTACTTACAAACTTATGTAGTACCGATGTGAAAAGATTAAGTATAATATGTAACGATCGTATAGCATTTTTTTTTTTAAATTTCTTAAAACAGTAATCGACGATGAAGCTCTGCGTGAAGCTAACTCTTAGGTATAGGTACAGATGAAAAAGCTTCAAGCCTTTCGTATATGATTAAAAATACCTCTAAAAGTGCACTGTACCTACCTATGTAATATGTATAATACGGTGTTACGATTTTTACACCTTTTTAAATGTAATTTCCGTTAGAAACCGTTAGCTACAGAATGACGAATACCTGCAGCGAGATGGGCGTGAGTGATTCGACCTCTCTGTTTTGTCTGCTAATTACACGATTCGCAATTTACAGTCGCGTCTGGTTGACGATATCGATATCCGGAGACGATATATAGAGGTGAAGAAAGGTGCACCAAAATTTAACCACGTTCGAAAAAAATGTATGTAGATTCCAAGAATCGTATGCCAAAGTCGATGGCACAAACTACAAAAAATGTTGCGATAGGTATCTTTCGGCTTGTGCTGCAGGTGTGCGGTATTTTAATCAAGGGGGTAAAACCTCAGGTATCTGGTAATTTTTTTTGTTCCCGAAATGAAATGATGAAAGAAAAACAATCATTGGACTATTCATTCGATTCCTTTTTTTTCTTCTTCTTCGCTCCAGTTCGAGAAATCTTATGTATAGCCCATGGTTATATGGTGAAAATGAAAAGAAGCTTTTGATCTATTATTTTACTCTGTACGAGTGGACAATACTCGCATACGAGGTTCTCCGTGTATTCCTTTCATTGTAATTTTGGAAAAGAAAATACGGTGCGCAACTTATAGATAGGTAGAAGCAGGTTATCCATCTATATACGTAGTCGTGTTACAATGATGTACCTTTCTGCTGTGCCCAGCCCAGATACGAGCAGTTGGTCTGCAGGATCTCTCGCAACAGGTATAGGTTAGGTATAGGTGGATCTGTGTATATCTAATTGTATGTATAGATGGGCAGAGGTACTACCAATAGTTAAAGGATACTCGGACCGTGTTGACCAACAAGCCATATAAGTATGGGTTGGTTACATCACGATGATTATGATGGTGTGGTATCCAGACCTAGCCTACGCTTTTTTCTCTCCTTATATTCTTTTTGGTTTTGGAAAATTTAAAACGTGTTTTGAATCTGGGTGCTGTTGTTTCTTATTTGATTATGATGTTGGAAATATATTTTATCGATGGTCGCTTGTTCAAGGTTACGTTTACCATATTTGTGTGTATTGGTACGATGTACTGTACCCTGAGCTGCGTGCCTTCAAAAGTTTCGAATTTAGGTTTGGATCAGTGCACTAGAGCATGCCTACCTCCCCCCCTTGGTAACTCGTAAACTGGTTATTGGATTTTTTTATGAGTGGAAAGAAAGGTTGTAGAAAGTGGTGTTTTTTATCGTAAAATATATGTAGCAATAGGTATATTAAATTTTGAATTAATTTTTGTCGTGTAAAGTTTCCTGTAGGTTTTGTAAGGTATGGTTATCGATAAGTGTGTACGTGGTGGGGTTAAATTAAGGACTTTCGAAGTGAAAAAATTGTTTGAATTTGAGCGAAGACAACATGTTGAGCAGTCGATGAGGACGACTTTGAATACATTGCATGAGCTGTCATTTTTCTTATGAATATACATACATATATTGTGATGAAACTGCATCGTTCTTATTAAAGAACCATTTGTGTACCAATAGATTCACTTTTAGAGAATCATTCGCCAACGAATTGATTAATTCATTGATTTATGAATCTTTTTGTTCGCGAAGGAGTCACTTCTACGAATCAATTCGTTCACGAATGATTCACCAAGAATTGATTAGATGAATCAATTCGTTCGCGAACGAGTCACTTATTATATTCGACTCGATTCGTTCGCAAATGATTCACCAAAAATTATTCAATTCGTTCACGAATGATTCACCAGAAATTATTCAATTCGTTCCTGAATGATTCACCAAAAAAATTGATTTGACAAATCAACTCGTTCGCAAACGAGTGACCAAAAATTATTTAATTCTTTCCTGAATGATCCACCAAAAATTGATTAGACAAATCAACCCATTCGCAAACGAGTCACCAAAAATTATTCAATTCTTTCCTGAATGATCCACCAAAAATTTTATTGATTAGACAAATCAATACGTTCGCGAATGATTCACCAAAAATTATTCAATTCGTTCCTCAATGATTCACCATAAAAAATAATTGATTAGACACGAGTCACCAAAAATTATTCAATTCTTTCCTGAATGATCCACCAAAAATTTTATTGATTAGACAAATCAATTCGTTCGCGAACGAGTCACCAAAAATTATTCAATTCGTTCCTGAATGATTCACCAAAAAAAATTGATTGGATGAATCGATTCGTTCGCGAATGAGTCACTCATATGAATCAATTCGTTCGCGAACGAGTCACCAACAATTTTTCGATTCGTTCGTGAATAACTCACCACAAATTATTTGATTCGTTCGCGAAAGATTCACCAAAAATTGATTAGATGAATCAATTCGTTCGCGAATGATTCACCAAAAATTATTCAATTTGTTCGTGAATAACTCACCAAAAATTGATTAGGTGAATCTGTTCGTTCGTGAATGAGTCGCTTATACGAATCAATTCGTTCGCGAATGATTCATCAAAATTTAAATTATTCAATTTGTTTCTGAATGATTCACCAAAAATTGATTAGATGAATCAATTCGTTCGCGAATGATTCACCAAAAATTATTCAACTCGTTCGTGAATAACTCACCAAAAATTGATTAGGTGAATCGGTTCGTTCTTGAATGAGTTGCTTATACGAATCAATTTGTTCGCGAACGAGTCACCAAAAATTATTCAATTCGTTCCTGAATGATTCACCAAAAAAAATTGATTGGATGAATCGATTCGTTCGCAAACGAGTCACCAACAATTTTTCGATTCGTTCGTGAATAACTCACCAAAAAATATTTGATTCGTTCGCGAAAGATTCACCAAAAATTGATTAGATGAATCAATTCGTTCGCGAATGATTCACTAAAAATTATTCAACTCGTTCGTGAATAACTCACCAAAAATTGATTAGGTGAATCGGTTCGTTCTTGAATGAGTTGCTTATACAAATCAATTCGTTCGCGAATGATTCACCAAAAATTATTCAATTTGTATTCGTTCCTGAATGATTCACCAAAAAAAATTGATTGGATGAATCGATTCGTTCGCAAACGAGTCACCAACAATTTTTCGATTCGTTCGTGAATAACTCACCAAAAAATATTTGATTCGTTCGCGAAAGATTCACCAAAAATTGATTAGATGAATCAATTCGTTCGCGAATGATTCACCAAAAATTATTCAATTTGTTCGTGAATAACTCACCAAAAATTGATTAGGTGAATCTGTTCGTTCATGAATGAGTCGCTTATACGAATCAATTCGTTCGCGAATGATTCATCAAAATTTGAATTATTCAATTTGTTCCTGAATGATTCACCAAAAATTGATTAGATGAATCAATTCGTTCGCGAATGATTCACCAAAAATTATTCAATTCGTTCGTGAAAAACTCACCAAAAATTGATTTGGTGAATCGGTTCGTTCGTGAATGAGTCACTTATACGAATCAAATTGTTCGCGAACGAGTCACCAACAATTTTTCGATTCGTTCGCTAACGATTCTCTTAGTTATACAATTCAATTCGTTCGCGAATGATTCACCAAAAATTATTTAATTTGTTCGTGAATAACTCACCAAAAATTGATTAGGTGAATCTGTTCGTTCGTGAATGAGTCGCTTATACGAATCAATTCGTTCGCGAATGATTCATCAAAATTTAAATTATTCGATTCGTTCGTGAATGATTCACCAAAAATTGATTGGATGAATCGATTCATTCGCGAATGTGTCACTTATACAAATCAATTCGTTCGCAAACGAGTCACCAAAAATTATTCAATTCGTTCGCGAATGATTCACTTAGAAATCAATGAATTTATTTAATCACTAATCGTTCGTGAATAATTCGATTCGATTGTAAACATATCAAAATTTTTTTTTTTTAATGACCTACCTATTTTTGAAATCACCGGATACATATGCAATTGAAATGGAAGGTATTGCAGATTTTTCAAATTGGGAAGTGATTTCTCTTGCCTGGAAAAATTTCTGGTTCGATTTACTTTTTGAAAAAAAAAAATCAAAATATTCTTTTGTGAAGTAGCCCATGCCCATCTTTGATATTTAAGGAGCTGGGGAAGCTTTGTGACTGAAATTGGGGACTCGCTGTTTTCCCAGGGTGTCCAACTGTCGTGATCCTTTTGAATTTTTATCAAAATAAGGACTTTTCTTTTTCCTCCTTCAAATGTATGCATGAACCATTTTCATTATTCAATTTCTGAAGTTTATTCCCAAGTTCATTCTGATTGCAATTGAACTCATCTTCAAATCATTGGATCGAAATCGAAGGACGATGTGTCGAAAATATTCGTCGAAGAATAAGCTCCAAGTATTAATATCGAAACGACTCGTCCGTGTCCGTGGTATAGTCTATATTCTATACCCTAAAAAGTGCTCTAGAAATCGACTTTTTTTTAAACCTCATGGGGACTGAAGAGTTTTGTATTTTTTGGGTACTTACGACCACCCTCGTTCCAAAAATGCAATGTTCCCAACCCTAAGTCAGTGGGCTCCCCCCTTGGGGGGCTCCCGAAAGTCGCCCGTAAGTACTTTTCGGGGACTATGGGAACATTGTATTTTTGAAAAGGGCATGTACCACTGATTAAAAAAAACAAATGTTCCCACCCCTCCGGTCATGGGGTGAGGTACCACCCCCCTAGGGGGGATGTGAAAACCCGTCTTGTGGTATGTATTTTCGTACTTTTTGGGTTGAATATGTATTATCGTATTGTTATAGTTGAAAAACAATCGATATCCCTTCCCTCCCCCACCCTTAAAGAGGGTCCACCCCCCTCAAAATTTGAAATGCATATATTTCCTGATGTAATGCACTTATTTGAGTGCAATTTTTTTTGTTAGGTATCAATTAATGCCTAAAATTTGAGAAGCATTTTTTCCACTCACCCTCACCTCGCACTCACGTCTCAGCTATTTACTCAAATAATTGAGCCCCCCACAACTTTAACTGTAATTCAGTTATTTTCACGCGGTTTTCACTGTTAACCTTCAAGTTGAACTTGGAATGCAAAAAAAACCACTTACCTCATCCTTTCTACTCCTGTTTCATCCTCTCCCCTCCATCATTTCAAAATTAGGTACCCATTTTACTCAAATAATTGGGAACACACAACTTCAGCTGTAATTCAGTTATTTTCACGCGGTTTTCACTGTTAACCTTCAAGTTGAACTTGGAATACAAAAAAAAACACACTCACCTCATCCTTTGTACTCCTGTTTAATCCTCTCCCCTCCATCACTTCAAAATTAGGTACCCATTTTTGGTGGTATTTTCAATGGTTTTAACTTTCTTCTATGCTGAAATTTTTCATAGCAAGATACTCGTAGTTATGAAATAATGATCACTAATATCACTATACTTGGTCTATACAGTTTGACCCCAAAGCTTCTTCCTCCTTCCCTCCATCCCTCTTCATAAAATCGATGTACTTACTCAAATTTTAAAAAAAAACGAGTTTTGTTATTTCTTGCAACATATTGTTAGCAGTATGTGTGTAGCAATTCAAGCACGTGAAATATACGAGAAGGTAGGAAGGTACCTAACTGCCTACATCTCAGCTATATTATAGTATGTAAGTACTTCAATAATGTTGGAAATACGCTTTTACAAGGGTCGATTACCTACGCATTATTTGCCATATCTTCTGTAGGTATGGAAATATGCAATTTTCAGTTATAGATTTTGTAATGTTGACGGGGATGTGATTTTTTCATTTCAGTCTTATAATGAAATTGAACCAAAAAAATGTTGCAAAAAAACGTCCGTTTTGCTTATTAAAATAAGTATGAGGTAACAAAATAAGGTAAATTGGTGGTATTATCAAAAAATTGGGTCCTATAAAATTTCTTACTCTAACCAAAAATGGCGTATATTTCTATACCTCTTCTGTTATCACGACTTTTGCTTGGAGTACCTACCTATCAGTTTTTTAAAGAAATCTTTCGAACAAACGCAAACGTCTGCATTCTCAATAATCTTATTGCTTGCATTTTTTGATAGTAAAGTGTCTGCAAATCATTTCTAAAATTGTCTTATTCATGTTGAAGTGTTCTTGATGAAGTGTTCAAATTTGTTTAAGGTTCTTTGAGTGAGTTGTCAAGTTATATTTTAAAGCAGCTTTCATATTCTATGTAATTTTTAGTTTTAAAAGGAAGATTTACGTGGCATCATACATATGAGGAGCTTGGAATCAAAACTCACTTTTGCCATTGGACAAAGTTTCGAGAAAATCGACAATAACTGATTTCGCCTAGTGCGTTGATGAAAAAAACGTCGCAAAGTGTGTCGAGCTCTTGAGTAAGACTACTAAATAGGATTCCATGAGAAATTTTTTTTTTTCAAGTTGCCATATCGTTGCAGTATGGCTTTCAAGTTTGGCAAAAGTGAGTTTTGATTCCAAGGTGGGGTAATTTTACTTTCTTTTGCAAATATATCGACAAATAAGCCTCCTAGAAGAAAACTAACGACATTATGTCGATTGGAAATTTAATTCTCTACAATTTTCCTCGACTTCATTTTTCTGTAGAGCATTTTGTTCCGCCGCGCCTCCAGAGAGCTTTAAAAGTTTTGAGCGCTCAATACATCCAATTTTTTACCTCCTCAGTTGCATAACTTCCAAATTCAAAACTACCATTTTCGCTATTTTCACTATCAGAAAATGCTTCCGAAGTTGCAATTGAATCATTTTGGCTTTGTATGTAGACTGCCATGCGACCTTGAAAATACAGTTTTTTTATAGCTTGGAGTCAAAACTCACTTTTGCCAGTGGCAAAAGTGAGTTTTGATTCCAAGGGCACTTTTTAACACGAAATTGTGAAGAACTGGGGCCGAATTCGGAAAAATGGATTCTGTAGGGTGATAGAGAAATTGAAGAAGTATCCGAATCCGCAAAAAAATGCATATCGATTTTCGGTGGCAAAAGTGAGTTTTGATTCCAAGCTCCTCATATGACTAACAGCAAGGAACCTCTGATTAAAACTACTTCAACAACTTGGTATCAAATTTGTGCATAAATGGATAATATGAACTCTTCCATAGAAAAAAATATAGCTAGGTACTGATTGAATATTCCTTTAAATAAAATTTCTAACTACATTTCTGCCACATTTTTTTGAAAGAAACAGTCCAGTTTGGTCTGAGGGGTGCTAAGGGACTAAATTCCTCTCCAGTGGCTTTTCTCAGAGCCCCCAAGTGACTATACATTTTGGGGAAAAAATAGCGAATTTCTTACTTTTATGTGAGGAATTTGAATTGAAAATTGAGCCTTTTTACAGGCACCAGACAACCAGCACAAACTCGCAAAGTAGTCCCTTTTTAATTTTTTTTTTCACTTTTACCTTTTTTCTTTTGAAAAATTTGAAAATATACATATTAGAGAAAATTTAACCAATTCCTGGTCCCTTTTTCTGAATGAAACACGAATGAAGAGTGATATTCCAAAACTCGCTTTGTCCATTTTCACAACTTTTCAGGAGAGAGGAAAAACAGTTTCCCTTTAAACGGGTAAATTGGCTTTTTAGGCGAGTTTAGCACTTTATTTGGGTGGATTTATGATGTAGCAGTGTAGGTATACATTTCATCCACTAAATACTGCTGAAAAAAATTTCAATAAAAATGGACAAAGTGCGTTTTGGAACATTATTTTTTTTTTAATTTTTAGTGAATTGGCTATTTAGGTGAGTTTAACACCTCATTTTGGTAGGTTGATGATGTAGGAATGTGAGTTGATACTTCATCTATCAGGTACCACTGAAAGCTCAACTTTGATAAAAATGGACAAAGCGAGTTTTGGAATATCACTCTTCGAATGATTATTTTTATTCATTTCGATCAGAAAACTTCCTAAATCATGTTTTTATATCAAGGGAGCAAAGAGAAAGTAGTCCTTTTTTGGTTCAACTAGGTAATATATTTGGTTACATCAAGTCTCCTTCCCTACTTCGTGCGAAAAATGAGCGTTTAGAGTGTTCTCTTTTTAAATTTTTTTCTTCTTTTTTGAAATTTTAATAATTTGATGAAACCTTGTGAACAATTATGGTAAGATGACATCAACAGGACATAGGAATAATTTCAAATTTTTACGTCAATGACTAACCTACCCTCCCACTAGCGAGAGCTCAAAAAATTGAAGAATTAGAAAATGTCGATGCACACTGTACATTAATTGTTCAATTATACCATGTTTGCGTTTGTTCGAAAGATTTCTTTAAAAAACTGATAGGTAGGTACTCCAAGCAAAAGTCGTGATAACAGAAGAGGTATAGAAATATACGCCATTTTTGGTTAGAGTAAGAAATTTTATAGGACCCAATTTTTTGATAATACCACCAATTTACCTTATTTTGTTACCTCATACTTATTTTAATAAGCAAAACGGACGTTTTTTTGCAACATTTTTTTGGTTCAATTTCATTATAAGACTGAAATGAAAAAATCACATCCCCGTCAACATTACAAAATCTATAACTGAAAATTGCATATTTCCATACCTACAGAAGATATGGCAAATAATGCGTAGGTAATCGACCCTTGTAAAAGCGTATTTCCAACATTATTGAAGTACTTACATACTATAATATAGCTGAGATGTAGGCAGTTAGGTACCTTCCT
Organism: Planococcus citri; assembly: GCF_950023065.1. Taxonomy (NCBI): domain Eukaryota; kingdom Metazoa; phylum Arthropoda; class Insecta; order Hemiptera; family Pseudococcidae; genus Planococcus; species Planococcus citri. Next base: position 59,306,431 of record NC_088680.1, on the reverse strand, counting down.
ACCTTCTCGTATATTTCACGTGCTTGAATTGCTACACACATACTGCTAACAATATGTTGCAAGAAATAACAAAACTCGTTTTTTTTTAAAATTTGAGTAAGTACATCGATTTTATGAAGAGGGATGGAGGGAAGGAGGAAGAAGCTTTGGGGTCAAACTGTATAGACCAAGTATAGTGATATTAGTGATCATTATTTCATAACTACGAGTATCTTGCTATGAAAAATTTCAGCATAGAAGAAAGTTAAAACCATTGAAAATACCACCAAAAATGGGTACCTAATTTTGAAGTGATGGAGGGGAGAGGATTAAACAGGAGTACAAAGGATGAGGTGAGTGTGTTTTTTTTTGTATTCCAAGTTCAACTTGAAGGTTAACAGTGAAAACCGCGTGAAAATAACTGAATTACAGCTGAAGTTGTGTGTTCCCAATTATTTGAGTAAAATGGGTACCTAATTTTGAAATGATGGAGGGGAGAGGATGAAACAGGAGTAGAAAGGATGAGGTAAGTGGTTTTTTTTGCATTCCAAGTTCAACTTGAAGGTTAACAGTGAAAACCGCGTGAAAATAACTGAATTACAGTTAAAGTTGTGGGGGGCTCAATTATTTGAGTAAATAGCTGAGACGTGAGTGCGAGGTGAGGGTGAGTGGAAAAAATGCTTCTCAAATTTTAGGCATTAATTGATACCTAACAAAAAAAATTGCACTCAAATAAGTGCATTACATCAGGAAATATATGCATTTCAAATTTTGAGGGGGGTGGACCCTCTTTAAGGGTGGGGGAGGGAAGGGATATCGATTGTTTTTCAACTATAACAATACGATAATACATATTCAACCCAAAAAGTACGAAAATACATACCACAAGACGGGTTTTCACATCCCCCCTAGGGGGGTGGTACCTCACCCCATGACCGGAGGGGTGGGAACATTTGTTTTTTTTAATCAGTGGTACATGCCCTTTTCAAAAATACAATGTTCCCATAGTCCCCGAAAAGTACTTACGGGCGACTTTCGGGAGCCCCCCAAGGGGGGAGCCCACTGACTTAGGGTTGGGAACATTGCATTTTTGGAACGAGGGTGGTCGTAAGTACCCAAAAAATATAAAACTTTTCAGTCCCCAGACCGAAAATTTTTTTCGAACACTTTTTGGCCTATAGAATATAGACTAGTATGTTAACAAGAATTTCTGCGTTAAATCTGTCAAATATCTGCGAACAGTTTTTCACGTTTCAAGAGATTGAAATTTATCGAACAATTAAGGTAATTTTAATACGTTTCACGAGCTACGCTTAGTACTCGAATGTGCCTTTGAATTAGAATATTTAAACACGTTAACCTTATTTGAATAAATAACCCATCTACTTATATTTGTAAATTTCTCCAAGAAAATATTTACAGCTTGTTAACCTTCATTTACCAATTAGAAAATACTACGTTTAATGTTTTAGACTATTATTCTTATACATAATAGGCCATAGTCGTAGTACAATATAAAAGACTATATTTTATTGATTGTTATATGGAAACTCTCGAAATTAATTTTTAAGTGTTATCCATTAACTGGTACTATTATGTACTATGCTTTTTACATAATTGATTGCGCCGAGATTAGCCCAGCCCCTTACGATGTGTTTATTGAGATGAATGAATGAAAAGTGGAAACTGGTTAAAAGCACATAGTATACTACATAACATACCTTAAGATGTGTAGGAGATGGGTGCGGTGTATAAAGTATAAATATTTTTCGAATTCGAAAACATGGTATAGAGAAAATTTTCGTTACTATACGCTCGTTCTTTACTCGAAACTGGCTCCAAACGGATTTTCTTTTTATGTTTCGACGATGATGTAGAGAGGCAGATGAATGGTACATAGGTACTTGGACTGGTAACACAATATTTAGAAGTGAACTTCCGATCCTCACGTATAAATCTGCTGGTTGCAGTTTTCCAAGGTGTTCGAATCAGCTGCTGCGAACTTCCGCTATGTGCAGATATTTCGCGTTGGTACAGTAAGACTTTTATATCGTAGTTCGCGGCATTTGCTAGTCGTCGTTGAATAAGTATATACTATATTTTTGTAGGTATGTTTTGGAAAATTAAACAGACCGCTCATGCTGGAGCATATGTTATCGATGTATCTTGTATGAGTATGTATGGTATGGTTTCAGTTGCGAATCCTTTCTCGAGTGCCCGTCTGTTGCCTGTTGCCTATTGCCGCAGGTATAAACAGAAACCTTTATCGATAATGAATATCAAAGTGTATGAAAATTCAACCAGCATGCCTGAAAAATTTTCAATAAAATGGCATATGGTGGATTTCGATTGTGAGTTTGGAATCAATCGCGATCGACTTATGTGGGAGGTGAAAGGAAGGGTGAAAGAGAAAGGGATAGAGGCCGATTGCCGATTTCAATGAAAAGGATGGGGTTTGAATCCAAATTGCAAAAGATTCCATGTGCACATACTCGTATGTACGTCGAGAGCCCAAACAAGCTCATTCTAATTCTATGGTGGAAAAGAGGTTTCAGATCATTTTAAAATCATTCCCATAGAAAAATAGTAGTTTTAAATAAAAATTGAAATTTGTCACCTCCCTTTGTTGAATTAGAAGAGCTAAATAGCAGTTCTTTTAGTTTTATGGCAAATCTCTTACATGGGTCTTGGGCAGAGGAGATGAAGAGCAAAGAGGCTAATTATCTACTTCTCTCTATTTTGTGAATAAAATACCTACTCACATTAAGAGAAAGACTTCAATAACATTAATAACACGTTTTAAAAATTTATCAAAAATCAAAAAATCTGAAGACGGAAATTTTGATTTCAGAGGTTTTGTACTGACTCACAAGACAAAATCTGGTTTCAGACATCACATTATTACTCATCAACCTCCCTCTACCTCTTTCAAGACTATTTCAGGCTTCCACAAATTTGACACTACAGATCTTTGTGATAAAATGACAATGAGCTTCATCACAAAAAAAAAATCCAAAGATTAGTCCAACGTGAAAGAGCGACAGAGGGATAGGGTCAAAAACGATGGTTGCCGATTGAGACGACATTTGACCAATTTTATTTTGAAAACAAGGTACACATCTAACAAAATTTCAAAATGAAAAAGCAGGAGTGAAATGAGACATTTTCCAAACATTTTACGATTTCTTTATTGAAATAGGAGTTTTTTTTACGCGTCAATTGTTCGCTTTTCCAATGTATTTGAACATCTTACAGCTTTTTTTGAGGGGGGAGGGGGGAGAAGTCAAAAATACCTTCACCAATTTCAATTTTTCAAGGGCGAAGCATTCACCAAACAGTTTACGACTTTATTTTGGGAAAGGAAGAAAGAAGTCAAAATACTTGTAAATTCACTTCTTCAAGGGTATTCCAATATTTTTTGAGGGGGGGGGGAGGAGGAGAGTTGTATTTTCACTATCTCAATTTCTCGTTTTTCAAATTGTTTAATATTTTATGAATGTTTTTAGTGAAATTAAGTATTATTATTTTTTCAACGTGCTAAAGTCCTTTTTTCGATTTTTGGTGAATTTTTGAAAATCCAATTCAAGCCAAAAATGAGGGAAAAAATCAAAATTTTACCAAATTGACCAAGCAAGCTGAAATTTGGGATATACCCTATTTTCGACATGCTAAATCGATTGGAAACGGTTTCAACCTGTTTTGAGCAGTTCTGGAGCCTCCAGCAGATTTTTGAAACTCGAAATTCTCACAAAATTCCATCAAATTGGAGTTGTAAAGCTGAAATTTATTCTAAAAACTAATCTCAATACGCTACGGAGTACTGCAGGTGAATTTCAAGTCGTTTTGGAGCCTCCAGCGACTTTTTGAAAATTTCTGAAGCCTCCAGCAGATTTTTGAAACTTTATGTTTTCACAAAATTTCATCAAATGGAGATGGGAAGCTGAAATTTACTGTACACTCTAATTTTAACACCCTCTGAAGACAACTTCAGGTGGGTTCAAGTCATTTTAGAGCCTCCAGCGACTTTTTTGAAAATTACTGGAGCTTCCAGTAGATTTTTGAAACTTAAAATTCCCGTAACATTAATTTATCAAATGGAGTTGGCTAGATGAAATTTACTTCGCAGACTACATGGTGGTTTCAAATGGTTTTGAAGCTTCCAGCTACTTTTAGGAAATTTCAATTTTCCAAAAAAATGCCATACAACCTTTCAAAAAGTCGTTGGAGGCTCCAAAACGACTTGAAATCCACCAACAGTCAACTTCGTAGCTTATTGAAATTAGTTTGCAAGAATGAATTTCGACTCTCCATCTCAGTTTTCAAGTTTCAAAAATCTACTGGAGGCTCCAGTAATTTTCAAAAAAGTCGCTGGAGGCTCTAAAATGGCTTGAACCCACCTGAAGTCGTCTTCAGAGGGTGTAAAAATTGGAGTGTAGAGTAAATTTCAGCTTTCCATCTCCATTTGATGAAATTTTGTGAAAATTTGAAGTTTCAAAAATCTGCTGGAGGCTTCAGAACTGCTTAAAACGGGTTGAGTCCCTTTCCAATCGATTTGGCATGTCTGAAATAGGGTATATCTCAATTTTTTCAGCTTTCTTGGTCAATTTGGTAAAATTTGATTTTTTCCCTCATTTTTAGCTTAGATTGGATTTTTAAAAATTCATCAAAACTCGAAAAACGTACTTTAGCACTTGAAATTTTGACAGATGATAAATTTTTGTTTGATCTTTCGATCTACCGTTGTAAAGTTTGAAAAATGTCGTGCAAATCCTATGTTGAAACGCACAATCTGCGATTTCGGCTGACCTGTCAATCAAAATGATCGCCATTTTGTAAGCAAGGCCAACTTTTTTTTGGGCAAGTTTGCTTTAAAATGTGCTTTAGTACATGTGTCCCCTTTAAGAATACAGTTGTCCCGGAGGATCGGCGGGGGGGGGGGTGCAATTTCTCCTATCAGTAAGAAGGGAAAAAGGAACTAAATTGAAAATTGAAAGTCTTATTGAGAAAAATCAGGACATTCTCATAAAAAAAAGGACAACTGCAGGACTAACAGGACATCGCGATAGAAAAATAACTAGGTAGTAGGTACATTTCATGATTGAGTGCCACGAATTCAAAGGCTCTAACATGAATATTAAAATTTTTTCACAATTTTAGCAACCAACTTTTGAAATTAGAAATTTGTTTGAATTTTTCAAAAATCATGCTATTTCCCTGTTTTGCGTCCCAGTAGATGGTCTATGAATGGTGCCAAGCCGAAGTCCACCTGAAACCGACTTTGAAATATTTCACAAGGGGAATTTCCAATTAATTTTTTCGCTAATACACGAGGCAGATTACATCAACGTGATATGAAACTCATTCGAGAAATCTTAAAATTCATCTCGTATCTTTCGTACACGTATTCACCATCAACACCCAAAAAAGGCACGTAAATTAGTTTCACATCCGATCAAAGATCGACGTTCGACGTTCGACGAGACAATCATAGTTGAAAATTGTGAAAACCCTTCGATGACATCACATACATCATTATCATCATATTATGTTATAAAATTAGACGCGTAGAAAATCGTAATATACGTATAAATCGTTGGTTCGAATAGCCTATCAAACGATTATTTTTTACAATCCGAGTATAATAAATATCCGAGTACAGGAAAATATAACGAGCAATCGGCTCATCCATTGATCGATCTTGATTAATCTATTCAACATCTCGGACTCGAACGAATACGCCTAGACATTAAGGCAAGAGAGACTGGCACTGGCAGAATGGAGAAGAGACACAGACAGGTCGTTCAACCATCGTATCCATCAAATTACGAGACAACCGAGCCATCAAACTTATCACCCACAATAGGGCAACGTATATAGAAAAAAACTCCACTAATCAATTAAACGTTTGATGGATTGGTCAATAAACGAACAATCACGTTTTACCCCGAACATTATACATATACAAGTTGGACAATAGAGAAGAGGATCATAAACGGTACGAGCACACACGCGGGATCATATAAACCACTTAGCAAAGATCATAAAGTACCAAAGAAAGGTATATTGTAGATGTACAGCGCGAGGTTCATAAAATCAAACAATGTTCTTATTTGAACAAATCCGCCACACAATGAAATCAACACAAATAATACTCGTAATAATGAGCGAACTGGATACCCTTTTGGTCTTCTTTCTTGAATAGGTCTCTCAGAGGATAACTACACGAAATGAAAACCACACACGCCAATGCGTCACGACGACAGACCAAACTTATATAGAATTAATTTATGCACCGAGAAACAATTTATTCGAGTAACACTCGAACAAAAGATACTATACACATTGTATCTATGTGTACACTTCCATAAGTCCGAGTCGAACGACTTCAAGGTAATCTTCCTTCGACTTCTGCTGCGGCTACCGGCTACCGTGTTGTAGTAAGCAAATAAAATTAAGTACACGTTCTCGACACCAGTAGGTACTTTATGGTGACAACTTTTGTCTCTCATATTCTTTTACGATTTGTATTATCGTTATCGACTCGATAATGGGTCACCAAGCGACTCTGAAAAATCGATGATGAATTTCTCGTTCCGTAGGTAGGAAGGTAGGTACTTTACTAAGAAATTTTATCAATTAAAAACGCACGCTTCGGCTTCGCCATTACCGGCCATAAATCACTCGAAGACATCGCACCTCGCTCGCTGACTTCTTTTCACGCACCATCATTTTTGAGAAATGAAAGGAAATCACCTTACGTCGTCGTCGGCGAAACCACCGACTGCTGCGAGAGAGGTACTTGTCGCGCGCTCATTTTCACGCGTTTCGATCGGTCGGAATTTATGATATTAAACACAAGTACCTACCATATACCATCGATGGCGATAAAGAACTTGGCGGGAATCGAGCGGCTGTGCCGAACTCCATTGATATGTCACCTCTCGCCGTTTGGCGAAAAAAAAGGCCGAGAAAAAAATACAACCGATACCGCGAACGAATAAAAGGAAAGCGCAAGAATGTATCTAAACCCCACGCTGACAATTTTCTATTGTGCATTTCTCCATCTCATCGCATGGCACCGTGAACCGAAAATCTTCCACGTGCTGCATACACCTGGCCATTTTCGGTTCGGTTCACGACGTTCAGTTCGGTTGCTATTCTTAGTCAAAAGCACCTATGTATACGCATTCCTGAAATTTAATCGTCCGTATCCGTTTGTTTAAGCATTCAGCCGAAATTTAACGCTTTAGATAAACGTCCTTGCGATATGATAGTCGTACTCCGCCTCCCCCCCTCCCACTTTGTTCCAACCAGTCGTCATTCATCGAAACGCGAAATCGAAATGATTTCTGACTTTTCGGCAGAGGTTGGCCTCAGGTCGAAATGGACCTTGCACTTTCTATCGGCTTTTCCAAATTTGAACCTCGAAGTAATCCTTTGAGGTACCTATGTTTTCTCATCATAATATTGCATTTGTCGAGTTATCTTCTAAAAATTGACCCGTTAAACGGAAGGGAGGGGTTGAAAATCCCTCAAGTTCCTAAAAAATGATCAGTATTTTTTTTTTCAAAGGCGATGATTCTGATTTTGAGAACCGATTTATCCCAAACACAAAACTGGGCTTCTCGAAAGCACTAGTTTGATTACACCCGCATTGAAGTTTTTCAAAATTTGAGCTTCAACCAACCCCCTCCTCCTCCAAAGATTGAGTTTTTCATTGTTATAGCAAATGGTTGTCAGATTGATAGTGGACGCCTTGGCTTGAGGACATTCTAGTGGTTTTTTCATCAACATTTCGTTAAAAAAGTCAAAAACGCACATGATGACTTCTGGCGAATCTGTCACCGATAAGTCACCAGAATTCACCAAGGAGTCACCGGACACCAAAAATATTTTTAAAGGACCTGAGAACATTCTGGTGGTTTTCTCACCAGCAATTCGTGTTGAAAATGACAATAACCCCATTTGGTGACTTCTGGTGAATCTATCACCAGAAGTCACCAGGATTCACCAAGGAGTCACCAGATATTCGAAAACAATTTCTGAGGTCATTAGGGCATTCTGGTGATTTTTTTCAACATGAATTCAGCTGAAAAAAAGTCAAAAACTGACTTGGTGACTTTTGGTGAATCTGTCACCAGAAGTCACAAGGATTCACAAAGGAGTTACTGGACACCCAGAAAAATTTTCAAAGACTCTGAGGACATTCTCGTGATTCATTCGCCATAAATTCCCACAAATTCGCCTGAAAAAAAGTTAAAAACTTACCTGGTGACTTCTGGTGAATCTGTCATCAGGATTCACCAAGGAGTCATCAGATATTCGCACACAATTTCTGAGTTCATTAGGACATTCTGGTGAATCTGTCACCAGAAGTCACCAACATTCACAAAGGATTCACCGCACACTAAAAAAAATTATCAACAGCTCTGAGGGCATTCTTGTGATTTTTTCGCCATAAATTCATCTTTAAAAAAGTCAAAAAACTTCCTTTGTGACTTCTGGTGAATCTGTCACCAGAAGTCACCAGGATTCACCAGACACTCAAAAATATTTTTAAAGGTCCTGAGAACATTCTACTGGTTTTTTCACCAGCAATTTCTGTTCAAAATGATAATAAACCCATTTGGTGACTTCTGGTGAATCTGTCACCAAAAGTCACCAGAATTCTCCAAGAAGTTGCCAGACACTCAACAAAAATTTCAAAGACTCTGAGGAGATTCTTGTGATTTTCTAACATAAATTCACCTTTAAAAAAGTCAAAAACTCACTTGATGACTTCTGGTGAATCTGTCACCAGGATTCAACAAGGAGTCACCAGACATTAAAAAAACATTTCAAGGGCCATGAGAACAATCTAATCTTCACCAACTATTTTCCATAAAAAAGACAAAACTCCACTTGGTGACTTTTGGTGAATCTGACACCAAGAAGTCACCAGAATTCGTCAAGGAGTCACCAGGCATTCCTGGTGATTTTTTCATCATGAAAAAAAGTCAAAAACTTACTTGGTGACTTCTGGTGAATATGTCACCGGGATTCACCAGGATTCGCCAAGGGGTCACCAGACATTAGAAAGCCTTTCAAGGGCAATGAGAACATTCTAGTGATTTCGTCACCAACTATTTGCCATAAAAAAGACAAAAAACACACTTGGTGACTTCTGGTGAATCTGTCACTGAATTCACCAACGAATCACCAGACATTCAAAAATAATTTCTAGGGTCATGAGGACCTTCTGGTGGTTTTTTTCACCAACAATTCGTCTTAAAGAAGACAATAAACCCACTTGGTGACTTCTGGTGAATCTGCCACCAAGAAGTCACCAGGATTCCAGAAATTCCAAAAAAAATTCTATGGGTCGTGACGACATTCTCTTGATGAATTTTGGTGACTTTTTGGTGACAGATTTACCAGAAGTCACGAAGGTGGTTTTTTGTCTTTTTTATGGTGAATTGTTGGTGAAAGCCCCACCAGAATGTCCTCGGACCATTTGAAAATTTTTTTTGAATGTCTGGTGACTCCTTGCTGAATTCTGGTGACTTCTTGGTGACAGATTCACCAGAAGTCATCTAGTGAGTTTTTTGTATTTCTTATGGAAAATAGTATTTCAGGATCAAGTAAACTTTTCAAAGCTCTTGTTGAAATTATTTCTCGTGAAATCACAGTATTCGACTTACCTATTGCTCCTCCTCTTCTTTATGAAGTCTTTTTTTCTATCTTTATGAAACTGCGAATTAATCTGAAGTATTTTATTTCAAATGGGACGGCTTTTGATTTTGATTCATCATTAAACGAATGGAAAAATACGCTTCTTGTTTAAATTTCCGAAATCAAGAATAATGAATAATTTTAATGCCTTGCAGCAAGTGTTTTTTGACAGAATAAATCCAAATCGTTTTTTTCTTTCCCTCCCTCTCCTTCCCCTACCGTCATATCACAGACACTTAACTCACCTAATAAGATTAATGACCATTATTTTTGTTATTCTGTTCGTGGAGTGTGCAAGACTTCTGGTAAAATGAGCCTCACACTCTGCCACTCCGGTAGCGAGAAACGGTATTTGTAGGAAGTTGGTCCTAATTATAATTACTGTAAATACTACAAAGTATTAATATTCCTCTTAATATGTAAATAAATGCGTAAATATACAATTTTAAAGAGTCCATCGGTATATCCGAAAAATAATACTTCTTTCCTGTCCCGTGTAGTACTTCTCGCATGTGCTAATTTTCCACCTGTGCATCGTTACTTATTATGTAGTATACACTGAAAATACTCGTACATAAAATGAGAAATTCAGATCATTACAGAAAATTATCGAGCGATTTCACTGGCCAAGTTTTATGATGTTTTAAAGCCCCCCTACTATTTTCACAGCGTGGAGCTGAATAATTTTGATTAAACTGTTGCTGTAAATGTTGTTTTGAAAACTATAGGTATTTCACGTGACACGAATCACATAGACAGTGTTGTCGTTTCATAATTTTACTTTTTGTCAAAAATTATTCAGATGAGGGTATAAAATAAATTAGGGATTTACGATGTGGCGAATGGAAAAAAATGGGCTCAAACTTTTTGTTGACGTTTCAATCGAGACGGAGATGTGATAAATTTTGCGACATTTTCTGATTTCTGCGACTTTTTGTTTGTGATCATTTTTGGTGTAGTTTTGTGTAAAATGAAATATTTTTTCAATTTACATAGAATGAAAAATGATTTTTCAGACATCTATTTACCATATTTGGCATAATTTTTGAAAATATTTTTCGTCATAAATGATTTGAAATTATGCTAAAGCTGGCATAAAATATGCCAATAATAATGTTTCAATGTTATTCTTTTTCTTGGGAACGGTAATTTCCACGAGTTTTAGAAGCAGAGGGAAATGGAGGGAAGAGAAATCTTTAATGTTCGAGTCGTCCGCCTGCATATCCTCATTATTATCTGTTATTTCTTATCGTATTACGTAATTTATGAAAAATGTCTCCAGCGATCCTCCGATATAAATAAGTTAATATGGGGGAACATTCAATTTAAAATTCTCCATACAAATGATATTCGTCCTACTTTCATGTTACCAGATAATCGGTTTAATTATTCAATTAACCTATAAAATGGGCGTCCGACGTCTCCCGACTTAAATTGGCGCTATTTCGTCGGTAATTTTCCATTCGTCGAGACCATTAGATCCGGTAGTAAGTAAATAGGTATTCATGGCCTATATGCGCGTAACGAGCACCGAGCTCTTTATAATAATATTATCATGTTGCAAATGTTTTAAGCTAATCACCTGAAACGTCAGGGAGAAAACTGGTTCCAATGCAAACAGGAAGTTTTCCACGTAAAAAGAGAAATACGAGTATATTGGAAAGATATCAGAGAGAGAGAAGGAGACAGAAAATGGAATGGAAAAAGGCACCTCCAGAGTGAAAAAAATATACGTAGGAGATATTTCCATATTTTTTACTAGTTGGTTGAAAAATTTACATTATCAATATTCAATATGGATTCCAGAAGCGGAAAATAAATAACTTTGTATATACTTCTAATCACGGTATAGAGAAATAAGAGTGTTTCTTAACCGCAAATTATGCGGGTTTAAGGAAGGAAAATTATGTAAGTAAAACCCACAATTATTTTTCTCGTCATGTAAACTAGTCGGAGATCTGCGTGCCAGAGTAGCCTATACGAGTATAATCATTTCACTGACAACGATCTCCTTTTTTCTTTTTTCTATTATCATTATAATTTCGTTAATTTTTTATTCTTATTTATTATTATTTTTTTCTTCGCTGTTGTAATACGTTTGACGTATAGGTAACAGGTAAATCAGTGTAGAAGAATGCTCCTCGCCCTCGTACTCGTAATAAAAAAAAATAGGGGAAAAAGCCCGGTAGCAGAAAACTGTTATAATACATAGTAGAGACCGGTTCTCGGTGCTATAAAAAAAAAAAGGTTTCAAACGCTATTTTTCTAAACACACGAACCTGCGCCTCTTACTACATACGTGTACCATATAAACGTGTATTCGAAAAAATAGGATAAAAGAATTAATCGAACGAAAGTACATAAAAGATTTGAGAGAAAATGAATTCGAATCGTAGAGCTATTAGAGTAGATGCGATGAATAGAAGAAGGGAAATAATTTCAGATTATTTTCATAAAAATCACAAATAATAGCCCCAAATAAGGTGCACTAGGCGGAAATATTTTTTATATTTTCCAAAGTCTAATTGTAACCTGTTCGTGTTCAATGTTATTCGTGGTGCTGGTGAAAAGACGTAATGCTATTCAATAGTTAAGGTAGGCGATTCTCTAAGGATAGGTGATCGATAACGTTACGAAAAATATGTCCGAGGATGAATAGAAATGGACCGTGATCGTCTTTTTGGGATGATTATCGAGAGGTTCGTTTTTGTTATGGTGATTTTTTTTCCCCATTCAGGGTACGATAAATTTGGGTTTTGTGTATCGAACATGTTATTTCTGGTATTGAGAGATTGATGCTGGTCTTTTTTATTTGAAAAAATGATCGTGCCTTTGGAAATCTGGAACATGCGAACTTCTTGTAAATTGAAGAGTGAGTTTGGATGTGGTTGAATAGTGTTTCGGTGGTGTTTTTTTTCTTCTCAACAGAATGCTGAATTGAAATATGTACTTGGATACTTATTTTTCAAATTTTCCCCTCGTAGTGACCATATGTGATCGATTTTGTACTTGGTGACTTTTGGTGAATCAGTCACCAAAAAGTCACCAAAACATAGAAAATTTATATTTGCATGACAGCCTGGTGACTTCTTGGTGACAGATTCACCAAGCAGTGACCATGTGTGATCGATTTTTTACTGGTGATTTTTGGTGAATCAGTCACCAAGAAGTCATCAAAACATGGAAAAAAAATTTCTGACTGCCTGGTGACTTCTGGGTGACAGATTCTGAAAAAAGTACGAAAAATGCAAAAATGTAATTGGCAAATATATTTTGGCCACTTTCAGAGCCCAGAGCGTTAAGTTTCAAAATTGATTAAATTATTATTCAGATAGGTACATTGTCTTCAGTATGAATTGGTCCCCTGTTCCCATCTGGAATCAATAGGTTAGGTACATCTTATTCATCTTTTTTTGCACCTTTTCGTTTTTTTTTTGTTTTTTTTTTTTATAAATTTGAGCGCTGGGAGGGCACCGAAGGGTCGTGTTTGAAAAATATACAAATATTCTGGCTCAATAAAATCAACATGTATCGTCACATTTTCGTAATTTTTTGAGTTTTTTCTCAAATTGGGAAAAGGGTAGAGGGTACTGAAAAGTCTTAATTCCAAAAATGAGTATAAGTATATTTGAATTCAGCATCTTCATAAATCGTACCAATGATGCATCCCATGTCATTTTGATTTTTTTTTGTACTTGAACTGAGTTTGGGCCTCTGGTAGAGGGAGGAGCAGGACTCAGAGGAGTCGATTAGAAAAAATGGGTTAATTGGGTAAATATTGACTTCAGAATCTTCGAATTAATGACAATATTGATTATGTTGCTTCAATGCACTTTTCAAGTTTTTGAATTTTGATCAGAAAAAGAAGTTGATATTTTTTTGGGGAAGGGGAAGAGGAGGGTTCGAATTGAACAATTCTTGAAAATTATGTAGATAAAACGGTACCCAGTGAAGAAGTAGTGAGTCAAGTCAAAAATGTACAGAAAAGTTGGCAAAAAAAAATGTAAAAAACTAAATATTTTTTTGAAAAATTTCATGAATTGTTCATTTCATTTTTTAAAATAGTAGGTATCTATTACTCGCAAAAAATTGAGAAAATTGAGAAAATTGCTTATTTTTGAAAAGATTAATATAAATGTTCATTTTAGAAAATTGGTTAAATTGTTTATTTTTTGATTAAAAATTGGAAAAAATTATAAAAATTGATTTTTAAAAAAATATCCAAATTCTGTATTTTTTGAGAAATTACAAATTGCTGATTTTGAGGCAAAAAAGGGTGAAAAAATGAAGAAACCCCAGCGAAGAATTAGGGAGAGGAGGGGAACGGAGTTTAATTTGTCGATTTCTAAAAGTTTTGTATTGTAAAAAGGTATTGAAAAAGTGCAGGTGACTTCCGAAAAAATTCCGTGATCAAGTTGTAAAAAATATTTTAAAATCCAAATATGAAATTACAATTACTTTGTCAAAATCAAAAAAATCTAATTTTTTCAAACTGAGTATTTTTGTGAAAATTGATGAAAATGGTAAATTTCTGGGGAAAAGATTGACCAAAAAGTATAGTAAAAAAAAGAAAAAAAAACTTCAGGACATGAATAATATTTTTTTTAGACTAATTCAGGCATTTTAAAATGGTCCATCTTGGTCCTTGAAAGTCTTTTTTAGGTTTTTATTTTCACAATTTCCATCCAAAAAATGATGATTACTTTTAGGCCTTGAAAAAAATCGGTAAACTTGTGATAAAGTTTGAATTTTTTTTGTCAGATCAAAATCAATTTCCTTTCAGTTCTCGAAACACAATTTTTCAAAAGTTTTTTTTCGTGCTTCGCTCTGGCGAAATTGCTGCTCTTTTTTCTGCATTGGGTATATTTTATTTGGTAAATACTCATTCAACTTTTTTTTTCAATTTTAAGGATAGAAAATTGAATCATATCTAGTAAAAATATGTTGTTTCATTTCTTGAATTATGAATTTTTGGGAGGTTTCGCATTTCTTTGATCGGGTCAATTTGAAGAATTTTTCTAAAAGTTTGTAGGCACCTATTTGAATCTGAAGTATTGAATTCAGAAAACTCAAATTCTGACATCAAAAATACTATTTTTTTAAAACCTCTTGAATTAGAAAATTTCTAAGCTTTTCACATCGCTTTGCTCGAGCTATTTTGCTTTCCTTTTCTGAAATTGAAATTTTTGAGAAATTTTTATAGGTATCTATTCAAATCTAAAAGCATCAAAATCAGAAAAATGAATTCAGTGGTTGATTGCAAATTGACCTCCCCAGAAATATTTCTTTCCTGAGTTGGAATATGAACTTGAAGGTCTTCCTTTGGTCATTTTTCTAGTGGAAAATGTTCCTAGAAGTCCTTTTTTATTTTCAGAATTTAATGAAGATGCCTGCATTTTTGAAAAAAATGGTATTTTTGGTGAGAAAAGAAAGGAAAGCTGGAGGGGGTTCGATTTCTAATAAATCGCTGTGTCAAAATTGCAAAGATTCCTTTCCCTCGAGTGTCTGTAATTCCGACTTAATTTTTAATCTAAATTGGTTTGAGTGTAAGAAGATGGGGCTTCTTTATCAAAATCTCAAAATAGGTACTGTAATGTCAGTAATGTGTATAAAAATTATTGAGGTACCCCAAACTTATTTGAACACGAAGAAAAATCACGTGATTGAAGAATTTTTAGACTGAAAAATTGAAATGAACTGTGTTGGTATAGGAGATTGGAATGAAGATCTTGTCAGACTTGTGATGAATCGGGAGATTTGAAAAATAAGTGTACATATTACACTAGTATTTCGTTCATTTTAAAAATTCTGTTGTCACGTTGAGTTTTTCAGCTCTAAAACATAGATTTAAATTCAGAGAAGTGAATTTCAAATAGGTACGAAGTTGACTATATGAAAATTGGCAGTATGACGTGTTTCTAAACTACGAGTTCCTACCTGCCTTTCACAGCTTCTTTAAAATGATACTCGTTTCTAATGTTTTGATTCTAAATCCACTCAAATTGACATCTCCAACTAATTTATTCCGGATTTGTGAAGTGTGAATAAAATTAACGCAGTGAAAACACTCAACATTCGTTTTAAAATTGAGAAAATTTTTTTACTACTCGATCTTATTGCTTGACAAACTACCCAGATTTATATAAATATACGCGAGTATGCATTTATAATTCGATAAATTTAATCGGAGACACGCTACATTTAAATTAATTTTTTTCCAACGAAGCGTAACGAAGCTACGAAGCTACCAATCTTATGCAAATGGTAATTTATACCCATACCTACCTATATAGGATTTTGTACGTTGACAAAAAAAAAACAGTCAGGTGACCCAGGAATACCTTATACTCGTATACAGGAGTTTCGCGTATACCATATTAAACCGTTCGATGGTTTGACTGTCATGAACATTCGCGGTAAATTATCGACGATCGTCGAGAGAGAAAAAAAATTTTGCTGTCGTATCATCATCGTACATGGTTCGTGGTTCGTGTACCCGACATACAGGCATTAAGTTGCAGAATGATTTAAAAAACACGTGCGACGAGTATAGGTCTAGGTGAGGTACCTCTCTCTCTTTCTATACGTGTACCAGCCCATGACGAATTGTAAATTTTCGAACCTAATGAAAGCGATGGTGCGGAGGCAGCGAGACGATATGTGTATTTAGTGTATGACACTTGAAAAGCGAAAGTTTCACGTACATATTCGCAGTCGCAACTCGCAGGTGTCATTTTCAAGGTTTTTTTGGCGCGTTCGTTCGTTCGTCGATTGCAATTGCAAACATTGAAATGTTGTTGCGAAATCTCTCTGGGAATATTGCTCGCGAAATCGATCGTATTTAGACTAAATAGGAAAAAATTCGGTAGCTTTACCTATACTATCGTATTCGGGATCAGGTAATAGCTATGAACGATTCCATATGGTTATACAATAGGCTCGAGTTGAATGCTATTGCTGCAATTACTACAATAGCTGGAAAAAGTGCGCAAACTATAAAGATATTGTTATCTACCTGGTACCTTACCTATGCCTATCTAACCTATGTTTTTTTTTTCGCTTTCAGGTTCTTTCACATATGAGAGACGACCTGTCAACGTTCTGAGCCAGGTGCGTTGCATCTCCAACTCCAGCTTCTGTCTGCAGCACCCACATCACTCGGCTCTCGGATGGGTTTCTTTTGAAATGCACACATTTCGGTTACAGGTAAAAATCTCTTTATTTCACCAACCTGCGTCGGTCCTCGGTCGGCTGCCTATCTCGTCTTGTATATTTTTTTCACAGATGGCCCGATGTTCGCAAGGTTATGTACGAGGATTAACGTATTGTAAACGTCTGGCTGGGCTTAACTTGGCCAGAATTTCTCAGATTAAAAGCGAACGATAACAGAATACGAGGAGATTTGGATTTGGTGAAATTAAGTGAGACGTTAAAAGTTGCACTGCACCGATTGTGTACGAAATTAATACCTATGTAGAATCGTTTTTGTGTATAATGGATTGGTTTTCTCGACGGTTTTGTATGGATTACGAAGTAGGTACGAGTAGAACGTAGTATTCAAAATAGACGCCAACGCTAATGGAATTTCACTTTTCATTTTTTGAAAAAATTTGTATTATGAAATAATTCTCTTCTGGTGTTAATTTATCATCGGAATTAGTCGAAGAAATGTCCAATACCTCGAAATCCCAGGCTAATTGGCCAATTTACTATACCAGATACTATTTTATACTCGTATAATCTAGTTTTGGCGCCAAAACCAGTCAAGACGCGTGATTCGCGCCAAAATCAATCCTCAGGGGCAATTAAATATGGTAATTTTTTTCACCGCTGGATGTTCGCGTTTCAAGAATTTTCCAGGAAGACTGGAATTTGTTGAAATTTCGATTAATGTGATTTTTTTTCTATATTTAAACGTGTTTTTTATATCATCATCGTCGTCGTAATATCTTTCTGATTTTTATGACAAATTCTTTCGATACCGAACCATACTATTTTTTTTACGTGATTTTTGAATTTCATTTAGATAATTCAGATTATACGACCGAGTAAACTTTTTGCATGTAAATATGGCAGAAATCATTCTCTGGACACCTGCCACGGATGAGTGTAGCTTGCCACTTGTGCTCAGGCCATCAGAAAGGGAGAGGGGAGGGCGTAGTATGTGTCTTTCAAAATTGCAGTTTTTTCATCGTTTTTTTTTTTTTTTTTCTCAAAAGATTGGTCCAAGATAGAAAAATTGCCTGTGCATGTTGTAGGTGGAAAAAAATGTAAATTTTTTCATTACTCATTTAATGAGATCAGAAGACAAAACTCTGTCATTTTATTAAACTATGTTTTTTTTTTTTAGTTTTCCATTCGCCATTGTGAGGGCTGCTTGTGTCAGGGATCCCTAGTCGTTGTTGAGGGGAGGGGAGGAGGTCCTTTGATCAGGAGCTCGAAAATATGTTGATAGAAAGAATAGAAAAATATTTTTTTAGGTATCTATTTGAAAATTTGATGAAAAAAACGTTCGATAAAGAAAAATTGATCAAATTTTACGAATGAGAAATTTTAATCGTTACGAATTTATTTCTTTTCATTCCTTTTGTGGGGCCATTTTGAGGTACAAGCTCAACTAGGGACATTGTCCAATGTGGAAGAAAATGAAAAAAAGTATCTAGTACCTAAGTAATAATTCTTTTTTAAATTTCAGCTCCCATGGGCAGAAAAAAAATATTGGAAACACCATTTCCCAAGAGCTCAATTTTTTGTATTTCCTGCAGGAGTATTTTTGAACTAGACCAGTCCACAATCCATTGACCTAGGAACGAACAATTGACAAAAAAGAGCTTCACAATTTGATTTTGGTCATTTTTTTCAATTGGTACCTACGAGTATATTCAAGAGTGCTGCCAGAATCATAAAGCATAAGATTTTGGGTATTTCACACAAACGAACCACAAAACCTGAAGTGGTTCGTGACGAGTAAGTACCTCTCCTATTGTTAAATATGTGACTTTTTTCACGATAGCTTGCGAAATTGCATTTTATTGCCTTTTAGTATGCAATTTTACTGCATTTTTGACCATTCGAAGGTGGAGTACTTCTGTTGATTGGTGATAATTAAAGTCCAAAAAAAATGTTCAATATTATCAGACGAGACAATTTCAAGCAAAACGGTCAAAAAAACACTTGCACGAAGTTTGATAGCTTGCTAAATTGCATTTTATTGCTTTTTAGAATGCAATGACCATTTTCGAAGGTGGAATATTTCTGTTGATTGGTGGATTAAAGTTCAAAAAATGTTCGATATTATCAGACAGGACAATTTCCAGCAAAACGGCCAAAAAAACATTTGCACGAAGTTTAATAGCTTGCTAAATTGTGCTTTTTAGAATGCAATTTTACTGCATTTTTGACCATTTTCGAAGGTGGAATATTTCTGTTGATTGGTGGATTAAAGTTCAAAAAATGTTCGATATTATCAGACAGGACAATTTCCAGCAAAACGGCCAAAAAACACTTGCACGAAGTTTGATAGCTTGCAAAATTGCATTTTATTGCTTTTTAGAATGCAATTTTAATGCATTTTTGACCATTTTTCGAAGGTAGAGTACTTCTGTTGATTGGTGATGATTAAAGTACGAAAAAAATGTTCAATATTATCAGACGAGACAATTTCAAGCA
The DNA here is from genome assembly GCF_950023065.1 of Planococcus citri. Taxonomy (NCBI): domain Eukaryota; kingdom Metazoa; phylum Arthropoda; class Insecta; order Hemiptera; family Pseudococcidae; genus Planococcus; species Planococcus citri. Next base: position 59,287,072 of record NC_088680.1, on the reverse strand, counting down.
AAACGGCCAAAAAAAACACTTGCACGAAGTTTGTGATCTGGCCAAGTGGCCATCCCTCCTCTCCCCCTGGATCATGATATGTTCAAATATTTATTTGGGAATATCGATGTGACCTATCAAAATAGTTTAAAATTTCGCGCTGAAATCAAAAATTGCGACCATTTTTCATTTCGACCCATTTGGTGGCATTTAGCTCTCAAAACGCAATCTGAGTTGTGAAACCAAACAGGCAAACACCTTTTCATGCCTGAACATAAATTTTATTTTTCACTTGGATCATGATTTTGATTCAAAAATTTTTTCCCAAAATCTCACCCCCTCTTTCCCCTCACGAATTACTTCAAGAACGTTTATCTGAAAAATATTGGTGTGACCTATCAAAATTGATTAAAATTCCTCGCTGAATTCGAAAAACGTCGTCGTTTTTAATTTTGACTTTCATGGGAGGAATTTTGCTCCTAGAACTCACCCTAAACAACGAAACAGAGCAACTTTGCTCGTTAAACATCTCGATATTTAGAAATTATGCCCATGTTTCTACTTAGAAAATCATCATTAGGTTTCCCATTTCCCCTTTTCCCCTCCCTACTCCTCCCAAGGCAGTACAAAAATATTTGTTTGGTTTGAAATTTTGCTCTTCTGCTCATTCGAAGTCATATTTTTGTGATATTTCTCAAGAAATGGGAAATTGAAAAATCTTTTAAAGAATTACTGGAAACTTCTTCCAATCGGTTTTCATTAGTTGAAAATAATAAAAACAAAATTTCAATTTTTCATCTCAATCTCGTAGAATTTTGATTTTTTTTTCAATGAAAAATGCCAAATTTTAATTTTCAAAAATTCGCTAAAAATTGAAAGCATTTTCGTATTTCTAAAAAATGAAAAAATTTTGAAAATGAAGTTCGAGTTTTTCTCGATTGTTAAGAAAGAACATATCATACTTACTTGAACGGCGCCATTTTTTATTCTCATAATTCAACATAATACTCGCATGGCCATCTCCTTCGTTATATAGCTATTCATCTCTCAATTGAAATCTCGACTCGAAATTACCAATTATGTAGTCACGTTGATCATATCGAGCTCGTTAAATTGCCTGGATACGTTAATTGAATCTCTTCATAACCATGAAAATTATACTTACCATCATTGGTCAACTCAACACTTTGAAATTTCCAAAAAAAAAAAAAAAGTAAACCAATATGAAAAAAAAACATGTTTTATTTCAAAACATCGTTTTCGATAAAGAATCAATAATAAAATAAACAATGAGAAAAAATCATGCAAACGTTCGGTTGTCTGCAACGAAATTCCTTTTACAAGAGTATTGATAAAAATACCTACTAAGCTAAACAAAATTTTATAGGAAATGAATAATCGATTAATGAGATCTACTGTGGCTCACGTAAATATTAGAAATTTCAACCTTTTTCATTTTCAAAGCGAGAAATTAGATGAAAAATTTGTTCAAAATCAAAAACTGAGCAAGGTAGGTTGTAACTCTTTTTCTAAATTTTTTCAAGTTATTTTTTTAATGGTCCAATAGACCAAAGGTGGCGAGTTTTTGGAAATGTGGGTGAAAAAAAATTGATGAAAAAATATGTTCAAAAACAAATCGCTTTCTCTACAGCTTCTTTTGAGGCTGCAAACGAATCTAGTCGGGAAAAAGTCCAATATTGACTTGGAAACAGAAGAGAATGAGTTACAACCTACATTATTCAATTTTCGATTTTGTTGGAATTTTGAAATATCCCTCTTCGAAAATGAAATAAGCTCGAGTTACGAATATTTTATGGGAAACACAGTACCTTAAAATAATCACAAAATAAAATAGTTATTATTATATACAAAATAGACGACGAAAAAAATTGTTTATAAAATCGTGAACTACCTATTACATTAATCGTTAGGTATGGTACAAAACTGAGGGGTATTATCTTGATTCGAATATTGTGGAAATGGAGATTTTCTTGAAAGATATACGAACAATGACCCATCTACGTAGGTCCATGAATTGATAGAAAGGAATAAAACAACAAAGATGCAGAGAAGATAATGGTAACACTGGTAAAATGAATAAAATTAAATAATATCAAAAAAAAAAAAGAGAGAAAGAAATATAATATTCCATAAAATAATACAGGCACGACATAAGTTAGTTAACACGATCGAAAAATGATTCAATTTTGTATACCCAAATTCATCCAAAAATGATAAGTTTTTTTACGCAAGGGTACCTAAATTTTTTTTAAAATTGCGAATTGATCGATTAACTGACTTATTTATACCGTACCCGATAACATTATAAATATACAACGCTTTGGCTTAGGCCTTATGCTCTTGTTATTGAAATGACATGTGTCTACGTTTCTTTTAATTTCTTTATCGTAGCCGGTTTATCTGACTGGATGGCCGTTCGTTTACGACTTTTGATGTATTCTGCAACAATCAAGAAAGAAAAACAAAGTTACATTAATTTCTCCGCTCAGCTACTATGTGTTTTTTTCTAAAACTAACTTATAATTGGGGCGTGGTAATTATACGTTTTGGACGAGGATCGCGGACCATAGAAGCGCGGCTCGACCGTATTACAATAATTTTCAAGGTTGAATTTATCCGAAATATTATATTACGGGCTAAAACGTCGATGCGAGCGATGAAGAAAAAAAAGACCATAAATTGTCTAATACTCTAAACAGTTTCAATTATGAAAAATTAAATTCCGCGAACGCGAACTCGGAACTCGTGGCATCGTCGGCCAAACATGCGAAGAAGAAAAAACCTCGTTTGTAATGTTTAAGCGCGGAATGTCACTTAGGTATTAATTATACCGATGCTACCCGTACCAAAAATTGGCAAAATTTGACGAGAGCTTGTGTATGTGTTGTATTAAAGTACACGCGAGATAACGAGTAAAATTTTTGCTACTCTTTGGCTCAACTCGATTAGCGTTAAATGATGGGACCTTGAATGCGTGGAGATGTTTTCAAACACGTGCATTGCGTTGGCGATAAAAGAGTAGACGAGCGATAGTTTTTTTCCCCATTGGTTGTCTCTTGTATTATTATTATTATGGCAATTGCATGACGTGATGAATGCATCATGGTTCAGTTTAATAAAGAGTCACCTATGGACACGAGTGCAGTTCTAGGTCATCTTTTGTGATTGTGCAGATCGTGATGATGGTCCTTCCGAGAATTTGCCAGAGTTGAAAGAATACAAGGGGGGGGGGGTGATTTTTATGGCCGAACATTGTCTATGTAATTATCGCATGGAAGGCAGAATCGTCATCGTTGAGTTTTTCAGGTTGGAAATAATACAGATGTAAGGGGGTGGGGGGGAATATTGAATGAAATGGGTGCAAGAAGTACCAGGATAGCAATGATAGTCGAAATTGTGATTTTAGTTGGAGAAATTGTACTTTGAGTGGTGGAAAAATTCCATCTCAAAGGAGATTTAATCATTAAGATCTTCTTTAGTCAGCCCAAATTCATTCAGAAGATAATATGAGGTAGAAATGTCACAACCAACACCAAAACCAGCCAAAACACCCCGCATACCCAATCTAATCATGTCCAGGTCGGTCCCTCAAAAACCAGTGGAGATTTCTGATCTTCAGATCACCTACAGTGGCTACAGTCAGCCCAAAATCAGTCAGAACATCGTATGGTGTAAAAAAAACCCACAACCATCACCAAAAGTAGTCAAAATACCCTTCATATCCCATCTAGTCATCAACGGCCAGCACCTCAAAAAATCCTGCTTTCAAGGATCCCAAACCCCCCACTAATTTTCACAAATTGTGCAATAAAATCTTCGCCAAGGTATGGCCGATCGCAATGACACCAGAATAGGACACATTCACGTGTCAAGTACCCTGCTAGCAAACAAAAGAATTTCCCATTTCTCAGGACGACCATGACGTAATCGAATTCGATTCGCTGGTTAGCCAAAAGAGATGCGCTCTTCGTCACTGACCGAGTCAACGTACCATTCAACTGTCAACCGGAAATCATTGATTTTTTTTCGCAAACGGCCACCCAAGGGCCAAGATTCCAGAAAACACCTGAATTCATTCTACAAAGGTCGATTGCAACCGGTATCAATGTGCAACCTTCGCCTTTACGTAAGATTATAATCTACAGGCGTAAATATACTTGTCAGGGTGTAGACTTTGGTGATTCTGGATGCAAAATATATGTTCTTTTCGAAGGTGAACCTGGTCGCTCTCTAAAGGTTTCGCGAAGTGTCTAACAGATATTTATTAGTGTTTAGGGGGGCTTTTGAAGATGCTTAGAGTCTGTGCGATGAATAAATTCGGTATTATGACGGTTAATCGGGAAAATATTACGCATGTGTGTATGTAGATAAGCATCCGAGCGCGAAAAAAATACGGTAGATAATATTTGTCAGGATGTGAAGTGGAGAGAAACGTTGTTGATAAGACGATAAGCACGAGGAAGCTGATTATTACGTTTTGTTTTGCTTATGATGATGAAGTATGCGATTCTTTCATTGAACTACAGTGAGAAATACCGAAAAAATGGAACAATTTATTACGTCATATTGCCACACACCACATAGAGGATGGATCTGATAAATTCTTAGAATTACGCCGGTCTCCGGTCAATAAAATAATCATCCGCGTATAGTGCTAGCGAAAGATAGAAAAGGGACGAGTTATACGAGAGAGGGTACCCGACATAACCATAACCTAAATTCTTATCTAGACACGTGTCCATTCTGTGGCATTTTGAAAAACGTCTCGTAGTCGTATGTTTAAGAAGAATCGATCTTTCGAGATATTCTTCTCGTCTCCAAACAATGTAACCTTAAATTGACTGGAGCGTGTTGCCACTTTATACTCGTCTAATGATTAATATTTATTCAGCGGCTCTCCAACACTTAACAAGCCTTTGTATCCTTTGGCATTGATGGAGAGGTCGTGCCGTTCGCGGCATCATATTCATATAACCACTGCGCTGAGGTGTTGGTTTCATTTTACTTGTACCTCGATGACTGACCTAAGATCAAAGAAAACTAAACGAATATCGCCATTTGGGTAGAAGAGTTGGAATTTATTTTTGAAATGATTTTCTACGACTTTTTCGGAGGTTTTTAAAACTGAGGTGTAGCTAATATTTGTTATTTTATGATTTTTTTTTCAGGTGGAGCTGGAGGTGTTGAAGAGAAAAGGCAATTGAAGCTTTTGTCCATTCAGGTAATTAAAACTCTAAAATTCGATTGAAAAATTTCAATTTTTGATATTTTTTCCATAAGTTTATGGGTATTTACTGAGGAAGTATCGTAACTGACACAAAAATTTTTGAACTAGACAAAGCTAGACCGAAGGATTATGCAAAAATACATCATTACCTGAAATTTTGGTTGCTGAAGCGCATTCTTCGGTATTTGGTGAATATTTGAAGATCAAAATTTGGATCGAAAGAGGACGAAAAAATCAAAATTTCACCACATTGACTTAGAAAGCTGAAATTTTGTTTATACCCTATTTTAGACCAGCTGAATCGATTGGAAACTGTTTCAAACCATTTTGAGCAGTTCTGGAGTTTCGAGCCGACTTTTGAAAGTTGAGATTTTTACCAAAATGAAGTTGAAAAGCTAAAATTTTGGAGATTCCAGGTTTTCAAAAAACGCCACCACTTTTTTAAAAAAAATTGAGTTGCTTTTTTCAAAAAATTTCAAAGAAGTCACTTTTTTCAAAAAATGTTTAAAAAGTCACTTTTTTCAAAAAATGTTAAAAAAGTCACTTTTTTCAAAAATTTTTAAAAAAGTCACTTTTTTCAAAAAATGTTAAAAAAGTCACTTTTTTCAAAAAATGTTAAAAAAGTCACTTTTTTCAAAAATTTTTAAAAAAGTCACTTTTTTCAAAAAGTTTTAAGTCACTTTTTTCAAAAAAATTTTGAGTCAATTTTTTCAAAAAAATTTCAAGTCAATTTTTTCAAAAAATTTCAAGTCACTTTTTTCAAAAATTTCAAAAAAGTCACTTAAAAAAATTTTAAGTTACTTTTTTCAAAAAATTTCAAAAAAGTCACTTTTTTAAAAAATTGCTAAAAATTAGTTTTTTCTGAAAAATCGCCAAAAAGTTACTTTTATGAAAACTTGCAAACAAGTCACTGAAAAAAAAACCTGTGAAACTTCAAAAATTTAAAATTTTGGAGAAATATTTATCAAAGAATTTGTTTTACAATTCTAGCAAAAAAACAAACTTTTTGGGCAATTTTGTAAAAATAAGACTTTTTTTTGCCCAATTTGACTAAAAAATAGAATTTTTCAAACAGTTTTTGAAAAAATAAAACTACGGAATATAAACAAAACTTTTTAGTAATTTAAAAAATAAAAAAAGTATTTTTTGCTTTTTTGTCTTATGCTCGCAATTAGTGCTCGGACCGATTAATTGTCAGATTTTTTTTTTTTTTTTGAAGTTCTACAGTTTTTTTTTTTTTTTTTTTAGCATCTTCAGGAATGTGAAAACCTGGTTGAACTGGCACCAATGTGCTGCCTTATACTTAGTCCAAGTCATCATAATCACCTCCACGTGCTTAATTTTGATCACACCAAGATAATTATTATCTATCTATAGTCCCATTTTACAATTTACAAAAAGGAAATTCCAATACTCATTTCATTATTATAAACACTCCAGAGCCTTACAGCCCTTTTCCGTTTTTCATAAACCAAAATAGATCGTAAGCGTTCGATGACAATTTACAATCGTGGCCAATTGGCTGCATTCCAACCTGGTCCCGAATACTCTATTTTTAAATTTCCATAATTTTTTACTCCATGTTGAACGCGATCACATCAAGGCGGCGGTTTACGAATTAACCCATCACATTTATTGTGTACGTACGTAACATTTTTACTTCAAGTAGCGACTTGCGATGAGGAGCTACCGTACAACTTGCATACATATGTGACCCTGACATAGCTTCTTCTGTTCTGTGTGTTGAAGATGACGATGTTTGGCTCAAAAATGCTTTTATATCCGGTCAACATTGCTCAACGACCAACGTCGACCAATAAAAGTAGATTTGAGTCTTTTGCCCCAGTTAATATCATTTTAGGTACCTAATCTCTTAGAAAGAAGTGTCGAAAAAAATTATACTTATTGAAATGATTTTTATTTTTCAGCACCATTTCTCAAACCTCAATCATTCAAATATATGTAAATTTTCATGATACTTGAATAGAAAAGAGAAAATTGACACGTAATTGTGATTATGAGAGAAGTTTAGAAAAATCAGTACGATTAGGAATGTTTATTGGGAAATGGATCTCTCGTATTTTTTCCTATTTGGTTGAAATTCTTGGTAATATTTTTATCAATAAATCACATGGATGATAAATTTCTGCGAAAATCATTATGAAATCCGGTCATTCTTCTATGAAAACGAAACGTTGTATGATTTGAAGAGATAACAAAGCATAGATCATTTCATTTCGATCAATTTAAATGATTTTATTATACCCCTCACTTCTCACCTCATCACATTGTAGGTATCCCATTTCATTCCTCATCATGGAAAAAACCTCAATCAAAAATATTTCAAGTGATAAAAAAACAGTGATTGAGAGGGGAGGGACTCTAGAAAAAATTCCCCACCAAAAAATTAACGAATATCGCTGTTGATTTTAATGTTTTGCAAGATGTACTTCATAAACTTTACATTTAATTCTTGTCAACGCTCCATTTTATTAAACTAGTCTTTTTGGAAAATTCAAATTAACGACTTTTTCAAACGTTTGCCAATTTAACGCTCGTGTACTTATACTCGAATCCAAATAAACATCGGGGTATTTATTAACTAATGAAAACAACACACGCGAGCTTGTAAAAGTGTCAGAAAAAAATCCTCGTATATCTTACAGCACAAAACGTGCTCTATTCGAGTACTATACTCGCTTTTGTCGTACGATTTGCTCATTTATTCAACCACGAGTTAGCCGAATAACTAATAAGCGACCTCTTCCTTGCGAAAACGCGTTTGGCTTCGCTTCAGCTCATCCTCGTGGACCTTATCTTATGATTTTTTTCCAAATTTTTGGCACATGGACCAAAATACACGTAACAAAAACGAGATTAATGGCGAATTTCGGGGTCATCGGACGATTTTCTGGCACAATTGGTTGACGTACTGTGGAGTAGAATTTTTCGTATTTTGTAAATACGCCTCGGTCGCGGCTTATTCGGTCGTTAGCACTGAATCGAATGAAATAAATTCCGCGAGAATGGCGTTTCCTCGTGCTACTTATTACTGTATTTTGTGATATCACTCCGAACCAACCGCGAAGCGATATGAAAGGTGGAACACGCTGTGAGTGCGTGGTTTGCTAAACATACCCTACCTATCTACTCGTAGAAGTAGTGTGTCTTAAAATATAATGTTTTGAAATACGTGAGGGGAACAGAACGGGGTATTTTCACGGACGCACGTAGTACATATAAATAAACATTCGATCGATTTAGTACTACCTGCATCATTTCGCGCCAATTTTTGTCCAACGGTGCCCCGGTAGTCTTCGAAATAGGCAGAATTGGCATTCGAGCTGACGATCGCGGGTTACTACGATACGATAGTACGAGAGCGATGACGAAAGCCAATGCTGTACGATAAAATACACGTGCTTCGCTATTCAATGGGGAATCGCGCGCAGAAGCGATACATGTTAATTTTTGAAGGACGATTTTTGGCGCGAAATTCCACCGGTAGAATTTTCCATCGAAAACGTGGTCGAGTCGACTGTTGCGTAATATCGATAGAGTACCCCTAATGGGTGTTCGTAGATGTCTGTTCTGTTAGTTCAATTATCGTCGTCTCGATGATGCGTGAGGATTTGAAATGAGGGACTGAGGAGTCAGAAATAAGGCGAAATGGATGCTATGATGAAAATTTGAGGTGTTTTGCTCGAGACAGTCAGGAAAGTATGAATTAGATTTATTGCATCGGCATCAATTGCATCTCTGATGTTGTGAATTTTCAAATTTTATTATTATTTTTTTTTACCAAAAAAGTTCAATATTGGAATATTGCTGTTTTTCCACAGTAATTTTACTGTTGAGAATTTTTTTTGCATGTAGATGAATTTTCAGATGATTTAATGAGACTTTCATGGCCACCTCCCATAATATAGAAGAATGAAGGCAAATTCAATTTTTGAATGGAATCAGGGATGAGAAAGTTTTCAAAATTGTGAGGAATTATTGTACATGGATAATTAAAAAATTAAGAGGACCTTTGAGAATGAGAAGAAGATGATTGTTTTTTTATCACCTTTTTTTGCATCAACATTTTTTTACCTAGTCACTTTTTGGTTACTTTTTCCAGTTTTTTTGGTTTCTAAAATTACTTTTTTTGAGAAAAATTTGAGAACAATCTCTGGGTGAAGCAAGAGAAGAGGGACACTTGACTTTTCCAAACCCGAAGAAAGGGAAAATGTTTGAACATTGAAGAACAGTTTCGCAAAAATCTTTTGATATGTCATCAGGGTGTCTAACAAAGCTCCGGGACAAAAAAATCATGACTTTTTCATGACCTATTTTTCACATTTTTACTGTATAAAAATACCTACCCCCTCCCTCTCCCCCCCAAAAAATTAAATAACTTAGAACTGCGAAGAAATCGAACAGCGTTGCCATTTTTCACAGGATCAAAAATTAGGTAAGTATTTCAGTTTTTTCATTTTTAAGATTTATTGAACAAATTTTTGACTTTTTTTTCATTTTATGTTTTTTTTTTTTTATAGCGTATGGCATGCTGGTTTCTTAATGAAACTTGAAAACCATCTTCCAGACATACTAGTATACAATCTTCTGGCTCACTATCTAAGTGATAGAAAATTCAGAGTCAAATACAACGATGCTTTCTCTGACTTCAAAACAATCCGAGGCCGGAGTACCACAAGGAAGTGTATTGAGCCCAATATTATATCTTCTCTACACAGGTGACATCCCTTTGACAAGTGATGTCACTGTGGCGACATTTGCTGAAGACGCTGCAATTACCACACAAGATTTTGATTCAGATGTTGCAATGTACAAATTACAAAACAACTTAAACGCAATAAACAAATAGTGTCAAACTTGGAGAATGAAAATCAGTGGTGAAAAATCGAGCTACGGTCTTTTTACCAAAAGAAAAGTCGAAACAACTTACTCACCAATGTTTAATAACGATGAAAAACTTCGAACAAACGTCGTCAAATATCTGGGATTACACCTTGATAACCATTTCACATGGAGAGATCATAATATTCTGAAGAAGAAAACTCAACTTGACAAAAAACTCGAATCACTTTATCGGCTTCTTAGAACTTTAATATACAAATGTCTATTGAAACCAATTTGGTCATATGGTATTGAACTATGGGGTTCGGCTAGTGAATCCAATATCCTGATTATCAAAAGATTCCAGAATAAAATTCTAACAAAACTTATAAACACACCATGGTATGTGAAGAACAACATAATTCTCAAAAATTTGGAAATACCCAGTGTGAAATCAACGATATCCATAAGAAGTAACATCTATCAAGAAATAATTTCTGATCATGACAATGTATTAGTAAAAAATCTTTTGAATTGTGATGAGGAAATATATAGTCTGCCTCTGCAGTCTGCATACATGTCACATATTGGACTAGTAGTGAGATTGGACTTTTTAAAAAATTTGAAGTGTATTTCGAGCAAAATTCATGACTTTTTTCACGACTTTCATGACCATTGGACACCCTGGCTCATCTTTTTTATGCATCTGACCGATTTAGAGCCTCCCCTTTTCCCCTCCCTCTGAGAAAAAATGGAGGTAGTCTCCTCTGGGAAGAATTGGCTTGGTGAGGGAATCCCCGTCCTTGTTAATGGAGGTTGCATATTCTGCCCTTTGAAGCGGGGATTCTCCTTCCATGCTCGCTAACAAAGGTCCCAAAATATTTAATGAGATATAGATAATTATGATGGTGATAACTGATAAGTTTTTGAAGTGTTAAATTCTTTGGGAAAAGCTTAATTTTTCAAAATAACTTCTCAACCATGAGAGTGTTTCTAATCATTTACCAAGATAAAATGTTTGAAAATTTTCTCACGTTCATTTGAAAAAGTGTGATATTTCTTTAGGGTACAGATGTTTTTTCATTTACGAGCCACTTGAAGAAATTCACACATTTATGAAACAGCATGTAACAAATTATTCCCAGAATGCTGCAAATTGTTTCGAAGAGAAAAAAAAATATTTAATTTTTGCTTAAATTTCAGCCGAAAAATTGTCAACATCTAGAGTGAGGTGGGTGAGACTTGACAACGCTGGGAAATGGGAATATTTTATCAATTAAATTATAACAAATACATCTGCCAACCTTGCGAATTATGCGAAGCCTCGCGTATTCAATGAAGGAAGGAAGACGAGTAGTGAGGCGGAAAAACATTATAGTGAAATTACGACATCGACATCGTCGTGTGTACACACGCACATTGTGGGACCAGGGAAAGCAGGGTATGGGGTATAATTATCGTATTTTCCCTACTACTATTATTCGTCTTCTCTTCTCGTCGAGGACACGTGACGAAGACACAACCATGAACTACTAATACAACTACTACGACTACGTTACAAACATCTTACTAGCAACGTGGTCAAAACATACGCTAGAGGAGGAAAAAAAGGCGGGAAAAGCACACGTGTTCGTTCTTTTCTTTACATGTGAGCCCTTTTGCTTATACACATCTTGAAGAAAAGAGGTCAGAGCTGAGATGGATGTTACAATTACAATAACAAGATCTTCGTGATCCCGGAAAAAAATGCACGCGTTTGGGGTTCTCCCTTCTCTTCATCTGGCTGGAGTTGTTGTGCAGTCGAGAGGAGAATTGAAAAAAATTAAGCTATTGGGTTCGCACCTTGATAAAAATAAATGCTCGAGATGTGCTGGTCGAGGTCATCTTGATGTGGTATTTGGCTCGATTTGTTTTATGTGCTGCTAGTTCGAGTTTGTGGTATAACGGAGCATAAAATATCGATTTTTTTCAACGCTGGGATATACTCGTAAGATAATTGGAGAATTGGTGAGAATTTAGAGACTAGAGATGTGTCCAGGGCCTAATGATTGTCTAATGTGAGCTTTGAGAGAAACTAGCATTGCCCATGCACCTTTAAAGTGAAGCGAACGTATCAGTTTTGAACTAGAACAGACAATAAAATGAGGAAGTACGAGTCCAGTGAATTCATATGCAGCATCTGTTAAAGATTGATGGAGATTTCTCCTGATTTATCATAATAAAGAGAACAAGGTTGACGAAAACCGAAGCCAACTCGATAAAAAAGACGAAAAAAACCCATTCCTCAAATCCTCCATCGGAATTCCACTCAATATACGTGCATTTAGCCTCTGCTACGTATAACGATGCAATGCAATTACAATAATGTGAAACTAACGACCTTAAAACCGATCCAACATGTAATATTCTCGATGCAATAAGAAGTATTTATGTGTGAAAGTGAAATGCAACCGAGGCGTACTGTAATTTGTTAATTGCCCGGCTATCAATGAGATCGAGTCGGATGCAGTTTATACGGTTCGTTTATTTCAACGCTGCGGGTTGTTATTCCCACCATCATCAGTGTCGATCTCTAGCTAGCGCCTTTATTACTGCACTGGACATAGCCTGGCCAGTTCATATTTTGTACACACATGTCATCAATCAAGCTCGACTGCGGCTGCTGCGGAGTCTAAAAGAGCGCGAATATTTGAACATATTTTTTCATCTAATCACCTTCTCGCGATCGTAAAACACATTCGGTTTGTTCTATTTTCATCCTTGACAAGTATCAGCATGCAACGGCAACAGGAACAATAAAAACAGCCGGTGTAATTTTCACGACCTTGAATTTTCGACCTTCGTTCCGTTATACGATTTTATATTTTGTAAATTGGTATCATTGCATTGGTGGAAAAAAATTCAGCAACGTTTGCCGCCAATATTCGAGGTTATGGTGAAATCATGACAAAAGTATTTCGACGACTATACGAGTGGATTTTGCTTTGTTTTAAATTGCGATGAAATAATAATCTAGTTTGCTGAGCTAGTGCTCGTGTAGGAAATTGTGATTGGGGGTCGAATTTTAATTGAGGATGTGATTTTTGCAACGATAAAATGAACTGAAATGTACGAAAATTGAAAATTTATTCTAAATTTGAGTGAATTCTTACAAGTAACCAGAAAAAAAATAAATGGATTTCAACTGATTTTATTTACACAGAAATTTTTTTGGGTGTTGAAGCAATATTCAAGCATTGTCAATTAATTGATATTTTGGTCAAAAAGATCAAACAGGAATCAATCATTTCATTTCCAATCGAAATTATTGATGACTTGACACTTTGAAATCAATCAAAAATTATTAAATATCGTAACATTTGAAACTCTGATCAAATGACGTATCTGACATTTTTTTTTGTAAATTTCTGGTCGTTTTTTTGGTTAATTACTGGTAATTTTTTTTGGTAAATTTCTGCACTGGGTAATTTTTTTTGGTAAATTTCTGACATTTTTTTTAGTAAATTAATGGTGTTTTTTTTGGTAAATTTCTGGTAATTTTTTTTGGTAAATTTTTGGTAATTTTTTTTTAGCAAATTACTGGTAATTTTTTTTGGTAAATTTTGGCAATTTTTTTGGTAAATTACTGGTCATTTTTTTGGCGAATTTCTGGTAATTTTTTTTTGGTAAATTTTTGGTAAGAATTTTTTTTATCAAATTACTGGTGTTTTTTTTGGTAAATTTCTGGTCATTTTTTTTGGTAAATTACTGGTAATTTTTTTTGGTAAATTACTGGTGATTTTTTGGCGAATTTCTGGTAATTTTTCTTGGTAAATTTCTGGTAATTTTTTTTTGGTAAATTTTTGGTAATTTTTTTTTAGCAAATTACTGGTGTTTTTTTTTGGTAAATTACTGGTAATTTTTTTTGGTAAATTTTGGTAATTTTTTTTAGTTGAATTACTGGTCATTTTTCGGTAAATTACTGTCAATTATCCAATTCCAAATATGTACTAGAATTCATTTAACATACATCGTCTTGAGCAATACTTCCTGATTCCCTCATGAATAATCGAATTTGAAATTCAAATTTGACGAATTAATTTTTCTGTTGTTGTCTCGTAGAATGAAATTTTGCATAATTTCGAAATTCTCAAACCCCAAAGACGCGTCTATAGAAAGAAAATACGAAATCCAAACCACCATTTGATCTTCACGATAACTTCTCTCAACCACTTCGTTAAAAATGAACACCTTTTTTGTGGCTGGTGTATTGGCAAAAATCTCCCGCATTATCGAGTTTTTTCAGTATCGAATTTTATTCGTCGTTTTTTGAACATTCTGAATAGAGACGAACCCTTTCACGACAATAGATTTACCACAATGATAATTGTAACTCGAGAAAACCGAATACATAAAAAGCCATATGTTCGACCTTGAAAAATACACCTCTTCTACAACTCTGATCATATCCATAGGTACACCCAAGGCCGTTGTTGTTGTTGTGTTGGAATATTGTGAAAACCCAAGAGAGTAAAGGGAAGAAAAAATACACAAACGTTTCGCTAATTACTAATTACCCATCCTTTATATTACACCTACCCTCCTGCAAAACGTAACCAAGTTGGCCAAAATTTCGACCTCAGAACCGGTCCAAATGACATAAAAAAACAAGCTCGATACATTACACGACCTACATCTCTTACACAAGACCTGACGTACGTATTACAAAATCAACTAGGAAAAAAAAAGTCGAAGTTCCTTTTCTATCTTTTCATTTCTTTCCTTTTTTTTTTTTGCATCACAATAAGATCTTTGCATTCCTCGGGTCTTTGTATTATTCGCTCACAGAATGTAGGAACTACCGCGATACGCGCGCGAAAAGTAATAGTACTGGATGTATTTACGGTTTTTTAATACCCCCCTGTGACCTCGATGGCCACAGTTGCAAGATGAAACAACGGCACACGTACCGAACCAAATACTCTTCATACTCGTAAGCAGCACAGAACCGGATCTTACCGAAATCGACCGGACCTTCTTCATTCTTTTGAACGGTCGCTTTGTCGTCGTAGTATAGTATACACATTGTGAATAAATGCAAAACGTGTTTTACTTTCTTACACACTTTACCCTCCCCCAATCTTGCCTCGAGGCTGTTTCTGTATATCGTGGTTGTACTCCTTGGAAGTGAGTGTTGTGATGCTAGAGATGTAGATTCATTGTTGTTAATAGTATACCCAGTTATGCATTTTTTTTTTACTTCTCTCGAGAACCCCTTTTCTTGGTATGGAAATCGCTCGCGGATGCTATTAACAGCAGGAGGGTGTTGCGAAATATCGGTCGAGTTTTTGGAAACAGTACGACAGCGAAAACAAAGGTCGATGACTGTACATGTACGAGGAAGCGTATCACAAACTAGGTCAGTATGGTAAACGCAAATTTTTCAAGGCCACGAAGGAAAACCAACCGTTTTGTACCTCGTCTTGCCCCAGCCACTTGGCAAAAGTGAACTTGATGGGCGGTGTAATTAACACGACGACAACGACGATGTGGATGTCGAGCTCGCGATTATACGATGCGAGAACGAAAATGAAAATCAAGGTGCGTACTATAAAAAGGTGTCATGTGAAATACCCATTAACAATTCAATCGCTATGTGCTCATTCACACTCTGCAATAATCACGTTCGGTGTATGAACTACCCTCGTTCGTGGACGCGGACCTAGAGTGATTATTCTCTCACGAAATTCAACAAGGTACAAACTACAAAACCCACCCCCCTGGTCGTCATCAAAGGCATCATCTGGTATCGCGAATGTTGACGTAGAAGTGGACCGCTATAGTAGCGAACCAATAGAGCGTGAAAAGTGCACCATCGTGTATATTAAACGAGATGCATATTCGGTTCCAGTTTATGAAAGGGATCCATCACTACGCAATATTAACGGTCATTCGTAACACCCTTACAACCTTGTCGGTGAAAGGGTTTTCCATTTGCGACAGGGGGTGCCCAAAATGTGATGTTGGAAGCTGGGTTTGGTGAGATCGCGGATTTGTTGCAGAAGTTTACTCTGAAATTTTTTTCTGAGGAGTATTCCTATGGTTCAATGTGATATTGGTACAAGCTCCTCTGATTTTCGGAACATTTTCAGAAATTGCTCCAAAAATGTCTCCTCCTCCTCCTTGCTAGACATTTCAATCACTAATTTTTTACTTGAGCCTGAGCTGAGGAAAAAGCAGAAATCGAGGAAGACCTCTGGAAGTGCAAAAAAAGGAGATGGTCTAGCATCAGCACAGATTGATGGGCCAAAAGTATCCACAAGCCAGATTATTTTTGAATGAGCCTCGATTGAGGACATTTTGATTGAGTGGAACTAAAAAAAAATAGAAGTCTCAAAGTACTGAATCAACAGAAAACTATGATGAGAGCACCTCGACTTTTGAACTTTGATGTGTCACGATGGCCACATTTTGAACTACGAAAATGACCAAATATTGGCCCAGTGCTCTTAATTTGAATTTGAATAATTTATAATCGTATACAACTTGATGAAATTTAATTTCTATCAATCATATCGTAAATTCGATAACTTTTAATTTCAACTAGATTGGATCATCGATCGATGGCCGTGACGGTTAAGTACGTACACGTAATTTACGAACGCCTGATTTCATAAATGAACCAGATAAGGGATGCAACTGCAAGCCCTCGCCTTTTTATCGCCCCACGGCCCACGACCCACGACCCGACGATTACGCACGTTCACTTTTCAATACATACATATAAGGATAATGAAATAAGAAGGAAAAAAACAACCCCGACATTGTAACGATGGTCGTGCCGCCCGCGTTCCCACGCTAATCGATTTTTCTCTTGTCACACATATGGCACCGAATGTGGATTTTTCGCCAGCGTTTCGAATATTTCGGTTAGATTAGATAACCCTATACCATATACCCGACTACCCGCACCTAGAGCATATGATAGATTAGGGAAATCGCCTCGCCTGCCTAGATTTGCGAGATAAAATTTAACGAACTTGGCATATTTTTTCTCGGTCAATGTGGCCGATGATGTGATCTCGGAAAACGTGCCTTGAGTACGTCATTATTAATGGAATTTTACTATTCGGACTTCGAAGTTCGATCTTTGGTCTTATTTGATCGCGCATCTACTCTGTGTGGTGGGAATTTTGCATTGATATCGAAAGTGGGGTTTTTGGTTGGAAAGTTTCCCGAAGTCGCACCGTTGGTTTTTTTGTTTGTGGCTTGAAATACCTACATAGATCAATTGATTGTTCTCGAATTCGAGCTGACGTGAGGTTTCGGAGAGAATTCTGTAGTGGAGGTGATGGGAGGGGGAGGAGGTACAATATTGAGTTCTAAATACGTTACAGTGAGAAAAAAAATGTGATTCGAGAAAAGGAAGATGAGAATGAATTTGGGATTAATTGTAAGATTATTTAGAATGGCCAACTTTGCAAAAATTCACTTTTTTTTGTTGAAAATTTCAATTTTTAGAGCTTAAGAAGCAAATGAAACAATTTTATCAAAAAATTCAAAATTGTGAAGTGGGGTTTTAAAAAAAATCATGAGTATTTTCGTAATTTTTCAGTTGAAATTGATGTTTTTTTGGGACGAGGAGTCTTATTTTATTGCCTCCAAAATTTTAGAATTTCAATTAAAGGTTTTTTAAACATTTCAATTTTAGAAGGAGAAGGGAACCGGTTCAAGCGAGGCAATGGCAAAAGCCTGTAAAAATTCAAATTCATGAGTAGAAACTTAGGAAGTTTATTTTTTTGGTTTGAATATTTTTTGAAATTGAACACTTGATAGATTTTTAGAAAGCCCAATTTGAATAAAGAAAGACGAAGGGGCTAAGCCCAGTGAGGACAAAAGTTTTTGAAAATTATAATTTTTCTGGAACTTGATAATTTTTTTTTGAATAGAGATCAATTTTTCTACCTATGACATTGATATTTTTAAAAGTAGTAACAGATATATTTTTTCTAATGCAGAAATTCAAAAATAGGGTATAGGTACTCCTTTTGATGAAAGCAGTTGTTTTTAGATTAGAAGGGCCTCTAAAGGGCCTAAATCAATGAAAACACAATTATCAATGAATCAATATGTTGTAGTTATGAATACTCAATCAATTTCCACTTTGCAGTGACGTTGGAAAAATGGAGGAGGGGGTCTAAATGGATGTATCTATATCATGAGGATGAAAAATTTAACCCAAACTAAGAAAAAAACTACCAAAAAAATTTTGATGAAGAAAATCTAAAACAAGAACTTCTGAATTTTGAAAAATACAATTGAAGAAATCGTGAAAAATGAACCATTTGAAAATCGTTACAATCACAAAAGATGAGAGAGGTTCAAAATCAAACTTATTGAAATTCAAAAATTTCGTGCCAAATATTTTGAATTTTGCTTGTGTTGTAACTATCTTCATTAGAACTTTTTCAGGCCAAGTTGACATTATGGGCTCAAATGTTGAGATAATTGAAAAAATGAAACTGATATCTTGTAGAAAATTTAATTTATGGTAAAAAAGGTTCTAATCATTGTCCATCTACATTGTGGGGAAGGGGGGAGGGGCGTGGAGGTAGTGACTAAAAATTCAAAAATTTTCCTGATGAAAAGAATGAATAATTAATTTTTCTCTCAATTTTCAAACTTGCCTGTCTCCTTTAATTTTGAAGATACCAAAACAGTGCACCAGTCATTTTATGAGGCATTAAATTTCTGACCAGAAGGTGCTCCGCACGTTTGAGGTATCTTCAGAATTGTAGGAGCTAAACTAATTCTGAACAAAAACAAGAAAAAAATACCAGTGTATTTAATTCAGCAATCTTGAGCATTGAAAAAGAAAAAGTAGGAAAAAAATAATTGGAGAAAGTATCATCTAATGATGAATTTGCAGAATTGAATGATCGAAAAATATAGGTAGATATTCAATGTTTTAGTAATTATAAGTTCCTATTTTTTTTTTTTTTTTTTTTTTTGTTTGTTTTCGTTTGAATTTTTTGTATGGATTGAGATGAAATATGTATATAATAGAAATTAATCTGTGAAAAATTGTGTGGAAAATTTTGGAGTGAGGATACACATTTTCGACTCTATTAAGTGAATGGTATTCTTAATTCTGTGTGTTCGTTCAATTTACTGACTCAAATCTGTTTCTTGGTTGTAATTTTTTTTTTTTTTAAAGAAAAAAATACTTGAAAACAATTTTTTGTGGAAGAATTTTTCCGAAAACATTCAAAATTTCATCTTTTAGAATTTCAAATGTCAAAGGACCATTTTTTTCTCATTTTCCAGATTCCAGTAATTGACGATTTTTGTATAAACGAGCTTCGTTGTTTCATTCTATGAGCCACCCACACTCTCAAAATGGACGTTTTATCTCAAAATATTCATGTACAATACAAACGGTATCTCGAATAATCGCCATTTTGTGCATTCCTTCCGGCCCTTTTTTGTTTGTTTTTCGAAGAATTAGTGCAGGTGAAGTATACTTTTTTTCAGGATGCCATAAAACCTTTTCCTCTATTTATGATTTATTACCTGATTCTGGCGAGTTTTCGACCTAATCTTTTTCATTCAACTAGACCTTTTGTTTCAACTCTATACTAAGCTTAATCCTGCGACTTCCGTATACAATTGTCAATTTTCTCGCACGAATAGAATTCGTCAATCGCGCTTCCGTTGTTTTGAGCAAAATTTAACACGGTTTTATTGTTTCAACTGCTCGAAGCTCGATCCTTTGTTTTTCAACGAGATAAAAAGAGAGAACTGTGAAAAAAAATTTCACGAACTGAATTATTGTTACCTGCTACTCGTATTTGTGCTCCAGTCATTTTAACCTGCACACATACCAGCACCAGCACGTGTGTATAAGTTAGATAGCTTATTTTTGTACGAAAGAGGAAAAAGGACAACAACAACTTTTATACAGGTGGTTGACACGAGTACATGTGTTGAGATATACAATTCGCATTGAAAATCGTAGCTTTTTTGGCGGGTGTATTTTTCATTAAGGTCGTCAACTCTATTTAATAACGTAGTAAACATGTCGTTCGAGTGATTTGTCAGTTGTTGGTTTTTAAAACGATAAATTCAACTTTGGGGGAACGAATTTCAAATACCCGAAGTGTGTAATTTTGTACGCGTTTTATGCTCGATAATATATCGAATATTGATGGTAAAAATGTACAAGTCGAGGAAGCACGATTGTTAAGTTCGAGGTGGAGAGTTTCGCGATGGTGAACTTATCATACCTACCTATAGCTATAAAGTGCTAAGCGCACGATTTCACGCTCTAATTACTCGCACCTTGGGTTAATTATGTACTTGCGACGTTCTAATCATACAATAGAGAATAGAGATACGTAGTACTATGAACTAGAAAAAAATTAATCAATGCTGGAAAAGTTGAAACTTACGTTCTATGGATGTTTGTTTCAATTTGGTGTTGGTAACTTGTGGTTTCGACGATTCTGTACTTGGTGCGTTTTTGCAAGTGTGCTCGTGAAGAAAAGGTAATCGTTCGAGAGCATAAGGTCTGGGTATAATATCGGTTGGTTTGACTGGTGTCCAAACGAAGTTAACTTCCTCCAGAGGTTTTTCCTCCTTGAAGTCGAAATTCCATTTTATTCTATCTTTTTCTGCTATGGCTGTAAGCTCTCTTTGGAGAAGTTCCATCGATTCCTGGTGGTCGACTTTACCAAATAGACTTCGGCACACTGATGGTCTCGGTGGTCTCGCATTGACGATGTTGTTGTTGTTGTTGAGTTTAGCTTCTTGAAGAATTCGTTTATTCATTATTTCTATGGTCATCGTGAGTTTAGAAAAATTACCACTACACTGCACCACACTGTTTAAATAAAACAATAATTTTTATCGGTAGTAGAAGAAATCTCGTCGGAAAAATATTTCAATTGACACTCCGTGTATCGCACCACGAACCTCGCTGACAATGTACGAACTTAGTATGACTTCTGTATGGACAAGAAAATCCACGCGTGCTGGTGTTGCTAACGTGATCTCCCACCATGTTGTTCTCTCCCCTTCCTTGAATGACGGCGGTTTGTGCCGGAGTAGAAGTAGGGTATTGCAGTGTTGCCCATGGTTGAATTGAAGAGAATGTTCGGAGCAATGTTACCAAGGTAGAAAGGCTTGAAAAGTGATTCATAACTTCATAATTTTGTTGTTTTAGTAAGGCGAATGTATCTATGAACGTATAGGTAAAGTTTTTGAAACTTGGAAGAATTGAAAATTTATATAGTTATGCTATGGCTGGATAATTTTTCTGTCTCCAGATTGAAATTTCAATCTTTTGAAATTTATTGACCAATATTTTTGATTCAACAACTGAAAAACATGATTTGAATATGATCGAAACATTCGAAACAGATATACAAGTCTCAGAAACGTTATTGAACTTGTGTTGAAACACCACAAGAAGTTTCCCTGAAAATAAGTTATCAATTATCATTATAAAAATGCTCTAAAAAAACGACAGAATAACACAAAATTTCATCAAAATGCATGAAAACGATGAAAAATTTGAAAATGTGTTATTGAAAAGCAATTAATAATTTCAATTTGTAAAAATTGTTTTGATTGTTGGAATGCGGATTCAAAGTTGTTTCTTTATGGTAAAAATAACGTAAAATGCCCAAAAAAATTATATGTAACTATCAAAAATTGTTGAAAAAGATTTAAAACTGAAGGCTTTACACCCATTTTATGAATTCATTTTTAATAATTTCTCAATTTCTTTGCTGTTGCCAGTTTCTTGTAAATTTGGACAATTTTTTCTAAATGTTTATATTAATTTTTCTGAATTTTTGTAATACATATTTTATGAATTTTTTACATTATTTACGTAAATTTATTGATTTTTCGTCCAGTTTGTCGAAATTTTACTACATTTTGCCTAATCATGATTTTAGTTTGCAAATTTTTTCTTGAATTTCAAACAATTTTACCAGTTTTTCTGACCTTTTTAGGAATTTTTGTAATGTTTTATTGATTTTCACTTGAATTTTGCGATTTTTTTATTACTTTGAGGAAGTTTCACTATATTTTTCTTCATTTTAAATAACTTATCTTTATTTTCTTGATTTTTAATTTTTTAAAACGAATTTTATTGATTTTCTGAACTGTTTTCACAAAATTTCACGCACTTTTTTTTGTTTTCAATGATTTTATTTTTCAATTTCACTTGAATTTCAGAAAATTGATTAATAATTTTACTCGAATCCAATATTTTTATCAATTATTAATCTTTTTAAATAATTTTTTCGCTGAATGTAGGTAGGTACTAGGTAGGTATTAAATTTTTTACAGTTTTTGCAACATTTCATGATTATTTCAAGTCAGTTTTCAAATTATTCAAATTTTTAGAAGTCTCTTTACTGATTGTGCGGCAATTTTTTCAATTTTTCAAGCATTTTAGAAAATTTTTCAACTTTTTTCACAAATTTTCAGAATTTTGTGAACTCTTCAAATTTTAAGATTTTTTAAATTATCGGTGAATTCCTCTTATTTTGTAATTTTTCATTCATTTTATACAATTTTACCAATATTTTGCAAAGATTCACCTAATGATACATATTTTTTGTTTTCAATAACTTTTTATGTTACAATTTCTCAACAATTTTTGCATCTGTATTTTTTTAAAATTTTACTCCATTTTTCACCATTTTAACATAATTTTTCAAATTCGGGGTGTATCTATTAACAGGTAGTGAAAGTAGTGAAAATGTAGTGGTTTTCAAAATGGGCAGTGAAAGTAGTGAAAAAGTAGTGAATTTAGTCAAAAAGATAGTGAAAAAATTTTTAAAAAATCAAATGCGTTCATTTGTATTTTTTTTTTTTTTATAGTTTTGATCGAAATTGAAAAATTGTTACTTACTTACTTTGTATACAAATTTTCTTCCAATTTCAATTTGTTGAAAATTTTCATGTGAAAGATTTGTGCGGGGAAGGGAGGAGAGGGGGTCGAGTGGAGGGCATTCTGAAAATTTGGTTAGAAGAAGTATAGTGATTTTTTTTTCAAAAAAAATTCCGTTAGATACCATGAAATTTTTAGGATTTTGAGAAATTTGAATTCAATGATTGGTTAAATGACAATTTTCCCCATTTAAAATTTTCTACCGATTTACACAAATTTGATGATATTCCATCAATCATTTTTCCGTAAAATGTTTCTTTCTGCAGCATTTATTTCAACATTTTTTACCCCATTATTAATCATTTTAACGTAATTTTCGCAAATTTTTCAAACTTGTGTACTTATTATCTGGCAGTTGGTGCAGTTTATCAATTTTTCATGCATGTTTAGAAAATTTTTCATCATTTGATTTTTTTGTTTTTTGTTTAATGTATCAATTATTTCTCCAATCATTTTTCATGCATTTTTCAAATTTGTACTTCATTTTTTAATCATTCTAAGATACCTACATTTTTTTTGAATTTTTCAAATTTACTAAATTTCTGAAATTTTTTGCTGCTTTATAATTTTTTGTGGATTTTAGAATATTTTTTTTCTTATTTTAACTACTTGAATTTTATCGTGTTTTTACAATATTTTTTATCGTTTTCAATTACATTTTTGGTTAGGTATTGAATGTATCCATTTCTTGTCTATTTCTACATAATTTTTGAATTATTTCTTCGCGTTCAATCATTTTTTTTGAACATTCGTTCTAATGATGAAGAATTTTTTCAACTTTTTACTTGTGTTTGTGCAGTTTTTTCTGAATTCCAAATCATTTTGTGTTGATATCGTCGGTTTTTTGGCGATTCCAATATTATGAATTTAGTGATATTTTAGAAATAGTAGAAATTGAGGGGTGGGGGGAATGGAGCTCTTGAAGGGGCTAGATGAAATTAACACAAAATCGGACTTGATATTCGGGTTTCAGGAGGTTCGAATCATTTGAAAATGACGCCGATATCATAAAAGTAACTTTATTTCGAAAATAGTAAAAATTGAGGTGGGGGACTGAAGGCTCTGTAGGGGGGGGGGGGGTAGATGAGTGTAGCAGAAAATCTGACGTCATATTCCTGCTCAGCGGTATCGAATCATGCGGAATCAACACCTTACTCGTTAATACATAGTTATTTCTCCCAAAATTTTCACCCCCCCCTAGAACACATTTTTTGAATTTTTCACCACAGCGCACCAACGTAAAAAAAATTCATGATGCTTAGGGATCAAAAATACATCCATAAAACGTGTTTCTAAAATTGTACCTCGCAATTTGCATTGTTAAAAAGCATAAAAAAAAGTTGAAAAACGCCATTTAAAGGATAAATATGATGGGAGGGGGTTGAACATTTTTGAGGGGATACCTCTTATGAATGCTCACAACATACCAAAAAATCAAAAAAATCAGTCTTCATGGGGCTGAGAAAATAATTTTTATTGTAATTCCAAAAAAGGAAGTTTCTCAAAATGGAGGGGATCTGAGGGTCTGAAACTTTCCACGCCGAAGTTTCTCGATAGTACCCGTCTACCGTGTGAATATCAACCCAAAAGCTCTTCAGGTTCAAAAATAATTTTTTTTTGGAAATTTTGAAACCCTCTCCCCCTTACCACACGAAGCGACAAGTTGCAGAGTGGCAGAAGTGTTTTTTATGACTTATTAAGCAATACAAAAACTTTGGAACACATCTGCCGCATATATCTCTGGCAGTTCGTTTTGTCAAAATTTTCCCCAATTTTATGGTTCTGTAACCCCAAACCGGACAGGGTGGAGAGTGGCAGATTCACAAAATTATCACCTCCGACAATATTTCGAACGTTTAAAATGGTTCATAGCTTTATATGTTGTCGTTTGGATTAAACTGCCACCATCTCCCGGACTATACGTTACTTTGGTAAGTAAGTAAATAATGAAGAAAGTCATGAAGTGTTTCTATCTTTAATATAAATGTCAGTTAGTTAAGTACTCAATATGTACATAAGAAAGAGGAAATCTTTTTAAAGAAATTGTACCACAACTAGGTACATGCAACAAAAACAATTATGGAAAATATAATTTTACCAAATCTAAGAAGGTAAATTGTAGGTATGTGAGGTTTCGAATTTTTCTTCTCAGTTTACATTTCATCGATTTTTCTTCTATTTTCAAACATTTTTATGACAATTTTTTTCTATTAATTAATATTTTTCTAAGAACTGATTCATTTAATTTTTTGAAAGCAGTTTAAAGCACCCGTCCCTCCTCCCTCCTCCTCCCTTGCTCTTCATACTACTGTGATTTGAGTGAAAAATTTCAAACGAAATTCACTACTCGTTTCTCGTCCGATACGCAATGGGCACTTCCCGCAAAAATTGTAAACCATGATAGGAAATCTGGAGACCCATAGTGAAATCAATTTCAAATATTCAGGTAACCTTCTAAAGTACGATACGATACATTTTCCTCCGATTGTTTTGTTTTAAAAGCAAAAACCAATTAGTAATTATTACATCACAATGTAATCTGGATTTCGTTGTTATAACTCGGCCGTCTGGACGGGCACCGACGACGACTACGACTACGGTAGTAATCGGAGCGAAAAATCATTACATAAGTATAGCTGGACGTCTACCTATATAAAAGGAAACCAATCCTCAAAATAGTTTGTTGACCGGATGATGGAAACATGGAATGTTGCAACCCTTCCTTATCATCAGGCGTCAGTGCATCTTCTCCTGCGGATATATCAGTGCTCCGTATAGAACGTCGTCGTGTCTTTTACCCCCCCAAACTAGAGCATCATCATCACAGGGAAAGCATTCCAGACGTTTTCGATCGGTCCAGCGATTCCGAGACGATGAACGCGAGTTAAAAGAGTGACTTCTTTAAAAACGAGAGGAAAAAAATGGTTACATCCGATAGTTCACAAATCCGGAGCATTAACTTTACCACGGTACGTACAATTTCACGGTACGGATAGATTGACGTAAAAGGTCGTTTGAAGGAGTTCTCAAATCCTTCGATATTTAGGAATTAGGAAAAAAAAGAAGAAGCGACTTTTTGTTATTTTTTTCCACCGCAAAATGGGAAGGTCATCGGTGTGAAAATTAGGATGAATTGTACTCGTATGATCGCGGTGCTCGGTGCATGAGAATGCGCTTTTTCGCAAAGCCACTCTTTTTTTTCCTCGGCTCCTTTGTTTATTGCGCTAATTACTCTCAATAAAACCTATAATCATTACAAAAGCGAACAATGCATACGATTTTTTTCACTTTTTACACCAGTAATGAGGTACGCGTGTGTCTATGTACTCTGTATACTCTGTACTCGTGCAGGACGCGGCGGTGGCAGGAAAAAAAATAGACGTACCTGTGGCTGTGCAAAAAACCAGTTGTAATGTCTGGAGGTCTTTCACACTGAAACCGAAGGCGTTATAACGAGCAAATGTCCGACATAAAAATTTTAAATTGCCGAGAAAAGTTGCAAATGTGGGATGCATTACATAGAACTGCAACCTACGTTGTCCAAATTTGGTAACCGAAGGTGAAACCATGTGGGATTCGATGCGGTCCGGTCTCGCTATTCAAACCAAAATTTCGTATTTTTCAAGTCATCCTCGACAGTGGGCGAAATCGTATGGGAAAATTTTTTAGCCAAGACGTCGATGACGAACTGACTATAGTCGTATATGAGTTCTCTAAATGGATGGCTGCGGAGGCGGTAGCAGGATACGCGGCATCTTGTAAATCAAACTAAATTACAGGTTTATACGGGCAACAGGCACGAATGGAAAATGCATTTTGTCTCTATACTGGTGTGATTAAAGGGTAGGCTACGCCAGCCATGCCAGAGTGATGAACAAATTAAAAATAAATCTTATTATCGGTAGCGGTTGATTTGATAATTGGTGTAGTCTTTCTCTCGAGAGTTCCGAGAAAATCTCAGCTCGGAATCGAGAAATGAAAATTATGTTTTTAATTTTTTTTTTTTGCAAAATCTCGACACTTATGAAGTTATGACCAGAAATGAGTCGATTTTCAATCTCGAGAGGACGAGCTAAATTTTTCAAGGCAAATTTCAACTCGCTGGATAAATCAAGTAGGTACACTGCAGCTATTCGCTCACTGAATATTATGGCTTTTTTCAATTGTCCCTGTATCTCCTGTATCGAGATTCTGCGACCACCCCTGTTGAAGGGCGGAATTATATTTACTGCTTTAGTGATCAAGATACAATAAAATCTTTTTTTCGATACTTTGCCCGTGGCGAGGCAAGGCTTTTTTTAAACGTCCATAATGCGTCGGAATTGATAACAGTGGAATGATCGGAGAGCCTCGTGGGGAATTCATCTCACTTTTATCCGTTCCGAATTTCACTTCGAGATGTGAGGTCTTTTCATCCAAAATTTTTGTGATTATTTTTTTAAGAAAGCGATTGGAAATTTTGATCGAAGAATCAGTAAGAAAAAATTAGGTGGATGGCATAAAAATTTATGAGAAGTGAATTGGGGAGAAAAGAGGAGGGAGGTTCTGCTTCTGAAAAGTAGATTTGGAAGTAATAGATAATTCAGTGACACTGAAAATCATTTTTTTGTATGTAGAATTTAGGTGATTCGATTTCTCATTTTCATTTTTTCAACAAATTCGATTGGCACTCCTGATTCAATGATATTTCACCAGTGCGAATGGAGGGGGGAGGGTGCGGTGATTTTTATCGAGATCACGTCACAGGCATAAAATTAACCAACCTATTTGACGAGGAGTAGCTTTATATTGATTTGTCAATGCCAGATGAATTTTGCAACAGATTTGTGCAGTTCAGAATTTCTTGAAAATATGTTGCATCTAGGGCCATCGAGAGGGGGCAAAGGGGATAGTTTGCCTCTGGCCCGTGGCCGCACTTTCTGGAAGGCCCGGCAAAATAAGGGCCTATGATAAAAGAAAAACATTATTTTTTACTTCTCGAGACATAAATTTTTGAAAGCTTTTGCTCTCACTTCGCTCGGGCTTGTTTTTTTTCGGGATCTTGATGAATATTTCCAAAAAAAAATTAAGTTTTAAAGCCAAAAAATGAACTCCTTACAAAAAAACAACATATTTTCAAGAACTTCTGTTTTCATTTGGACCTGTTCTGTTTTCTTTTTCAAAGTCAACTTCCTTCAAAAAAACACCATTCAAACTCTAAACAATTTTAAAAGCCAAAAAATAAGCTCATCGTTCTATTCTTACATTGAAAAAACCATCGTTTTTGCCTTTCAAAACACAAATTTTCAAAAGTTTTCGCGCGAAGCTGTTCTCGTTTCTTTTTCAGAATTAACTTCGTAAAGAAAAAACACATTCAAATTCATAAATTCCAAAAATCAAAAAATAAGCTCCTCTTATTAAACTTTGTAGGCACCTCGAAACAAAAATGTTCAAAAAATTCGTTTCTCGTTTCAAAATCAACAAATTTTACATTTGAGACCTCCAAAAATCCCCCCCCCCAGAAAAAAATGAAAATCTTCATTCATAAGAATATTATAACCCTCAATAACCGAAATTTCAGCTGCAAATACTTAAATTGATTTCCGATTTTTTGGTGAATTTTTGAAGATACAAAACAGATCATTTTCAGTTCAGTAATTTATGCTTTTTAAAAAAAAAAAATTACTTATGCATTTTTATTCTGAAAAAATTATGAAAATCAGTCTCGAAACTATCGATATATCAACTTCCCAGAACTGAATTTCTTCGTTTTGAGCCATTCTGGAGCTTTCATCGCGATTCTTCATTTCTCAGATATTTTTCAATTTCTCCAGAAGGTGTGGAAATTATTTCGGAAGCTGGAAATTACTTATTATGGACCTGTTAAACAAATTTGAGTCGATTTCCAGCCAAACACCCCGAGTGTTTTTTTTATCATCTCAACTGGTAAGGGGAAAAAAGCTGCTTATTGGTAAAATTTTTGTGAGATCCCTCTCCCCTCCTCCCGATACAGATTACACCGTTTCGAGCCACTCTGAACCTTCCAATACGATTTTCAATTTCTCTAGAATTTTTAAATTTCTCCAAAAGGGTGGGAAATGATTTGGGACTCTAAAAATCGTGTTTTTGCTTTTCTCGACCAATTTAATGAGTTTACCGAGCACTTTTGAGTAAATTTTCAATCAGCGTATTTATGAGGTGGGGGGATTCAAAAAATCCAAAAAACACCCTTGAAGTGTCGGCTGAAAATTGGCTTTGAAATCGATTTTTGCTGCTCTGATTTCCTTGTAACGTCTTCTGAAGAAATTTAAAAATTCTAGAGAAATCTAAAATCGTGCTGGAGGCTCCAGAATGGAACGAAACGGCGAATTTCGGTTTTGGGAGAGTTGATATTTGCTTTCAAGATCAATTTCCATCATCTTTACTGAATGAATTACATGAAAAAAAATTATAAGTAGGTACCTCAAAACAGTTAATTTTGAATTTTCAAAAATTCGCCAAAAATCAAAAAATCAGCGTGGATTGCTGAAATTTTTATTATTGGGATTTTAGATCATGCTCTTTCTAAAAATTGAAGCCCTGTTCAATTTTGAGAGGGGGCGGGAACCTTGAAAAGTTTCTTTTAAATTTTATTTTTTATTTTTCATAAATTTTTAGAAATTCAAATTTTCTTTTTAAAAAATGGAAATTTTAGAATACGTGAGATCAAAAGAGAAATCCAAAAGTGAGTTCGTTTCTTACCCCGTTCTCGATCTCGTGATTTGATTAACGGTGATTTCCAGTCATTCCAAAGCCTTCAGCGAATTTTGGGATTTTCCAATTTTGGAAAAATTGTCATGAAAAGGGCCAAAATGAAATTTAGTTACCTCTTAGGCACAAACTCGTCATTATAGTGCTTTTGATTATTTCAAGCAAGAATTTTTCAAAATACATTTTTGTTGGTTCAAATCAAAATTTTTCTTTAGAGATCAATTTGAGAGAAAAAAAATCGAGTTTGTACCTTAATAAATTCTGTGTTTTCCATTGACGGATTCACGTTCCACTGATTTTTCATTTCGTTTTCTTAAAAAAAAATTACTGTAGAAATTTTTGAATTCAAGTCGACAGAAATAGATTTTGAAACATAGTGTCTAAAACGATCAAAATGTAACTAGACATTCATCAGCTTTGTTTCTTAGTTTTATCCAGTTTTGTAGATTTTTTAAAATGAAAAATGGACCAAATTTCAACTTTTAACAATTCGTTGAAATTTGAAAAATGATATTCAGCACCCAAAATTTGCCTTAGTGTTGCATGTACTTTTGGTTGCTCTTTGGATTACCATATCATCTACACGTGTGTTGTGTAACGTTCGTTGACGTATTTCAGTTAAAGCACATTAAACATAATTACCTACCTACAGCAGATGAGAAAAATAAAGAAACAAAAAATAATGCAATCTTGCGCAAAAAGGTCAAGTGAACGAAGTGAACGCAGATTGCAGCGTATGCTAATCTTCAACAAACACTAGCAAAAAAAATTTCTCCGTCCATTTGGCCGAACAGAAATTTACACAGATTTGTAATAAACATGCAAAGTAAATAAAGCGAGATAATAATATTTCGCACCCTTCTCCATAACGCTTCGCAATATCACGGTCTATAAAATTTCATCAACGAATACAATACGTACATCATAAAAAATTATATAAAAAAACAATGCAGCTCGGTATAAAGGGAAGATGTTACCCCTAAGTTTGAAGAGGACCCTGCAGCTACGGGTTGCAACCGATGATGCGCTTTTTTTCCTCTCTTCGGGCACTTATTCTCACCCCTTTCGGGTAATAAAATTTGTCAATTTTCTGTAACATTTTAGTCGTAAAACTGGATGTTTATTGGCATCTTGTCACAACATATTTTTCACGATATTTTTTACGCGCATATTGCGAGAATGTCGTAAAAATTATTTTTTTGTCGAGAAAAAAAAACTACAAGACAAAAAAGGGTTAGATTGGAAGAGTTATTACCATCACCACCAAAACATATGGCTTCGTTGGTAATTATTTTTAACCGACTGCCCTATGGAAGATTCGTCGATCGATTACTATATACGTACGAGTATAGGTAGTTCGTACTTATAGTAAATTGGAAAACTTCAGGAGGTAAAATTCGACTATACACGAGATACTGATAAATTCCAGGTGTAGATCGTTATACGATGATAGGCTTTCGAATTTTTGTATCGAACGCACCATATATGTACATGGTGGCGGTGAGATTTTCTTTATAAGTTAAACGGCGGCGAACAAAGACGATTAACGAGCAAGGGTTCATAATAGACGCGTGAATTACGAGATCGCGTTCGCGAGAATGTTTTTTTTTCTCCATTATTATATCGATAGATTGGTTATATTGTAAAAATATCGCGTATTTTGTAACATTAGGTGTGGACTGAGTCTTCTTACGGAGCGTATTCTATTCAACTTTTTTGGTCGGATATCTTTAGTTTTGAATCTCACCTATCAACCAATCAAGTTGTGGGGATTTTGTGGTTCTTGTTGTATAGTTATTTGCACCCTTTTCGTGCCTGGAGTTGTTATTTTTTTGGACAATGATGAGATCAAAAGTTACTCCTGAATGTGGAGTTATTCGTGCTAAGGCTGACTAAAAATCAGATTATTATCTATCTATACTCGTGATACTGTATAGTTTAAAATCGAGAAAGAAGCAAGTTTCAGGGGCTCTTTTAATACCAAACAAATAGAATGATGAATTGAGTGATATAGGTTTCAAATGGCCTTCATATCATATGTACAAATTAAATTTAAACCCTGGTTAATGTGATTTTATTTCAATTAATCTTTTTTTTTGACAAATCCGGTTTGAAACAAAATTAAGAAGTACCTACTAAAAAAATGGAATGTTGTGCCCTTTACATTTCAGGAGTAGATGTGTAATGTTGAAACCCCCAAAACAGTGGATGAATCTCAATATCAGACTTATGAAGATGAAAGTTGTACAGTTTCAATATAAATTCAAATCTTTGGAACAAATACACTTTTTTCCAAACTGAAGATTATTCAGCATTTTTGTATTCGATTGTAATTGTATAGGGTCGTTTTTTAAATGTTTTTAAATCTTTGAATAGATGAATACTCAAAATTCCGGCTGAGGAGTGAGTGACATGCTCTTTTAGGGAGCCAGATTTCAGCTAAATAGAAGTTGACTGGTTCTGAATAGTCGAGGAGCCCGCATAAGGATCTATTGCACCCCCCCCCCCCGTTCAATCCTCCGGAACAACTTCTTTCTTAAAGGGGGAGTCCGAAGGAACATTTCTAGCCCTTGTCCTCAAAAAAAGTGGCCTACTTACAAAATGGCGGCCATTTTGATTGACATGTCAGCCGAAATCGCAGTTTTTGCGTTCCAACATAGGACTTGCACGACATTTTTCAAACCGTACGAAGGTAGTTCAAAAGATCAGGCAAAAATTCATAACCTGTCAACATTTCAAGTGCTAAAGTGCTTTTTTCGATTTTTGGTGAGTTTTTGAAAATCTTTAGGCCAAAAACAAAGTGAAAAATCAAAATTTTACCAAATTGACCAAGAAAGCTGAAATTTAGGATATATCCTATTTTCGACATATCAAATCGATTGGAAACTGTTTCAAACCGTTTTGAGCAGTTCTGGAGCCTCCAGAAGATTTTTGAAACTCGAAATTCCCACAAAATTTCATCAAATGCAGTTGGAAAGCCGAAATTTACTCTGCAAACTAATTTCAATACGCTACGAAGTCAACTGCTGGTGGATTTCAAGTCGTTTTGGAGCCTCCAGTAACTTTTTGAATGTTTGTATGGCGTTTTTTGGAAAATTTAAATTTCCAGAAAGTAGCTGGAAGCTTCAAAACCATTTGAAATCACCATGTAGTCGACTTCATATCGTATTGAAATTAGTTTATGAAGTAAATTTCAGCTTGCTAACTCCATTTGAAAAAATTTTGTGGTATTTTCAAGTTTCAAAAATCCGGTGGAGACTCCAGTAATTTTCAAAAAGTCGCTGGAGGCTCCAAAACGACTTAAAATCCTCCAGCAGTTGACTTCGTAGCGTATTGAAACTAGTTTGCAAAGTAAATTTCGGCTTTCCAACTGCATTTGATGAAATTTTGTGGGAATTTCGAGTTTCAAAAATCTTCCGGAGGCTCCAGAACTGCTCAAAACAGGTTGAAACAGTTTCCAATCGATTTGGCATGTCGAAAATGGGGTATACTTATCCCAAATTTCAGCTTTCTTGGTCAATTTGGAAAAATTTTGATGTTTTACCTCATTATTTTTGGGCCTAAATTTGATTTTCAGAAATTCCCCAAAAATCGAAAAAGGCATTTCAGCACTTGAGATGTTGACAAGTGATGAATTTTTGCCTGATCTTCCGATATACCTTTGTACGTTGAACCGGGGGGGGGGTGCAATAGATTCTTATGCGGGCTCCCGGACTAAAAGACTCTCTTGTCAGCACGACTGCTGATTCTGAATATGAAAAATTAGTATTTCATAGCGTGGGGGGGGGGTGTCAAAAATTATTCAGGCTTTGTACTCAATTTTTTTTAGACAGAAAATTGGCTTTAGCAACTTTCAGCATCAGTAACCAAAAATGTGACATTTTCTTCCAAGAAGAATATTTTTTTTTTCAATTCCAGTGTTCAGGAGAGCAAAAATATCAAAGAAAAAGTACATAAAAAACGTCAATAGGTATCTGAACGGTGGTGGTTTCTCAAGGAGAGGGGAGGAGGGCAAAATCACATTAGCAAAATTTCCAACTTCACTTAGTAAAATTTCACGACTCACTTAACGTAAAAATCTGTTCATTTTTTTGCCAGAATTGCAAAAAAACAAATCAGTTTTACAGTTTCAAAATTACCAAAGAATCTTACTTTTTTTGCCTAAATTTCAAAAAGATCAAGTTTTTTGTCACAATTTGCTTAGAAGTTGTTTGTTTTGTTACTAAAATTGCAATAAATTCTTACCTTTTGAAATTAGGTTTTGGGATCATCGATTCATGTCACATTGATTTTTAGAATTTTTCTAAATTTGATCAAAACTTTGAAAGACCTTATGGCTTTAAGAGAAGCAGACCAAAAAACTTCTGGATCGTCAAAGGAAAATTGAAAGGCATTAACATATACATCACCGGTCCTCATTTCAAATCTTAAATTTTATTTTTCGAGTTTTAATGAATTTTAAAAAATGTATGTAAATTTGATTTGTTTTCTATGAAGAAGTATAGGTAAATTGCATCAAATTCGGGTAAAAAGCGGTAATTTAGTTTGTATCCCATTTTCGAATTTTTTGGCGGCAGTTTCGAGTTTCAAAAAAACCTCCAAAAGGATTTTGCAACTTTCCAGTTTTGGAAAAATTTGCAAGGTGGAATGGTCCAGTTCACTCCTTCTTTGTCTGAACAGATGGCATTGAATTCTTGAACCAACTGGACTGTTATAAAAGCTCCATTCTTAAAAGAGTTATTATGGTCCAGTTCACTCCTCCTTTACAGTCTGTACAGATGACATTGAATTCTTGAACCAACTGTACTAAGTATTATAAAAGCTCCGTTCTTAAAAGAGTTATTATGGTCCAGTTCACTCCTACTTTGTCTGAACAGATGGCATTGAATTCTTGAACCAACTGGACTGTTATAAAAGCTCCGTCCTTAAAAGAGTATTGCAATCCTGTAAAACAAAATTATTTCTCATAAAATTTTTGACATTATGCCAGACATTGAAAAACGGAAGAAAATCGATCAGTCGGTGTAAAATTGACTTTATGAAAACTTGGGGAAAAAATCTTGCCACCTTTCTGACATTGTGTCAGACTTATTAAAACGAGAAAAAATCTTGTTGATTTTTTGACATCGTGACAGTTTGAGAAAAAATTAATGAATTACCGAAATTATACCTATTAATTTTTCAAAAATTATTTTCTGATACCACAAAAATGCGATTTTCAATGTCCTGTAAAGGACAAGGAACCACGACGAGTCGACGACGACGATTTAGTGATCAGATTTTTTTCAAATTTGGAAAACATTGAGTTAACTTGAGCAAAAAACATTAATCCACGATTTACAATTTTCCTTTGAGAGAAGACTTCACACCCACTTATTTATCTTTTTTTACATTTTTTTTCAAAGGCTGGAAAATTCAAAAATTCACTGAATGCATTTTTGAAAATCGAAAATAAAGAACAAACCAATAAAAACTTTTTTCACTCCATTTAATCAAATTTCAATTTTTGAAAATGGACCAAGTAATCTTGAATTTTTGAAAATTCACCTAAAATCGCAAAATGAAATTTAGCCTCTGAAATCTTACCTGAAGGTATATTTGGATCTCTTTTTGAATTTTCTGTCAGGCCCAGAAAATATCTATCATCTCTCCAGTAAAAGTATCGTCTCTCGAATCAATCAGCATTTCCAACTGACTCGTAAAGCGACCGAATTTTTCAACCACCCTGTACCATACGATGACGTCTGACTGTCTACAATGCTCTTTCATTCGATATACGAAAAAATTAATACCCATATCAGACGATCAAATTGAGAGAAAAAAAATTGAAACGTTCGCGTTACATTGTAGATAATAAAAATTTACTGGCGAATAAAACATCAATTAGAAAATTATACGGATCAATATCTCAAACAGCCGAGAGCAAAGTTATACAAGATAAAACAAATTTAAAAAATTGTAATCTATCATTGACTCGTACTCGTATACTTTAAATACCACCAATCGAATGCGAAATTTTCCTCCTAATTCCTATAATTTTCCGGTTATTACTTTATCATTCGTATATCAATCTGAACCTCCCCTTTCTCCCCCTACCCCATCTGCATTACTCGCAATCATTTGATATACATTCTCGAAGCCGTGAGCTGCTCTTTGTTTCGAAAAATAATTTTATCTAAGGAAAAAATGAAGGCAAACGTACTCGTATATACATAGCAAGCGTACATTAATTTCAAAAAAACCCCTATATAACTGCGGTAATGAATACCTAGTTGTAGCAGAGCGTGAATAATACATTACCTCGAGCCATACGCCACGAAGATAATTTTCATTTTCTAGATTAATAATTGTGAGCTCGTGCTGCACCTGAGGACTGTATGTGTAGTATATCGTTCAATGACGTATCTAATTTCCTCCTTGCACTGTGTGCATGGTCATGCAAATGGCTAAAAATAGCTTAGAAAAAGTTGCAAAGGGTATTGGTGGGTATTGGGTAAGGTAAAAGTGAATGTATGTAGGTGAATTGGTCTGGATTTGGAATCAAGGACGAGAAACGTGTGAAAAAATTTCTGAAGATCTGCCCTCTGCTCCCTTCAGGTTGAAAAAAATCGAAAAATCGTCAAAAAATACATAGATACCTACATTAAAATGTAAAAATTTTCTGGGGCTGAATTTCGTTTTTGGAATTTTGAAAATTTTTTGAAAATTCAAGTTAGATTATAAAAAATACTAAAATTTGAAGATTGTAAAAAAATACTAAATTTTGACCTGATTGAGATAGAAATCTGAATTTATGACACTTTTTATGTCTCAGAATTACTCCGAAGACTGCGGTGATCATTTTTCGAATTTTTTGCAGTTACTTGAAGCATCTTCTATGAAATTTTCCAGAACCCGAAAAATTCAAAAATTCTACCAAGGCTCCTCAGTACTACTCAAAATCACCATTTGTCAATTTTGAAGGCAAAAAAAAATTTTTGCAATTTTTTTTACCAACATATTCGTGATAGACAAATTTGTGATTTTTTTTTAAATTGAAAAATTTATTGCTGTGATCAAAAATGCCAACGTTTTCCAAAGGTTTAGACCAGCTTGAGATAGTCTCGATCGAATTCGGTGCCAG
Organism: Planococcus citri; assembly: GCF_950023065.1. Taxonomy (NCBI): domain Eukaryota; kingdom Metazoa; phylum Arthropoda; class Insecta; order Hemiptera; family Pseudococcidae; genus Planococcus; species Planococcus citri. The sequence goes on along the minus strand of NC_088680.1, from coordinate 59,250,205 downwards.
GGAGGGGAGGGGGCTAAAACGAAAACTGAGAAAATCAAATTTCATCTCTCTACCAGAATTAAAATTATTTTAAGAATTTTTTATTTGAAAGTATTTTTGAATATTTACTCTTCTGATTTTTTTCTTCCAAGATTTTTCCTAGGGAAGGAAATTTCTCGTTCCAGCAAATTCACATTCGCCCAAAAAACAAACCAATTCAAGACCGTTGACCGTCGATTTGACGATTCAAGCCAGAGCCACGAGCATTTGTCATTCAATCAAACCCCTGCTGGTAAACCGATCTGTGTGTTTTCAAAGTGTGTACTATGTCGGTACAACCCACATCGAAGGTTTTGTTACCAAATTAGTTCCAATTTTCGATTGTTTTTTGTCTCGACACGAAATGTATTTTTGTAAAGGTACACGAAACCAGGCTACCAACCGCAGTCATACAAATCGGTACCTATTGTAACTAGGTGAACTTTTTGGCTTGGCGTACGATGGACGTCGGTAATTTGGTCGTCTACGTGAAATATCACACAACAGGGGGAGGGGTAATAACAGCTTATATGAAAATTACACCGACGACGACGTCGACTCCCCGATAATGCATACGTTAAAAAAACTGCACCTATTAAACGAACGCCCATAGGTTGCTTATAAAATGAACCTACACGTATATTATAGTAAGTACGATAGGTAGGTAAATATGTACGAGGTCCTAGGTACGTAGTACGTACGATATTGATATCATATTGCACAGTTCCGTTCGACGGTGGCATATGCTTTTTTTTCTATTATCTCTAATAAGTGTAATATACCGCAGTCACATCCCTCTATACTATAATTTCTTTATACTTTGATAAAAGCCCACCGCCGGCTGTCAATTGCATTTTTGTTCGCGTGCTATAGGGTGTAACGGTCGTCGATAAATTTTTGTTGTTCTAATATACGTGAACGACCGTTAAGTCCGATCATCAGGGTGGTTTTTAATTAACTCGAGTGACCCGCCTAAGCTACATTATTATGTACTTACAATAATATCTACGTATTTCACGATTTTTACCAGCTCGAGTTCGAGCCCCGAATTTACATAAATATCGCAGCACTGTAGTATAGCGTATATGAGTACGATATTATGGTATTGCTTTCGTCTGTTTCTCGTTTTGTCTGGTCTCGCGTTATAATGAAGCTATGAGAAATGGATTCATCTTACATTCCCTGCAGGGCCTACACTCTAGTACAGTACACACCAGATTTAAATCATATTTTTTAAGTACTTCCTTTAAAATATACTCTCATATCCGTGGTACAATATGCGGTCGTTGTCGTTGTTTTTTTCCTAATATGATACCGGGTATAAGTTAAGAGTGAGTGTACCAAGACCAACCATGTACCTATAAACAAATAGAATAACGAACCTTTTTCCTCATTTGGAACCGGAGAAGAAGGAACTAAACAGGTATGGGCTAAAGGACAAATAAATCGCTCTATGGGAAAGTTGATATTCCAAGTTACGAGAATAAATCATTTTTGGACTGATCTGGAGCTCCCAAGAAATTTTGACCAGAAATTTAGAATTATTCTAAAAAGCATTATACTACATTGGGGTGGATCTCCCCTCCAAAAAAACAAAAAAAAAACGGTGGATTTTGACTAGATTCGGCAGAAACTTTCATTTTGAGTTGTAAGTTATTCAGAAAAATGTTTGTTTCGCAGGTGCTCCTGGAGGAGAGAAATGAGTCCTCAGAGAGGAGACATTTTCGAAAAAAATCATTGTTTTTTCGCTTCTGTCGCTACTCAACCTACTTTGGAAAAAATTGCCTACCCTCATATGAAAATATTTGCTTATTTTTAGAAAAGTTTTTTTTCAAGTTGGCAGTAATGACTAAATTGAGAGTCCATTCCTGCTAGTGGAGTGGCAAACAGCTGAAATACAGAAGAAAACTGCATTTGATGAAAGAAGTGTGAATTTTGATATGATGAATTTTTGAACCAAAATGAAGTTTTTAAGACCGGGAGCCACTCGAGCTCCCCCCTCCCTCGAGGGGGGTGGGGCTTACAATTTTTAAAATTTTCCTGTGGATAGAGTTTTAATCAGAAATTCAATATTATGGTGTCTGCTGTTAGATATTGATCAGCATTTTCTATTTTCACCATTGAAACCATCGTCCCCCCTCTCCCCCTTGCGTGGGGCTCAGCCCTTCAAAATGTGGATCTGGAAGACGTTGAGATTCGGAAATGTAATTTTGTGAAATTATACTAAGTAAAGTGTACAAATAATTTTGGTGGTTCATTTTTCGGCTCCCTCCCCCCTCTGCCCCCTGTGGCACCTCAAAACTTGAAAAACGTGCAAAATTGCCACTTTAATGCCAAAACATGGTGGAAACGGTGAGCTAAATGCTAATTCTTATTGAAACTGGTAAGAAACATTTATTGAAAGCAGTACGTAACGCGAAAAATGATGACTCCCCCCTTTACGCGTCCCCATCAACCACTAATTGCAAAAAATACCCTACTGGTCAAAATTCCATTAGAATTGAAATATTACACCAGTTACTGTTCAATATTGATCGATATGTTCCGCTAAAAGTGTCGGAATCATCGCATACCTCCCACCCCCTTATGGGGGTAGACCCCTAAAATGTGGAGTCGATGAAAAACCCACTTATGGAACTGAAATTCTGTAAATATGTACTTCTCTGGTCATGGGAATATACGAATGGTCCATTTCATCGATTACATTCCTCACCCCGCCCCCGCCCCTCCCCCTTTATATACCATTATACAAAATGTCATCATAAAGTAACCCCTCCTGCTTTGTAGCACGCTCCATAGAAAAGTTACAGAAGTCGTTGTACACTTAATGGATAGAGAATTTCATCAGCTTTCCAACGATATGTTTGTGATCATTGTGAGATGAAGGCAAGGGTGACCAATGTGACCATTTGTCAAAAATTCGACGTTTGCTTCTTGCTTGAACCAAACGCCCCCAGAGCTTCATTCACTTTATTGGACACAAGTTCGTTCGTTTTCATCTCACAATGATCACAAACATATCGCTGGAAAGCTGATAAAATTCTCTATCGATCGAGTATAAAATAACTTCTGTAATATAACGTTCCTCTGAAGCGCGACACAAAGTAGGAGATTGAAAATTCAAAAATTGCTTTCAAATGAACCGACCGCCCTAACCAGGGTGTCTATTGGATTTGAAAAATCAAATTCCTTGCTATTTCCTTGTTTTTCTTTGCCATTTTCCTTGCTTCAAATTTGAGTTTAAGAAGACAATCCCCTCCCCCTTGTGTGTAGGTACTCGTTTTGTAGGAAGTTTCTCGACGTTTTTTTCAATCAGTTTCATGCTGACGGAACATTACAAAGAATTAAAAATGTATAACAACACGAAGACAATTAAAGATGAGCTTCACAACAATTCGACTTGAAATTGTCGTTTGATGTAGAAGAAAAATATCAATTTCACCCATTGATACAACATTCATATGGCTAATCAAAATTTTTATAATTTTTTGGATTTTTGGAGCCCCCATATGTGAAATTTGTTTATTTCAAAACAAGAAACAATTTGCCCGAGCGAAGCGAGGGCGAGAGCTTCGAGGGGTGTAAACACGATGTTTTTTTTTACAAAGAGTTCATTTTTTGGATTTTAGAATGTTAGCATTTGAATTATGTTTTTTGGAAGGAAATTGATTTCGAAAAAGAAAACAGCGCAGGCCCAAGCGAGGGCTCAAGCTTTTGAGGATTTGTATTTCACTGGGGAATGAAAACGATTTTTTTTTTGAAGAGTTCATTTTTTGGTTATAATACTTGGTTTTTTCTCTAAAATGCTCATCTTGGACTTCTTGGTACTGAAAAAGTAAAGAAAACAAGCCCGAACGAAGTGAGGGCAGACGATTTCGGAAATTTGTTTTTGGAAAGAAAAAAAACTGGGTTTTCTTTCATAATAAGCTCTTATTCGAAAATTTGCCGAATTTTACCGAACTTTCCGAATCGATTTCAAAGCAAAGTGAGGGCAAACGTTTTTAAAATTGATAATAATTCAAGAAGTTAGTAAGTATAAGACCATTATTTATGCTTTTTTTCAATTTTCACCTTTCACTTTCGACTTGTTTAATTAAAGACTTGTCAAACAAAATAATTCAGCCCGAGCGAAGCGAGGGCATAGGCTTTTGAAAATTTATGATTCAAAAAGTTGAAATCAACAATTTTTAATGAGAAAAATTACAAGAACAAAAATGGAAAATGCATTATGAAATTGAAAATTCAAGAGGAACTTTTTTAAAAAATCCTTGCTATCACACAGAAATTGTCAAAATCCCTGCTATTTTCCTGCTTCCTTGCTACCTCAAGTGAAATCAATGCTATTTCCTTGTTTTCCTCGTTTTTCTTGCCAGTAGACACCCTGCCACCCTTCATTCACATTATTGGACGCAGGTTCGCTTGTTTTCATCTCACAATGATCACAAACATACCGCTGGAAAGCTGATAAAATTCTCTATCGATCGAGTATAAAACAACTTCTGTAATGTAACGTTCCTCTGAAGCGCGACACAATATAGGAGATAGAAAATTCAAAAATTGGTTTTGCATGGACCAACAACCCAAACCTTCATTCACTTTATTGGACACAGGTTCGCTTGTTATCATCTCACAATGATCACAAACATATCGTTGGAAAGCTGATGAAATTCTCTATCCATTAAGTGTACAACGACTTCTGTAACTTTTCTATGGAGCGTGCTACAAAGCAGGAGGGGTTACTTTATGATGACATTTTGTATAATGGTATATAAAGGGGGAGGGGCGGGGGCGGGGTGAGGAATGTAATCGATGAAATGGACCATTCGTATATTCCCATGACCAGAGAAGTACATATTTACAGAATTTCAGTTCCATAAGTGGGTTTTTCATCGACTCCACATTTTAGGGGTCTACCCCCATAAGGGGGTGGGAGGTATGCGATGATTCCGACACTTTTAGCGGAACATATCGATCAATATTGAACAGTAACTGGTGTAATATTTCAATTCTAATGGAATTTTGACCAGTAGGGTATTTTTTGCAATTAGTGGTTGATGGGGACGCGTAAAGGGGGGAGTCATCATTTTTCGCGTTACGTACTGCTTTCAATAAATGTTTCTTACCAGTTTCAATAAGAATTAGCATTTAGCTCACCGTTTCCACCATGTTTTGGCATTAAAGTGGCAATTTTGCACGTTTTTCAAGTTTTGAGGTGCCACAGGGGGCAGAGGGGGGAGGGAGCCGAAAAATGAACCACCAAAATTATTTGTACACTTTACTTAGTATAATTTCACAAAATTACATTTCCGAATCTCAACGTCTTCCAGATCCACATTTTGAAGGGCTGAGCCCCACGCAAGGGGGAGAGGGGGGACGATGGTTTCAATGGTGAAAATAGAAAATGCTGATCAATATCTAACAGCAGACACCATAATATTGAATTTCTGATTGAAACTCTATCCACAGGAAAATTTTAAAAATTGTAAGCCCCACCCCCCTCGAGGGAGGGGAGAGCTCGAGTGGCTCCCGGTCTTAAAAACTTCATTTTGGTTCAAAAATTCATCATACCAAAATTCACGCTTCTTTCATCAAATGCAGTTTTTTTTTCATTTGCCACTCCACTATGCCCTCCAAAGGCACCTTAGGAGCTAAACAATTTTCTGAGCAGTTTTTTAAACTCAAAATGAAGTTCTCTGCTGAATTTGGTCAAAATTCGCCGACATGTTTTTTCACGATCTACCCTATTACACATAAGTAATAAGTATAATCAACTTTGGTAGCTGAAAATTTAATCCTATCATAAGTTCAATATTTTGAATCAATCAAGGCAGGCGAAACGCAAATCCGAAGTGAAGGGCTGAAAATTATATTTTTTTGAAAGATGAAAATCTCAAATTTGAAAAATAATCCCAAGTCTGTCCATTTTTGCAGTCAACTTCACCTGTCAGCTGCTAGAGGCTCCAGATCGACTCGAAAGTGGTTGTAATTGTTATTAGGGCGGGGGGGCCTTTAGGGAGAGGAAGAGTTATGAGCAATTTTTCAAAATGAAAGATGCGATTTTGGATTTTTTTGAAATTTTAGATTTTTAACTGGCGATTCTCCTGTCCTCAGGCAATATCATAATTAGCCGTACTGCCTTGTTTGACTAGTTCTGAAAATAAAAATGATGGAGAATTTTGATCAAATTCAATGAAAACTTTCATTTTGAGTTGAAAGCCATCCAGAAAAAAATTTTAGCTCTGGAAGTGATCCTGAAGGGGAGATATACTTATAAGGTCTTCAAAGAGGGAGAGCCCCCATTCAATCTGTTCTGGGAACAATTGTTCACTTCCAAAAGTTAGTATTTTAAGATTCCGCGTCGATCTAAGCCATTGTCATCAAAATCCAAGACTACTTTTAGGGTTCTACTGAGCGGTTAAAAATTCTCAAATCGTTTATTTTTGAGGAAATTCATGTTTTGAAATTTTTTTTCTCAAACTTTTCGTATTAACCATGGAAAAACATTGAAAGATGTTATTTCTGAAACTGGGTAAATATTTTGGAATACAGTGGTGTCAATTTTTTAGTCATTCTCATTATTGTCAATTTAAAAAAACACAAACCGAAAAAAATTGATAATTTGGATATTTTTCTAGATTTTTGAAATTCGTTCTTTTTTTTTTTTTTTTTTGGGGTGTTTATAATTACAAGATTATTACACCCGTAAGGGGGGGGGGGGGTTAGATTTGGTTTGTGAGGCCGATGTTTTCTACTAGGGAGATGAATTTTTGTATTTCTGAGGGATCGTCAGGGATAGTAGGTGGGTTTTCTTTTATCTGTAGTGTAAGTCTGTTTTGTTTTAGTTGGGGACAGTTGAAAAGTATGTGTTGGATGGATATGGGTTCGTTTCTGCAAAATTGGCATGAGGGTTTTGGTTCTTTTTGGTATAAGTGGTTATGAGTAATTTTTGTGTGGCCTATTCTTAGTCTGGTAATCAGGATTTCTTCTTTTCTGTTCAGGTGGCCTAGATTTTTCCAGGGGAGAGTAGTTTTTTTATGTTGGAAGAGTTTGTTTGAAGTTTGTTGTGACCAAAAGTTCTGCCAGTTAGTAAATGTGTTGTGAGTGATTAGAGATTTAATGTCATCAGGAGTGAGAGTGGTAAGAGGGGAGGGGGTAGCGGCTGTTTTTGCTAATCTATCAACAGTTTCGTTTCCAGTGATACCTATGTGGCTGGGAACATACATGAAGCTAATTGAGTAATCATAATATTGGAGGTTAAAAAGGGACTTATGTATGTCTTGGACTATGGGGTGGTCAGAAAAAATGTTTTGAATGGATAGCAGTGAACTTAGTGAGTCGCTTTGGATTAAGAATTTTTTATTTTCTGATTGAATGGAAATTATATCTATTAGGCAATGTTTTATGGCAGTGAGTTCAGCAGTAAAAATTGAGGCGCAGTTGTGAATTTTGAAACTGAGAACTTTGTCATTAATTGAGTAAGCATAACCAGTATGAATATTAGTAATTTTTGAACCATCTGTGAAGCATAAGTTATATTTAGTATAGTTTGATAACAGTTCTAAATAATGACTCTTGATTAATAATGGGGAGTGATCATGTTTTGGGTAGTTTCTTAAGTAGAATTCCATCTGTATAGGTTTGAGAGACCAAGGGGGATAAGATATTGGTTGATGTATTAGGTTTTTTAGGTCAATTTGTAGGTTGTTCATATTTTTGATAAATTCTGGGATTGGACCTGAAGTATGGAGGAAATGCTGAGAGCTGTAGACATTGAGTGACCTTTGAAGAGGGTGAGATGGATTAATTGCAACAGTTGTTAAGAATTTGTTTGTCATGAGAATTATCCTAAAATCAGGAGGAAGCTCTGCAGCTTCACAATAAATACTATCAATTGGAGACGAATAGAGAGCACCTATGCAGATGCGCAAGGAGGAATTTTGAACAGTTTTGAGAATGTTAGTAGTTTTATTTGACAGGTTTGTAAAGCATGGACTTCCATATTCAATTTTACTACGTATCAGAGCTTTGTACAAGTGAAGTAATAGTTGGCGTGATGGGTTATACTTTGGATTTTTAACAATTTTTAGTAAATTTAGACGTTTGTTAAGTTGAGCTTTTATGTTGAGAAAATGAGGCGTCCAAGTAAGTTTTTTATCAAAAGTAAGTCCAAGGAATTTAGTGGTTGGTTTAAAAACTAAAGGATGTCCTTTGAATTCAAGGATAGGTTCTGGGTAGGTTTTATTTCTCTTGGTAAAAAGTATACAGTGAGTTTTAGATTCAGAAAATGTTAGTCCATTTGTTTCAGCCCATTTTTCAATACAATTTAGAGTTTTTTGGATAATTTCTGAGGCTAGTTTGATGTTGTTTGAACGTATTGAAATGTTTATATCATCTGCAAAAATTCTTAAGGAAAGAGGTTGAGGAATAATACTACAGATGTCATCAATTAGGAGTATAAATAGGATGGTGCTAAGCACAGAGCCTTGAGGGACTCCATTTTCAATATCAAAAAGTTCAGAGTATGTATTTTCAATTCTGACTCTAAAGGTACGATTTGATAAAAAGTTTTGAATAAAGTAAGCTAAATGCCCTCGAATCCCTATAGAATGTATTTTTTGAAGTATTTTGTATCTCCATGCTTTGTCAAAAGCTTTTTCAAGATCAAAGAAGACTGAGAGTACAAATTCTTTATTTTGAAAGGCAGTATTGATTTCCTGTGTAAGACTAAATAGATGGTCCAGAGTAGATCTTTTTTTCCGAAAGCCACTTTGAAAAGAACTGAGGGAATTTGTAGAGTCAATATACCAAGTAAGACGTTTCATAACCATTTTTTCTAGAATTTTACATGGGACAGAAGTTAAAGAAATAGGCCTGTAACTGGAGGGAAGGTGAATATTTTTCTCAGGTTTAAGTATGGGAATGACAGTTGCAGTTTTCCATGTTTGAGGGAAGGAATCAGAAGACCAGATTATATTATAGAGGTTTAGTAAGTCATTTTTACTGGTGTTAGAAAGATGTTTCAGCATATATGGATGAATATCATCTGGTCCAGGTGATGAATTTTTGATGTTGTGGTTTAAACAGTACAGTAGTTCGTTTATAGAGAAAGGTGCATTATATGGTTCAAGGTTATCAGATGAAAAATCAAGTACTAAATTTTCAGTTTGGTTTTTGATTGTTTGAAAAGCTTCACTATAGGAACTTGTTGCTGAGACTTTAGAAAAAGATTGAGCCATGGTGTTAGTTATGTTATCTAATGAAGTAATAATGTCATTGTTGTGGAGAAGATATGAAATGTCAGATGGGACATAGCAGCCTTTTAATATTTTTATTTTAGTCCACATTTCTTTTATACTAGTACTGTGAGTGATATTCAACATGAATTTGGTCCAACTATCCCTTTGTTTTGATAGATTTGTTCGGCGAGCAATTGCTCTTTTTTTCTTAAAGTCTATGAGATTGTCAGTAGAAGGATATTTTTTGAATTTTCTTAAAGATCTTTTTCTTTCTTGAATAGCAATTTTCAACTCTGGACACCACCAGGGTACAGATTTTTTAGGGACCTTTGAAGAAGATTTAGGAATGGTTTTGATAGCAGCTTGAATGATTGAATCAGTGAAGTACTGAACAATAGAGTCAAGGTCTTGACAAGAGAAATCTAATGAAAGCACTTCTTTATTAAAATGAGACCAATTTGCCTTATCTAGTATCCATTTTGGAAATTTTGCTTTTGTGGGATTATGAATTTGATTTGGAATGGAAATGGTAATGGGAAAATGATCACTGTGTTGAAGATCATCTTGGGGGTTCCAGTCTAAAAGGTGTGAAATATTTGGAGAGCAGAAGGTCAAATCAATATTTGAGAAAGTACCATTTGATATATTAAAGTGAGTAGGTTTTGAAGAATTGAGGAGAAAAATATCATTTTTTGATAAGAATTTCTCTATAACATTGCCTCGATTATTGTTTGAATTTGATCCCCAAATTTTTGAATGAGCATTAAAATCACCAAGTACAATGTATGGTTTAGGTAATTGTATGAGAAGGTTTTCTAGTTCTTGTAAGGTTATGTTTTGATGAGGGGGAATGTAAATATTGCAAATTGTGAGGTTTTTTATGCTATAGTGTGGGGTATTTATAGTTACAGCATTGGCTTGGAAGTTACCTAAGAAGATATTTAGTTGGGATGATGTAATTGTATTTTTGATATAAATGGCTGTGCCACCACAAGCTTTATCACCTCCTGGGAAGTCAAAACGGAAAGAAGAGTAATTTTTGAGCCTAAAGTTATGGTGAGAGCGTAAGTGTGTTTCTTGAAGGGCAATTATTTCAGGATTTTGGTGGTAAACTAGGGTTTTGAGCTCACTCAAATGACTATATATGCCATTTATGTTCCATTGAATCAAAAAAGTCATATTTGTATGATTTTAGTTGATATGTGATTTTTAGATTTTCCAGAATGAGGGGGGGGGGGGGGGGGTCAAGAACTTCAGGCTGAGTATCAGTATAAACTATAGTAACTAATAACATATGATAATCTAGAATACAGAACTTAAAACCTACTCAATAACTTTAGTTTGTACAAAGATTGAGAAGATAATAATACTTAACAGCTCATAGGAGACATTTAACAAACATGTAGCTATAGTATGAGAAAGAAATGACATTACATACATGTTACAACAGTACATCTTTTCAAATATTTAGTAAAAAAAAAAAAAAAAAAAACATTCTGTCTGGTTGATGCCATTACTCAGAAGTTGAATCACCATCAGTTTCCATTTTCTGGACATTATCTTTTGAAATCTTCTTTCGGAGCTTGGTAAAACGAGTCTTCATAGTTCTAGTATCAAGATGTGGGTAATTCTGGTTCAAGATTTTCACTACACCATCCATGTCATTTGTAAATTGTGTAATTGTTGACATTGGGTCACTTTGTCCTTTCAACATATCCATCATAACTAGAAAATTCGAAAATGATATTGGATATTCCTTTTCATGTAATTTGAAATTTTCTTCTATTGATTTGAGCTGCTCTTTTATGGAAATTGGTTCATCTTCAGCTTTCATTTTCTTGGAATCACTGGTCTTTATAACTTTTAAGGTTGGATTGATTTCATTTGTTTCAAGTTGTTTTGGATTTAGGGATGGATTTTGGGTTTGAGAAATATCAGTATTAATAGAAGAAATTGAAGATTCAGAGTAAATTGATAAAGGTCTTTTCATAACTTGTGACTGGGAAGTACTAGGAATCTCAATTTCACTGGATTTGGTCAGGTTTACTGGCTGAGTCTGTTTTAGGAGCTCACTGAAAAGAGATTCATGGCTAGGTTCAAAATTATCAGATGGAGTTTGCACATTCACATTTTGTTCTTCAGGTTTATTTGCAGGTTCATTATCTGGAACTGTTTTTGTGAGTTTATTCTCATTAGATTCATCTTCAGGAATTTCAGAGATGGTTACATTTGAGACTTTTGAGTCATCATTATTTTCTGTTTGTATTGTTGAAGCATCTGAATTCTTTGCAGCATTTTCATAGCTATATTGACACTGGTTTGAGGTGTGACCAAATTCATGGCATATAAAACATTTGATTTTTGTGTCATTGAAAAATATCCGATATTGGTCCTCTTCATAGTTGATTAGAACAGATGGAGGAAGTTTATTTGCAGTATCTTCTGTGATAAATACTGACCTTCTCTCAGATAAAACTGATCGGAGGTTGGTCTGCATAGTAAGGTGAAGAAAGTTCATTTTTGTTGCAGGTACAGCTCCATGGGCAGTTATAACGTTGAGGATAACATCATGTGGTACATGAGGAGGTACATTCGAAATTATAATTTTTTTATTTTTGGTCATGTATGGTCTGGCTCGGATTATTTTTCTATCTATTTCCAAGGTACCATCTGTTTCAAGAAACTGCTTGGCTAGGTCAGCTGATTTTAGGTACATTCTTACCCTTTGTTCTGAGATAACACCACAGTGTAAAATATTTTCAACACCTATTTTAGCGGACATTTTTTCAGCATAATAAGTGGCATTTGTACCTGGTATGTGTTGAAAGATGATGGCTTGATCTTTAGTAGGAAATATTTCTTGGCTCACAGCATTTGAGAACGTTTTTACTGGTCTGTTGTCAGCACCAGTGGTTGGTGAGGAGGGTGTGGAAGGCATAATACGAAGATAGGTACCGGCTCAGCTGTGCTGAGGCCGGATTTATCACACTAACGTTTATCCGATGATATTTGCTTTTATCTTATCATAAAAACGAGATAAAAACGCGTGAGAACCAACAATAGGTAAATAAACGAATAGCTATACACAAGTACAGAGAGAACTACACAGCAAGAAACGTATTTCTCGGAACACGTTAGCAAAACGAATGTGAAATTCGTTCTTAATGACTAAAAAATGGGCACCTTTGCATTCCTATGTTTTTGCTTCGTTAGTGTGAAGTATTTCAGATGAAAAAATTTTCAAAACACAATTTTATCCAGAAATGAGCGATTTTTAAATTTTTAACCGCTCAGTAGAACCCTAATAGTGGCATTTTGGATTTAAATGGCAAAGATTTTTAGACTGACTAAAAAATGGGCACCTTTGCATTCCTATGTTTTTGCTTCGTTAGTGTGAAGTATTTCAGATGAAAAAATTTTCAAAACACAATTTTATCCAGAAATGAGCGATTTTTAAATTTTTAACCGCTCAGTAGAACCCTAATAGTGGCATTTTGGATTTAAATGGCAAAGATTTTTAGACAATTTTGATTTTTTAAAAAAATAACCAAAAAAAATAGTTTAGATAATTCTGGTCCCAAACAGATTTTTCTGATTTGTATTTGTATTTATTTAAAAAAGTTGGTATTCAGATTAATTCTTGGCATTTTTCAATAATCTAAGCACTTAGCAGCCTGTGCAAAATTTTACCCAAATGAAATACGAGTATTTTCTCAAATTTTGGTCTTTTTTAAAGGGAAATGTATAATGGCACGACAGAAAAATATATAGAACGACAGCAAAGTTCAACGACGAAATAGGGCGTTTGCACGACAGCCATAAATGCACGACGGCATAAGTGATTTGAACGACGAATTTAGTAGGTTTTTGAACGACGGCTAGTGTAACGACAGAGATATTCAATTCGCACGCCGAAAAAAAAGAATTCCCGACAATAGTACTTGTAGAATAACCTTTGAATTTTATGAGATAAATGAGACACGAAACACTTAAGACGGACTTACGGAAGGAAAGAAGGGAGGTAAGATACCTCCCAGTAGCTAGATTAATTCATAATCTCCAAAAAATAAGAAGCTTAGGGGAGGAAAGGGGGTTCATGTGTCCTAAGCTTTTTTTATTTATTAAAGTTTGCCGAATTCGACAATTTTTTTGACAGAAAAGTCTATGTAAATACACAAATTTAATTTTTGGAATCCGATAATCCGAAGGACTCGGGATAGACTAATGAGCGAGAGAAGGAGAGGGGTTAAATGCTCCAAAATTTAGAAAATGGTATTTTAATACGTTTGATCATCACATTGACTTCTTAGATCCTATGAGTAAGCGAAGCGAGCCCCGAAGAATAATTTTGACCCCGTGTGAACCCTTTTTCAGAGGAGGGGGCTTCATGTAACCCAAATTTTTAAAAATCATGACAATTTTCCGAATTCGAGGATTTTTTGACTGAATTTGAATAAATACTCGGATTGTACTTGGGATTCCAGAGACTCGAGACGGACGTAAAATTGATGTGTACAAAAATGTTGTGAATTTTTTTTAATCTGTCGTGTACTTTTTTTAAACCTGTCGTTGACTGCCGTCGGTCTACTTTTTATTTTCCGTCGCTGACTTTTTTATATTGTCGTTCAATTCTTATATGGTCGCTGAATAAGATTATTTCGTCGTTCAACTTTTTTTTTGTCGTTCAATTCTTATATGGCCGGGCATTATATTACTTTGTCGTGAAAACCACCTGTTTTCGTCGTTGGAACACCCTAAATTGTCGTGCCGATAAATCCCACCCTGTTTTAAATGGTCCATCAATTTTTGATATTTTTGAGTGATTTGCTCAATCAATTTTTTATGTACAATTTTTATGATACTTTCTTTGTAAATAATAATTTCTGGCTCTTTATTGAACGTCGAGATCGTCAGAATTTTTACTTTGGCCTTCGAACATTATTATTTCGTATACTTATCGGTTGATTGATCAATGCGTAATTTTATTTCTATAACTAATCCACCTTAATTTTTCTATGTTTCAGGTGAGTACAATTTTTTTTCCGAAAATGATAGAATATGAATTCGCGTATGAGAATAAGTAAGTATGTACATAATATTGTATGTAATCCTTATGAGAAAAGTTACGTAAGTCACTTCTACACCTGTGTCCTTTTATTTTTAATACTTAGCAAATCAAAAAAAAAATCTAAAATCACGAAATTTGAAAATCAGTCAAAATAAATTATCTGTCAGGTTTGAATTGAGGTGACCTGATTTTTCGAATACGAATTTGGAGACAGTATATCAAATTTTCAAATTCACAAACGATTTTGATTTTTAATGAATTTAAAAAAAAAAAAAATTGGTCAAAAATGGAAAAAAATCAAAATTTTACCAAATGGATCAAGAAAGCTGAAATTTGGTATGTGCCCTGTTTTTGACCCTCTAAATCGATTTGAAACGGTTTCGAGCCATTTTGAGTGTGAGTTCCGGAGCACCCTAGCAGATTTTTGAAAATTGAAAATTCCACAATATTTTACCTAATTGAGTTGTTGAAATGAAATTCATTTTAGTACCTCATTTTTAATATGCTGAGTCGATTGGAGGTGGTTTCAGGCTGTTCTGGAGGCTTCGGGTATATTTTGGAACTATCAGATTTTCTAAAAAGTGGTCTAGAAACTGTTCAAATTAACTTTAGCGTCATTTTTTCCAATTTCAATTTTTTATTTTGAAAATTTTCCTGTGAGAAATTTGATATTGAAAGGTAGTAAAACAGTAGTGATTTTTTCAAAAAAAATATCTTTAGATACCATGAAAAATGGACGTACCTATTTTATATTCATTTTTCGAAAAATTTTTGCTCTGGCGATAATTTTATCTTTATTTTTATAAAATCATCACATACCTACTCGTATCACAAAAAGTTTTCAGAAAATCCTCACCTCGTGAGTAATTCTTCCAGATAAAGCATCTTCACATCGTATCCTTTGGATTTCACTGAAATGGAAAATCACAAACCACTAAAATCTGTTCCTTTCCAACAATAAAACCCATTGCACGAGGTAATTCTCATTCATCGCTAGTTTATCGTATATAGTGTCACTCCACCATTTATGGATCCTGTAGATAGGACTTTAATCCTGCAATAAACTATTCGCTTACACCACCTCACACACTAACACCATTAACCATCCCACATCCTCGCTTTTTGATAGAAGCCCTTCATTTGCGTAGGTCGATATTATTCGTACCGGTTATTTCTCGATACGAGAATTTTGGGTAATTTTTTTTGTATAAGTATATATTTTTGAAAGCATTTAGGGGAGTTATCCTATATTTAAGAACGCATCTGGCAACAAGACATAATTTTTCTACAGCTTCTTGGTCCGCGCCATAAAATATTCACCTGCGACCTTAAAAGTGTCCAAGAAGCACTTTATGTCCTCGTTAAATATTCTTAATTATCTTCACCATCATCGCCATCGACGTTCGAGTTGACTTTTCACGCGTCTGTCAGATCGTTAAAGTTATCTAAACTAGAAGCGTACCCAGGTCTAGGTAATAGACAAAAAAAAAAAAAAAGAACTGCGAAGAGCTGACAAGTTTTTCAGATAATATAACACCATACCATGTATATACTCGTATGTATAGGAAGACGATGACGATGGACATGGACAAGGCGACTCGACGTTTACGTTTACTGCACAACATCCTCATTATAGTATGGGTTTAATAGGCGATGTGTATGGTATGGTGTTGTGGATTGTGCATGTTGAACCTTAGGCACATGGTCGACATAAATTAGCCACTGTATAGTGTAGTTTATGTATACATATACAACACCCTAAGCAATGCACTGAAGACACAGACAATAGCTGACAGGAAAAAAAACACACGCAGCAAATATATGTATTTATCGAACCTTTAAATACGATAGCTAATTACCGCAGATAAATTTATATACGACTAGGTGCTGTTTGCAAATATATCGAGAATAATTCTCGGATCCAGATGGTCGACAATATTTACCAAATATCAGCTCGTTTTGTCCCATAGTGACATAAACCTTATGCCGGAATACGCTAATTAGATTCCACATTTGAGAGGTCCAACTTCCCCAGACAGGTCGAGCCCATGTACGTAGGAAGTTTACAACCCACTGGTAATTTTTCACCGAAAAAAAAAAAAAAGAAATCACCTCGGATGAACCACCTTAAACATCTTCACACCGCATTATTTTTTCCAGACCGTATTAAATTCTCGGCAGGTATCTTCGAGGTGTTTCGACTGGTGGTCGGAGACGCGAAGAAGGGAATTTATGTTGCCACGCTGTCTCACACAGAGCGTATTTATATTTTCAATACGTTTTTCGGTAGATAACGCAGCTTCGCGTTGACCAAACTATAAAAGTATTCCTTTTTTAAATACGTACGTATTATTATTTTTCACGGTCATTTCTGCACGATTCTTAAATTTAAGTATAACAATGGAAAGCCCATTTTGTACGGGGTATTTTCTTCATTGAAATCGTGTTTGAACACCTGCGTATTTTTTTCCCTCTCTCGTCTTTTCTGCTCCTCTGTACCTATACTCTGTTCTGTGGCTCAAACCGACACCAAAAAATTATTCCAAGCCGATGAATTAGCCAGTCACTTTGTGCACTTGTTTTGAAAAGCTAAGCTTTTACTCGTCTTAATGGTTTCTTAATGACTCGGCTATAATTACATCTTGACCAAAACTGCTCTGTCTCTACATCAATCTCTCAATCGGATGTTTGGTTCATCATAAATGTACTCGTAGTATAAAAGTAAGCATTTTTAATTAGCCTAAACATCGAAAGGCGGGTCCGAGCTGGGAGATATATATATTTTTTTTATACGAAGCATTAATAATTATTAATTTTTGATTTGGAGAAAACGTCTCTCTCTCTTTGTCTAGCTTTATACAGGCTATGGCTTAATGATTTCGTTCGTCTTCGCGTACGTAATATTCAATTCGTCCATTTCCCAGCGATTAAATCTTCTTTTTTGGGCTTGGTCATCGGTAAAGCACCAACGCCCACCTTGAAAAAGTAATTATTTTTATGAACGGATGAATAGGACGGGCTCGGATTGCGATACGGGCCATCTACGATGCTCAAAATACTACCATATAATGCTGCGAGGGGTTTTCCTAATTACACCCCTATTATTGTATAATGTAGTTCTGGTGTTCTAGCATAGTATAGCAAATTTTTGTTTTTTTTCGTAGTGGGTGTTGAAAAAATTATATCGAATTTTGGATGAAATGAAAAATTAATGTTGATAAAAAAGTAGGTAATTTGATTGGAGTGAAATTTGATTTAAAAAATCCTTGATTCTTAGCTCAAAATTTCAAATCAAAATGCAATTTTAAAACTGGATCCTAAAATTGAAAATTCCAATCCAAGTTATTATTTTTTTTATCAAAGTTAATGGGAGGAAATCGCTTTAGTCCGGCATATGACCAGGGACGAAACTAAGGGGGGGACCCCCCCAGTCACTATGGATAGTCCGAAAATTCGGTAAAAATTGGTTTAGTCGGCAATTGCCGACTTTGCCAAAATTTGCCGACTTTGCTGAGACTCGACAAAGTCGATAAGTTTTAAAAATTGTTTGTCCTAATAAAGAGGCTTATTTGCCGACTTTTATGGAACTTGGAATAGCACATTTTTAAAAATTTTTGCCGTCGCTTCGCTCGGGCTGAATACTATTCTATTTCTAAATTTTTGTACCTGGGAAAAATCTGTTATAGGTAGAGGTACTCTTCTAAATATTAAGATTTGTGAGAAAGTAATAATTTACTTATACTAGGTACTTGAATTATGAATTTTCAAATACTTCAGCTCTCGCTTCGCTCAGGTGTGTTGTTTTTTTATTCAAAATCAAACTATCTAAAATCAACTACATATTCAAACTTTTAAAAAATGTTTGAATCCAAAAATAAACTCCTCACATAGAGAAAAAAAATGTTTTTTTACTTCTCGAAATACAAAATTTTGAGAGCTTTGCCCTCACTTCGTTTGGACCTTTTTGCTTTTCTTTTTTGGAGCTGAAATTTCTAAAAAAAAAATCAATCAAATTCTGGAAATTTCAAACCGAAAAAATCAACCTCCTCCCATGAAAAATCATTGTTCTTTTACTTATAAAAATAAAAATTTTCAACAGCTTTTGCCCTCTCTACGCTCGGGCCAATTTGTTTATCTATTTTCATTTTTATAAATCGAAAAAATTCAGCTTAAGGCTTCTTAAAATTGAAAAATGTACATGCAAATTTTTATGTCATAATAGGCTATGAATATAACCTAATACCCACATAGGTATGTGTTGAGTATATCAATTGGTAAACTTTTCTTCTCACCAGATTTTTATTTCACATTGAAAAACTCACTGTTTTAGTCGGCAAAATAGGTATTTTTTTTGTCATATCAGTCGGCAAATTTTTGGTCGAATACCCCCCCCCCCCCCCCCCCGGGAATAATTGCACTCTCCCCCTTGATCTTCTGGTACAACTTTTTTCTCAAAAGGGACGTCCTAAAGAACATTTTGAAGTCAACTCGCCAACAAAAAAGTTGGGCTTACCAACAAAATGGTGGCCATTTGTCATTTTGATTGACAGTTCAGCCGAAATTACAGACTTTGTTTTCCAATATAGGACTCGCACAAAATTTTTTGAACTGGACAAAGCTAGATCGAGAGAGCAAGCAAAAATTTATCACCAGCCATAATTTCAAGCGCTAGAGTGTATTTTTCGATTTTTGGTGAAATTTTAAAAATCAAATTTAGACCAAAAATGAAGGAAAAAATCAAAATTTTATCAAATTGACCTAGAAAGCTGAAATTTGGGATATAGCCCATTTTCAAACTTCAGGAAACCGATTGAAAACGGTTGAATCTTTCTGAACTGGCACTCTCCAATTTGAACCAAACCAAGCTAGATCGAAAGAGGATGTCTTAGAAGCCCCTAACCAAAAATTTGAGGGCTGAAGGTTCAATTTTAAATTTTTGGGGAATTTTTGAAAATTTTAAAAATTTTAAAAAATTGTTCTTTTTTACAAAACATAAATTTTTTTAAGCGATGTAAACTAATGTTAATTATTCCTCAAATTAAAATCCGAAATTTTGTGGAAATTTCAAGTTTCAAAAATCTACCTCGAGAAAAAAATGTTGAAGGATTTTGACCAAATTCAGTGGAGAATACTTCTTTTCGAGTTGAAAGTTACATACGAGTACTCATTAAAAATTTTAGTTCCGGAGGTGCCCCTGGTGGAGAGATATGGGTCCTTAAAAAGAGGAAATTTTTAAAAAGATCATGGTTTTTTCGCTCTAGAGTCTCTTCCCTATCCAACGTATTTTAGGAAAAAATGATCTGGATGCAAAAGGTATTTGTAGTATCAAGATTTTGCATCGCGGTGGGACGGTGCTGGTCGGTGGTGTCATTTTTTTCCAATTTCAGGAATCAAGAAATAAACATTTTGATGAGTTTTTGACAATTTTTTATATTTTTGGAAAATGCCAATTTAAAAAATGGGATTTTTCGAAGTTTTGGTTAATGCAGGCATCGCAAGTGGTCATTTTAATAATGACTTGGTCATTTTTTTCAATCTTGGTCATTAAAAGTCATTTTTTTCGAGAAAGTCATTTTTAGGTCCTTATTTTCATGGTTTTCCCTCGTCTTTAAATTTTTTTAAAATTTTACACAAAAAAAAGAGAAATGTAACAGTTATTCCAAATATTTCATCATTTTTTTCTATTTTTATACTTTAATGGAAATTGATGTTACTTAGTTGTTAGTTTCATGAAAATATTCCAAATAAAAATACAGTAAAAGCTCGTTATAACGCTTTCGGTTATAACGCTGATTTTCTCTGGTCCCTAGACAACCCCATTTAAACCAATGTAAAATTATTCGCGATATAATGCTCATGAGCGATTATAAATCGCGCTTTAACGCTCTAAAATTTAAGAAAAATCACATTTTTAAAATGATTTTGACAATAAAAAACCAATTTTTTGCGACAAAAAAGCTTACTTTCATGTAAAAAATTTGCACTTTCTGAAAATTTCGGCCGCAAGAGCAGTTTTTTTGTGCAATTCTTACAGTTTTGATTTTAGAAACAGTAAAAAAAAACTTTTATCGCAAAATTTTGCAAAAGTTGCAGTTATACAAACAAGTAAAATTACTTTCGATTTTGGCCAGAAAAAGTAAGATTTTTCAATAACCTTATCAAACTTTAATAGAAGCTTGATTACAATTCTTACAAAAAAGACAGTTAAGTATCTAGAATTTTTACAAAAGAGTAGAGTTCTAAATTTTTTGTCATAATCTTGAGAAAAAAACTGAAAAGTGAAATTTTTCAAAACTTTGGTAAGCTATATTGATTACTTTTTAGTTTTTTGGAAAATTTGGAACAAGAATGCAAGGCTTTCTGAAAATTTTGACCACAGAAAACAATTTTGTAAAACTGACATTACTATTCATATTATTTATAGCAGACCTCAAAATCAAAGTAAAATTTCAGTTTTTTTTCATTTTCAATTGGAACAGTTGTTCAAATTCAAAATGAAGTTCACGTTTTCACTTCTTTTATTACGCTCTTTTTGCTTTAAAACAAGAATTCGCGGTATTACGCTCAACAGCATTAAAACGAGAATTTTGATTATAACGCATTTCGGCTTATAACGCTCTTTTTTTTTGATCAATTGAAGAGCGTTATAACGAGCTTTTACTGTAATTTCAAAGCTTTTTTGCCGCGTACATTTTTAGCTTGAAATGTTATCAGTTCATAGCCAATAAAATGAATTGTGTTGGTTGATATAGGGTCTAAACATCTAGAAATCGAAAATATTAAAGTCATTTTTTAGTCATTTTTTTGGTGACAAAAGGTCATTAAAGTCATTATTTTTTTTCAAAATTCAATTGCGATGCCTGTTAATGCAAAATTTTTCAATGTTTTAACCGCTCAATAGAACTTTGAGAATAGTCTTGGATTTGAATGGCAATTGCTCAAGTCGACGCAGAATTTCAAATGCCATCTTTTGGAACTAGCCCATTTTTCTCAAAACAGGTTGGGTAAGGACTGGAACAAAAAAACACGATTTTTCCGAAAATGTCCCCTCTTTCAGGATCCATATATCCCCTCCAAAGGCACTTCCGGAGCTGAATTTTTTTTCGAGTGACTTTCAACTCAAAATAAGGGGTTCCACTAAATCAGTTTGCATACTCAAAAAATAATTTTCTACAGTTCGAAAAAATCTATCATTTGTCAAATTTTCAAAATTATAATGGAGGCGAAAAAATAATGAAGTAGTTACATACATTTTACAATTTTTTGGTGAGAGCTTGAAATTTCTCGATTCACGATCCCGATGCATACTTGAATTTTTTATCTAACAATGTAAAGCTTTTGCCCAGCAATGAAATTTCAAGTACGCGATCATTATGGCATTGTTATAAAAGCATGAACCCCTTGCAACCGGTAAATGCCCCAATGAACCGTTAAATACGCCAGGATGCACATACAGGATACACACAACTCGTATATAGCTACGTATAGTATCATCTCATCATCACCACCATCATTTACCACTTACCAGCACACGTGGATGATATTTAATTTCATAAAAGTATAAAGCACCTATAACTAAAGCTATAGAGCTACGTATAAAGTGTTTTACCCTATAAACGGACCCTAATATTTTGTTTCCTTCATCACATTATACATTATACAAGAAAGAAATGGACATCGTCCAAAACTCGAGCGTCCCGCTGTTCAATTCTCCGATACACAATAAAATCCGGTTTTTTATTTAAAAACTCAATTCATTGTTTAATTGATAATGAATTGAAATTATCAGTTTTATGACTGAATATTAATTTGCATCGTTTAGCTCGGTCGTAATTTGCGGTTTGTTGATAACAATCGTCTGTTTGAACCCTTGCAGTTGAATTACGTTTTGCAGAAAATATTACTCGTATCATTCGTAGACGCGCGCGACTGAATAGCCGACCCGAAACATCTTTTATAAATTAGAATCGATAAAAAAATTTTTAAAAATGAACCCGGTACGTTTAACAAAAGTTAGAGTACGTTTTTTTTTCACGTATTCAAATTGAGACGAAAGAGAAAATTTGATATCTTGATCGAAGCAACGACGACGTTCGGTTTTTTGATGACTAAACCGCAGCGTGCGGTGAGCCAAGTAATTGTGTAGATTGTGCTTTTAGTATCATTGCCAGGTACCTGGACTTACTATATCTAGTTGCTTTGGGGTCAGCTGAGGGCTTTGGTTTTCTCATCGTCTCTGGTATCTTGGACAAATGTAAAGATTAGGTTGCAGTGGGTATTTTATATGTATTATTCGGTCATTTTGGTCTTTGTTTGAATATATTATTCGAGCGAGCATCTGGATAAAATCGGATGTGGACAGAAAGGTACGTATATTTTTTTCGACTCGTATAAGTTCATCTTTTTAAACTCCAGCCAGGGTGTCCAAATAGCCTATTTTTTTCTCAAGTCATTGCTGCTTATTTCTTTATAGGGAACGTTTTGAACTGACACTCTTCAATTTGAACAAAACCAAGGTGGATCCAGAGACATGTCTTGAAATCCCCTCTCCCCAACCTAATCAAACTTTCAAGGGCCAACTCATTTTTGAAAATTTTAAATAATTAAAAAAAATTGTTCCAAGGAAGAGTAAGTTTTGATATTTTTTTATGAAATATTATTTTTTTGAGAAAAATAAATCATTGGAAGTAAGTGAATAATTCCTTTCCTTAAAGGTCCCAAAATGGTCCAAAACTAGTATTTGTTGATAGGTGGGAATTTAATTTGAGGAATCATTAACATTGGTTCACTTAGCTCAAAAAAATTCATGTTTTGTAAAAAAAAATTGAAAAGCGCCCTTAAAACAGATTTTTAAAATTTTTAAAAATTCCTCAAAAAGCCAAAATTGAACTTCAGCTCTTGAATTTTCGGGTTAAGGGCTTTTAAGACATGCTCTTTCGAACTACGAGTAGCTTGGTTTGGTTCAAATCGGAGAGTGCCAGTTTAAAAATATTCAACCGTTTCCAATCAATTTGAAAGTCAGGGTGTCCATCATTTTTGACATGGACAAGTCATTTTCCCAGACTAGTCCAGGTTTTCCAGACCATTTTTTCCAATTGTCACTAACTTAATATCCAATACTTTGATTAACAAAGAAGTTTCCGGGCGGGGGGAGGGGGGTGTTTCCATAAATGGAGAATAATTTTGAGTGACAGAACTAAGCATGAGTACAATTAGGGAACAATTATACGATTTTATTTATTTCAGTATGAAAATGGGGAAAAAAATAGGAGAACCGATTCGGGCCCGGGGCAGATATCATATTGGGCCCCATTTCTAAAGTAGACGCGATTTTTAGGTCTTTGAGAGGGGGTAATGTCGAAAAAAAATTGTGGATTGATGTGGTGGAAAAACATCTATATTTCGCCAATTAATACGTACAATATTCATATGACTTATGAAAATTTTTCTAATCTTTATTGAATTTTTTGAGGCCTCAAATGTGAAACTTGTCCATTTTAAACCCAGAAACAAATTGACTCGAGCTAATCGAGAGCGAGAGCCGTTGAAAATTGTTCTTTTAAGATGCCCAAAAACGAGGGTTTTTTTAATGCGAGGAGTTTATTTTTTGGTTTTTCAAGTTTTATGAAAAAGAAAAGATAACAGGCTCGAACGAAAGCTTCTAAAAATTTGTACTTCGAGAGGCATAAAAACGAGTTATTTTTAAATGTAAAGACGAGTAGTTCATTTTTTGGCTTTTAAAATTTTAGAATTTGAATGTTTTTTTTGAAAGAAATCTAGAAATTTTCATCTTAATACCTACTCTTGAAAAAAAAAGAAAACAAGCCTGAGCGAAACGAGGGCAAAAGTTTTCGAAAATTTATGCTTCGAGAAGTAAAAATAATGTGTTCCTTTTATCATAGGCCCTTATCCGAAATTTGCAATCAACTCCTTCTTCAAAATTCCAGGTATTTATTTTGGGTAAAAATTACAAAATTCGCTGACTTTTGTCTGACTTTTCTAAACCGACCGAATTCCCCGACTTTTCAAAGGTTTTCAGGTTTTTCAGTTCGAAAATAGACTCTATCCCAAATTTCAGCTTTCTATCACGCCAATTTGATAAAATTTTGATTTTTTTCTCATTTTTGGCCCAAATTTGATTTTTAAAATTCCACCGAAAATAGAAAATTTGGCTGGTGATAAATTTTTGCTTGCTCTTTCGATCTAGTTTTGTCCAATTCAAAAAAATGTTGTGCGAATCCACTCTGCAATGGCCGCCATTTTGTTGGTAAGGCCAACTTTTTTCTGGCAAGTTGGCTTTAAAATGCTCCTTAGGATGTCCCTTTTCAGGGTGTCTAACAAAATTTCAAAATGAAAAAAAAGGACTTTTAGTAGGACTTTCAGCAGGTCATTTTTCGAGCACTTATGGGGTTTTTTGAGGAGTAGAGGGGGGTATCAAAAATTTTTTCAAGGTGGGAGGTTCAAAATTTTCATTCAAGTTTTTAGCCAAAGGAATTTTAGCAGGACTTTCAACAGGACAGTTTTTGAACACTTGGGATTTTTTAAGAGGGGGGGGGGATTGAGCGAGATTTCTCCTTCAAGTTCGGAATTTATTATTAATTAAGGAAAATAGAAACAAAGCTCTCAAAAATTAGAAGGTATTTTGGGAGATATAAAAAATTGTGTCATCTTGTGTGATGAGCTACTAACAAGGGAACTACCCAAGGTGTTACACGCCGATCGAAAACATTTTTTCACAGGCGGATAGAGCATCAAAAAATATACTATGAGCCAAAATTTCAGCTGCTGAGGTTCACAGGGGGCGAAATTATGGGGGTTTGAATATCGAAAAATCACAAAAATACACAAAAATATACTGAAAAAAATATAAAAGTTGAAATCATTCGGCACCCTGTTCGCCTCAGCAGCTAATTTTTTGGCCACGATCTACCATCGATATATGACGCCTTATGGTGGACAAGTCGCCGCGATCTGCGTGTAACACCTTGGGGGTGAATTTTTCCCCATCCCCTAATTTTGGGTGAAACTTTCGAAAGAAAATCTGGAGCATGTGATATATCGAATTGTATGTTTTTGGAGACGCTGAATACGAATATGACGTCAGATTTTTGATTGGACCCCATCCACGGCCCCCAGCACCTCCCCAAAGGGGGTAAAAGTTCAAAAAAGTGTTTTGTTAGTGCGACACATGAAATAGTATGTTTTTTGTGACGCTGAATACGAATATGACGTCAGATTTTTGATTGGACAAGTCGCTTCGATCCGTGTGTGTAATACATTGGGGATAAATTTTTCCCCATCCCCTAATTTTGGGCGAAACTTTTGAAAAAAAATCTGGTGCATGTGATATATCGAATTGTATACTGTCAAAAAACTCATCCCGGCAAACTTCAGCGCTAGCCCTGTGGCACTGGTGCGAGATTATTGATTAGAAGATGCGGAGATCAAATTGCATCTCGGGCTCAAGTTTTAAAAAAAAAATTTGTCACAATTTTTGTTTTTACGAGTTAATTTTTGACAGAAAATGTAGGTAATTAATTTTTTTTTGCTTTTGAACATGAATAATGAATTTTTGTGCAAACCAAAAATTATTAAAGATGATATCATTTTTTACGAGTAAAAAAATCATCCCTCGAGTGTCACAAGCTAATCTTGGCGACTTGTTCCCTTGGACATCATTATATCGTTCATGATAAAAAAAAAAAAAAATAGCTGCAAAGCAAACAGGATGGAGAGTTATTTTGATTTTTCATTTTTTTATTCTTTTCAATGAGTGAAAAATTCATCCCCAAGGTGTTACACACGGATCGCAGCGACTTGTCCAATCAAAAATCTGACGTCATATTCGTATTCAGCGTCACAAAAAACATACTATTTCTTGTGTTGCACGAACAAAACACTTTTTTGAACTTTTAATCCTTTGGGGAGGTGCTGGGGGCAGTGGATGGGGTCCAATCAAAAATCTGACGTCATATTCATGTTCAGCGTCGCCAAAAACATGCAATTCGATATATCCCATTCCCCAGATTTTTTTTCAAAAGTTTCGCCCAAAATTAGGGGATGGGGAAAAATTTATCCCCAATGTGTTACACACACGGATCGAAGCGACTTGTCCAATCAAAAATCTGACGTCATATTCGTATTCAGCGTCACAAAAAACATACTATTTCATGTGTCGCACTAACAAAACACTTTTTTGAACTTTTACCCCCTTTGGGGAGGTGCTGGGGGCCGTGGATGGGGTCCAATCAAAAATCTGACGTCATATTCGTATTCAGCGTCTCCAAAAACATACAATTCGATATATCACATGCTCCAGATTTTCTTTCGAAAGTTTCACCCAAAATTAGGGGATGGGGAAAAATTCACCCCCAAGGTGTTACACGCAGATCGCGGCGACTTGTCCACCATAAGGCGTCATATATCGATGGTAGATCGTGGCCAAAAAATTAGCTGCTGAGGCGAACAGGGTGCCGAATGATTTCAACTTTTATATTTTTTTCAGTGTATTTTTGTGTATTTTTGTGATTTTTCGATATTCAAACCCCCATAATTTCGCCCCCTGTGAACCTCAGCAGCTGAAATTTTGGCTCATAGTATATTTTTTGATGCTCTATCCGCCTGTGAAAAAAGTTTTTCGATCGGCGTGTAACACCTTGGGTAGTTCCCTTGTAAGTATATTATTTTGCTTCAAAATTTTGAAATTTTAATCATTATTTTTTTTTAAATTTAAAATCCAAAAAAAAAAAGCTAACGGACCCGAGTAAAGCGAGGGCTAAAGCCCTCTAAAATCATCATTTTGAGTTCGAGAGATACAAAAACGATGTTTGTATGTGTGACAAATTATTCGTGTTTTGCTTCAAAATTTTAAAATTTGAATTATGATTTTTTTTTTGAAAATTTAAAACTGGAAAAAGAAAAGCCAACGAGCCCGAGCGAAGCGAGGTACTGTTTCTAACAATTTTTGAGCATATATCAATTTTTACCAACGAGTCTCTATGGAGGATAATGTTACTCCTCTACTTTTACATCGCACGAATTTTCAAATTTCAAGATAAAAATTTCAATGTTCAACCGAAATTAGCGCTGATTTAATAATAATTGAGAAATATAAATGCTGCAACGTTTTTTTATCGAGTATAAAATAGAGACTACTGAAAAGGGGTCAATTTTTTGGATATTAATTGTCATCCTTTTTTTAAATTGTGAACGAGGATTCACAAAAGTTCTTAATTTTGAAAGAAAATTACAAAATTCCCCCTGATATTTTCAAGAGTGCCAAATTCCCCTACTTTTCCCCACTCTCCAGTGACAGAACACTCAGTTAGACCTTATCCAGACCCGATCTTCATCGCACAAGGTAGAAAATGTAAATAAACTGGACTCCGTGGACATATCCACACGACCGACATTCATCGAGCCTTAAAAATACTTAATTAACATTTTCGTATCATTTTTATTAAACGATTATTAGCTTATCGGTACATTATCAAATTATTTGTTAGGTGTTCAAGGGGTATAGGTAAATTTAATTACCTCTGGTTCCCCTTTCGTTTGAAAGGTATACGTGCGTGGAATTCGTATACTTATATGTGTACCGAGGACGCGTGCTTTTTGTTTCCTTTGTTTCTTTTTTTTTTTAGACCATTAAACAACGACAGCTGAAAGTATAACTATATATCGTGAGTTATTAAATTTATGATTGTAAAATTTTTTTGCTTGCGTAGCTTTAATTAGACGATGTGCGTGTAACTATAATCCCAGTCCCCTGTCTCTGAAATCTCCCCTCTAGTGAGACTACATACCTAGTGATGGAATGGAAGTACTCGTACAATAGCATCTCTTGTGCACACAGATACGAATATGACATTACAGTCTGATGTGCACTTCCGCGAGCCATCTCGATAAATCGCGAAAAAAATCTGGCCAAAATAATTAATGAATGGTGGATCTAGAAAAAAAACCACTAACTGGAATGCCGTTCGTTATAAATGCTCGACAATATTGTCGAACATCCTGCTTTTCCATGGCATCAGCGGACAATGTACGATGCGATGTACAAATAGTACGTACTATATGAACGATGCATTAAGCATAGAGAGGAAAAAAAAACTCCATTTCCGGAACATAAGTTGTTATTTAGAGAATATCTCCTCAACCTCGTGTAGACCTTTAGCGTCGTCGTCGGAATGGAGGAAAATCATGGCACATTAATGAATGAATATTTTTCTTCATTCGAGCCGAAGAACATCTGTAAATTTTCGTGACGTCACATCATCTAACTGGCTAGGTTGACCATGCAACACCTGTTCAAAAACAAAAAGCTGAGCAGCTCGGTCTTACGTGCTACGAGCAGGAGAGCCGGAAGTGTCGTGTTATAAGCGGGTACCCGCAATTTCCGTACCGTGTGCGGTATGGCGACTCCTTGCTAACATCCCCCAAAATCATTAAGGGACGTTTTACAAGTTGAAATGGCCGCGCCGCCGCCGCCACCGCTGCCGCTGCCGTATGTTCGCAGAGGAGTCGTGTGGCGATATAGTCTCGATTACGTCTGATCGCTAGACTGGAACTGGAACGGTGTCAGACTCAGACTGTGTAGGACTGTCAAAAACATCGAACCGGTATCGAAGATCGAAGATATCAAATAATATCTAATCATATTTTTACTATGCTGATGAGGTGATTTTTTTAAGGGTTGATGGTTTTTTGTTTGAAGTAAAATATTAAACTGCACAATATGTGGTCAATCTAAACCAACAACCGATCATCGAAATTGAAAAGCTGGTTCAAAGTATACAAATGCCTAGTTGCCTACCTCATTAATATAAAACAATTATCGGTGAATTCAAATGTAATGAATGTATCGTTGAATTCACAAATCTATAGCGAGAAAAAAAATTTTGAACTCGAGCCAACTCGACACATTTTCCAAGACAATTTTACCTTTCACGACAGAGGCGTGTCAAACAGCGGGGGAGACCCCCTCCCCAACAGAAAAATTTAAGTGAAAAGTTGGGAATTTTCTGGTAAAATTGGATGAGCTGGAAAAAATTGAGAAATTTGGGAAAATTGGGAAGAAATGTAATAAATTTTCAAAAGTTTTCGCCCTTGCTTCGCTCCGGCCAGATCATTTTCCTTTCCTTTCTAATTCTTCAACCAAAGTTAAAGAGTAGAAAAATTGACTTTTCACCTAAAAAATAATGTTGTTTTACTTGAAATCCCCCCCACGCCAAAAAAGTCTCTCCAATGCATTCCAGTCAAAAAATCCAGAAAGTCCCAAAACTTCTGCAGAAATATCAAAAAAAATGCCCTATTTTTCGTCGAAAATTCGGAAACAATAATTTCTAATGTTTGCCAAAATTGGTCGTTTTTGAAAATGTAAAAATTATACGTACCTATGTTCTAAAAAAAAAAAAAATGAAGAATTGTGAATTTTTGAGAGCTTTTGTCCTTGCCTCTCTCGGGCCCCCTTCATATTTTTAAAAATATTATAATTGATGACATTTCATTTGTTTTTACAGGCTTTCTACATTGTTCAGGTGCCAATTTAACCAATTTTTCGTACAGTTTAAACACTTTCATGAGAGTTTGAGCAATTCTTTTGATGGTTTTTTGAGTTATTTTGATAACATTTTGCCATTTTATATCACTTTTGATAATTTTTTTCATGTTTGAAGGAATTTTTTCAAAATTAGTTTTAAGGAGATAGATTTTATTATTTTTGTTGCAGTATTCAATATTTTTTTTTGTCAGTTTGACAATTTTTTCTCCATTATTTTGATTGGTATTTTGCAAAATTTTGACGAATTTCATAAATTTTTATGTTAGATTTTGCAATTTTTTTGTTAACCGAATAATTTTCCGAATTTTCAGCATAATTTTTCCAACTTCGCGTACTTTTGACCATTTATGTGTCAATTCAACGGATTTTTTGCAGTTTGGGCATTTTTCATTAGCTTGACCAATTTTCGATGATTTTTACTCAATTTTGATTTAGTTTGGCCATTTTCATGTCATTATTTAATTATTGCGAATTTTTGCTTAATTTTGATGGAATTTTAGTAGTTTTCTTGTGGTATTCAACGTTTTTTTTTTTTATCAGTGTAGCAATTTCTCTCGCGTTTTGATCAGTTTTTTCGAAGTTTTTCGTAATTTTATGGTTTTTTTGTCAGTTTTGGTAACTTTTTTTCATTTTTGCAATTTGCAATTTTTCTTATTTTTATCTCATGTTTTTCAGTATTACGTGAGAGATTGATGACGTTTCGATGGTATTTGCTAAATTTTGATATCATTTTGCCATTTTTATGTCATTTTCGACCTCTTTTCAGTCATCAGTACTTTTTCAACATTTTATACAATTTTTGCGATTTTTATTTCTGGATTTCGATTGGATTTTATCATTTTTCTTATGGTATTGAACTTACTTTTTTTGTCAGTCCAACAATTTTTTCCTTATTTTGATCAGTTTTAATGACATTTGTCGAATTTTATTTCCAGTTTCGACAATTTTTTTGCCTAATTAGCAACTTTTTTGCAATTTTCCTATAAAATCAAATTTTTAAAAAATGTCGATTTTTAAAAAGATTTTTCAATGATAGAATTTTGAACATTTTTCGAAAAAAATATTTCACTGCGTCGTTTATTTTTGATGATAATCACTTAATGTTTTCAATATTTTAAGCAATTCTTGAGAAATTTTGCTGAATTTAATTATTTTTATGTCATTTTCGATTCTTCTACCGCTTGATCATATTTTTTCTAATGCTTTGAACAATTTTTTGAATTATTTCAATAATTTTTTCAAAATTTTTCCCAATTTCAGGAACATTTTATGCTCAATTTTCCAATTTTTGGCCTGTAGTTTTACGATTTTTGATTTATGAATTGAAACAAATAATTCGATTTGGGGTGTACGAGACTAGAAAGTTGGGAAAGGAGGTTCAAATGCTCACGGATTTTTTCAAAAATTTTTAGGGTAGTGCATGCATGATTTTTTTTGGTCAAAGAAGTCAATTTGCCAAACACAATGTTCAAAAACGTGTGAAGAACTGATTTTTCAAATTTTTGGGACATGTCGAACTTCTCCCTTCCCTTTTCAAATTTTTTAGTTCTGATCGAAAAAATTGTTTAATCAGTTGAATTTTCGATGTTTTCAAAAATGTTGATGCATTTATGGGCTCTGCTCTGAGGTTCCCTTCTTCATTTTTTCGATTTTTCGGCTGAAGAATCAAAATGTTCAAAAATTAATGAAATGCCAAGTTTTAACATTTTTAGGGTACCTGTTTAGAAAATTGGAAAAATTGGTCTGAAAAACTAAAAAAAATCAGGGAAAAATGTTTTCCCTGGAAGTGAGAGAGATAAAATTATACATTTTTTTTCAAAAATGCCTCTTCTCTTTTGCTCTATATCTTTTCTTCGAAAGCATCCTCAAAACTGAATTTTTTTTTTACGAATGACTTTTAACTGACAATTAAAGTATAAAGATTTCTTTGACATCTGGTCGAACTTTTGAAACCTGCTAGTGCTATGAGATGAAATGTCGATTTTAGAATAGCCTCCGCAAAGAATCATCTATCTATACCTACACAGAAAATAACAACACAATTTTCATGCTCGATTAATTTCATTTTCAAAGGCACAAATACTCGTACCTTTGCACGAATCAACGATGTGTCGAGTCGACGACGATTAGAATCAATAAACTCGTTATGATTTCCATAGTGAGCACGATTCGGCCAGGAACAATGCTTCTTTAAAAACTCACGCAACACGATTGCATCTCTAAAAAGGAAGAATGACATTTAGGAATGAAACTTTGTTGATTGTTGTGATGTTAAAAACAATTTATCATAAGCGAAGCTAACACGACAACACTTTTAAAAATACTGACGCATCATATACTCGTATGTACGTTCATACGTTGTTAGGTTAGGTTGTTTCTCGCTCGAGGGCACGTTTATCTCTTCGCGAACAACGCTTACCTACCGTGAAATCTTTCGTGCTGTCGCTTTCTTTACATTTTTTATTATTGAAATTTTTTTTCTTCTTCAAAAAGCTGATAAACGTGTGGAGATAAAATGGAGCGCATTTAATTGGATTTTGACGTATGATTTTTTTCCTCCTTATGGTTACAGTTTCAGCCTCGAATTGAATGCAGATCGCGAAAATATGGACTATTTTTGGCGAATTTTATGGTATTTTATTCAGTCATCGTTGATTTTCTCGTAGACGTAGTAACTGCGTTTACGTTTACTTTGGTAGAGATAGGGAAAGAGATTTCCATCTTCGTGAGAAGTCATCAAAAGATTGGACTAGTGGGTGTAATAGGTACTATCACGTCTGTGAAAGAGATTATCCCACGGTTGTGCGTCGCACCTGGTTCGCTCTTCTTGCTTTAACTTATGTGCTTATGGTCAGAATCAGAAGTACTACCTCTTTCTTTTATGCGTGACTAGAAGACTATTAAGTGTTGGAAATTCACCCTCGATCTTCGACAGTTTTACGACTCTTTTTAGACGGATAAATTTATTTTTAAGTCGTGCTCGACAATGTTATACAAGGTATTAAGACAACAAATGCGAAGGAGGAGACGAGTAATTGTTGTTGAGAATGCCAGACGTAACCCTTCTGGTGTCCAGTCGAAAGGTAATCACTGTGATGGCTGGTTTTACTACTGGATACGTAATTAAATTCCTTTGCAATTTGTAAGGTATTTTTTTGAAAATTTTCATCCAAAATTCTATTTTTATGGGCTAATTGCTATTCGAGAGGGGAAAAAGGAATAATAATTTTTCAATAATCAGAATTTTCAATTCCTCTGGAAATGTAATATTTTTTTTCGCCTGCCAAAAATTGAAAATTTTGATTTTTTTTCTTACCATATTTTTCTTTTTTTAAAACACCATAAACTAGATTGAATATTCATCCCTTCCAAAAATTCGAAACCCTTCGCTTTTGAACCATTCTGGAGCTTTTCAGCGAGTTGTGAATATTTTTTTTAGAATTTCGAATGGCTTCGGAAGTGCTCAAAAGTGGATGTTTTCAATTCTGTCGCGAATCTAATTCGAAAAAATTATCGTTATAAAAAACTACATCTGTATTCATCCATTTTGATTGAATAAAAAAAATTCTCTCTAATTCGAATAAAATGGCCAATTTATAAAATTCTCTGGGCGTAATACTTTAAATTAGCTCCTTTATTGGTTGAAAAAGCTGAATTAGAGTCGACCAAGTACAAAGAAACAGGCATCAATATCAAACGGCGGTCATTGCCGGAAGTTTAATAAAGTGGCGGCGATTTGTCCGCGAACCCGAACGGATACGTTAACTATAAATGCGGTACAATTTGATAAGGCAGTTTGCGCTGGACTTTTAAGATGATTGTATTGAAATCGAGAAGTAAACGCAGAAGCTGAAGCAGACAGTGCTCGTAATTCGTTTCAATTTCTTTGTCACGCAAACGCAATAATAAGTACATGAATGTATTTAATAATCACGAATCACGATATACTTAATGGCAGCAACGGTGAGGAATTTTTTTCGAATTGGCTTAAATTGATTTATTCTTTGAAAGCAAACTTGAAACTACTCGTAAGAGGAGTCTTGAAAGTGTGTTTTATGTCTAGATCCTTCCTTGCCAAAAAAAACCTGGATAGCTTTATGGGTTGTAAATCATTACCATATATTGTGTTCAACGTCTATAAGTTTGAACATGTAGCACAATTGTATGTACATTGATGGGCGATGAAATCATTTTTCTAGTCTTAATGCGTAGACTAAGCTTTTGAGTTCGGTTGATGGTTTGTCGTCGGCGAAGAATACAAAAAAAACTTTCTATACGAAGATTTTTATAACAATCGTCAGTCCTTATATTTTTAGCCGACAAAGTATCCATCCTTCAATAAGTATAACAATGTAGTTTCAATTCATCACGCGAGCTCCAAAACGTGATTATTTAGCAACATTGATGCTGCAGGTCGTCGTCTTCGTGTCTACTGTCTTGACGTCTGACGAGATTTACACACCTACTGGCTCCTTTTCCTGTCTTCCTGGCAATGGTTGTTGTATTTATGTCATTGTCGTGTTTTTTTCGCATTTTCGGCGTTCTTTTGGTATACCTATAGGTTTAGGTGAGTTCGGCTAGAGACGGCTTTTTTGATTTTACGAGAATGAAAAGTAGAGCATTGTTATTACAATGCGTGGTGCTTTGCTTTCCTTTTTTTTGTCTCGTAATAGAAGAATTGCAAACTTTGGGAACGGAAAGTGGAGCATTGTTGTAAAACGCATAATATGGGTTCTTTCATTTTTTTTGTCTGTCTGTTGAAGTGTTCTTGTCTTGTAATAGTGGATTTGCAAATCGCCACGTTTCGACGTTTCGTTCGTTAGTACGTGCGATGGGTAGTAAAAAATCAAAGTCATGCCGATTTGAATGACACTTTGTTGGTCACTTTTCCACGAAGGGGAAGTCATCAACCCTTATTCGATTTCTGTGAAATTTGTATTGTCAGAAAGTCGAGGACCTGTAGGTTTAAAACGTTTAAAAGTGAAAATTTTCATTTGATAAAGATTTCGATGTGGCTTTTAAAGAATCAGTCTCAAAATTATGACGAAGCTGCGTAGACTGTATAGAATTTAAGCGATCCATAAAATTCGATAAGCAACATCATTGTCTTTGGTAATTCAGTTTTAAAGATGAGACTATTTTTGTGCATAACTCGTTTTCAAAATTTGCATTAAAATTTACGTTCAAAATATTAAAAAATTGAAATTTTTTGATGATTTTCAATTGTTAGCACCTTTAATTTTCGAGATTGGCCATTTTGATGGGGAATCTTTTATGTATTTCTCTTCAAAAATTATACATCCTCGAAATCTTCATTAGAAACAAAAAATCACAAGAATATGGTGTAACATGACGATCCTTATGCGGATTATGAAATACTTGATTCGAATGTGTGGATGTGGAGTGCTCGGTGAGTGAATGGCAATACTTCAGATTTGAATACATCCGAGTGCCACTAACGCGAGAAAAAAATGTTGCATGAAGGTGTTACCTGTATTTACTCGTATGTCTCTAGCATGGTGTAAGTTATGTAGGTGTTAGGATGTACCTTATTTTGCAAAGTTGGAATTTTCCACCTCCCACTCGCCAAAGATGTTTCTTCGGGTGAGAAAATAATTCCAAGGGTATCGAACAGGTAGTGAAAGTAGTGGAAGTAGTGAAAAAGTAGTGATTTTAAAAATTGGTGGTGAAAAAATGAACTTATTGTTTTTTAAAAATAATTTTGATTGAAGTTAAAAATTACTTCATACTCACTATGTACAAATTTTCTTCCAATTTCAATGTTTTTGAAAGTTTTCCTGTAAAAAAGTAAGTATAGTACAAATTTCAGCTTCATCCGTGCAATAGTCTTCTCACAGCGCCCTCTCAAAGTGTCACTAATCAAAAAGTGCTTTGCGATTACCCCACTCTACCTTAGTGATTTTTTTTCAAAATGGAAATCCGTCTCTAGATACCACATGATCGACTTCTGGTAATTTTCAATTATTAGTGGGAGGGAAGAGTCAATTTGACAAATTTTATGACACTTTCTGAAATTTTGGGAAATCGTTATTCAATTTTTAAAATTTCTGATTAATTCTTGGTATTTTGCAGTGTAATCTAAGCAGTCTGTGTAGAATTTTACCCAAATGGGACATTTTCTCTAATTTTGTTCGTTTTCTGATTTCCCATAAATTTTCGATATTTCTGAGTGATTTTCACAATCAAATTTTAAAATTTTTATGATACTTTATTTGTGAATATATTTTTTATTTGGGCCTTCACCTATTATTATTTCTTATTTCATAAATGTCTGTTGATTGATCAATAATTTTATAACTAACTAATCCACCTTAATTTTTCTTTGTTTCAGGTGAGTACCCATTTCCTTCCGAAAACAATATAGAATATGAACTGACGTATGAGAATAAGTAAGTAATTTTATAATTATAATTCTTACTTACTTTTTTTTTACTTTTTAGCATCGTGCCTTTACTGCAACAAAAGCCAGAGGTATGGCAGGTGAAAAGGTTACAGTTGAGTTAAAAGTCCACTGGATTGAAAGAACTTGAATAGGTTGGCTATATGTGAGGGCGCATACGGAAAGGGACCTAACGACCAAAAGTAAAATTTCACAAGAGGAGGGTTTAAAGTTTTGCGTTATTTCCCTTGTTTTAAGGTACGATTACATATGGCTATTCCAACTTCGAAGGTCCTATACATTATCACACATTCACACACGCCCTCCAACGACCTGTACTGGCCAAATTAGGCACTACAAAGTTGATAAAGTGAGCAATTCTGTTGATATTATCAAGAATTTTAGGGTATTAGTTTTGATAAAAATCGTTTGCTGCTGATTGTGGCAGTGGTTTTCGGTTCAACTTGTGTTTTTTATATAGTTTCACATTAAAGTTAGTTATATATTGTTAAAAAATACATTTCCTAAATCGATACCGGTGGCTAGGTGTATGTACCTTGCCGAAAGTCTTCGATTCGAGTTCCGCTATCGGAAAATTTTTTTAATGATTTTTTCCGCTGATGTCTGATTAAAGTCACGAGTTTTTGTAAAATTTTCATTTTTTACGCGTTTGTACGTCTTTTTTCAAATTTTTTGCGTCATTTTTCAACTTTTATGAATGATAAATGTATGCATGCTTCGCTTAAAAGTAAAAAAAATTGATGAAATAATAAAAATTGGGGCCTATGGAGGGTTCCACTCGATTTTTAAAGAGTCCCTACAAAAATTTGGCGAAGAAATAGAGAATTGATTTTTTGGTCATAAGGTCCCTTTCCGTATGCGCCCTCACATATGGTCTCTGGGAGTTTGAAAATCAGCTGAAATAATTGTCCATCGGGTTTCAATTGATGTGATCTGATTTTCCAAATACGAATTTGGAAACAGTAGATCAAATTTTTGAGTTCATAAATAGTGATGTTATGAGCATATGCTCGCTGAGCAAATGCGCGCAATTGCGGGCATATGCGCGCATTTGCGCCCAAAAATTTTGAGCAAATGCGTGAAATATGCGCGATGAAAAAATCATGCGACATATCAAAATACAGGCCAGAGGTTGCTATTGATGAATAAACTAATAAAAACGCTATAAACTCAACTCACCTCCCCCAAAGTCAGAAAATGAAATTATTTGAGTCATTTTTTCTGTATTTCATAACAATTTCTCGGTAAAGAGTGATGAATTTTGGTTTTATTTGATTCCCAACTTTTAAAATATTTGAAAAAGGTGTCCTTCAGAAAGTTCTGCAATTTTCCCCTTTTTTTTCATGATGTCCTGCTTGTTTGACACTTTGTAGCCTACTAGATCACTTTCACTTCTTCTATTTTTGAATCATGAAACAAAATTTGAGACTCTCCCTTCTGAAAAATATTCAAGTATTTTTGGAAGAAAATGGTAAACCTCAAATGAGGATTCCAGGCGATTTTAATAGGGTTCCCCTATTAGTGGAGAAACCCTACAAATTTTTGTACTTCCCATATTTTATTCTTTCTTATTTTATTACTATCATTTTTTTTTTGAAAATATGAATTTCTAAAATTTTCTGCCAAGTGATGATAAATTTGAGGGAAGGAGGAGAACATCTAAACATCTGAAAACTTTGAATTGAAAAAAAAATAAAAATGCTTTCTGAAGTAGTGAAAAAATAATATCGAACCCCTCCTCTCCCCCTTTCATTCAAAATATAAAAGGGAAATTGTCTTGCTATTGTCTTTTTTACCATTTCTTGACTATGGAACAAAAATTTGAGGGCTCCCCTTTCTGAAAATATTGAGGTAGGTCGTAGGTACGACTACGAGTATTTTTGGAAAAATTGCTTGTTTTTTCATATTTTGAATCAAAAATTTTTCAATAATTTCCATTTTATTCTTCCCTTCTTTTGGATATTTTAATTTCTAAAAAATTTCACCCAAATGATGATAAATTCGGAAGAAAAGGTCCAAACATTTGAAAATTTCGAATTCAAAAAGAAATCAAAATATTTTCTAAAACAGTGAAAAAAATCGATTGCAATATTATTGAACCCCTCTCCCTTCCTTTTAAATAAAATATGAGAAATTGTCCTGCTTTTGCCCTATTTTTTCATGCTTTTCCGTTTTTTGGACAACTTTTCTTGCTGAAAATCACAAATCGAAACAAATAACAACCATTTGTGGAATTTGCGCGCAAATGCGCGCATATGCGCGCAGGCAAATGAATATGCGCGCATTTTAACATCACTATTCATAAATGATTTTGATTTTTAATGAATTTTTAAAAAACCAAACTTGGGTCAAAAATGAAAAAAATCTCGTTACAATCTCCGAGTCTGACTACTTACTTGATACTTGAACAATATTCCAAGTAAGCTCGTCACAATCTCCGAGTCTGACAACCAGATACTTGAACTACTACATACTTACTTGAACAATTCCAAGTAAGCTTATTTTTCGACTGGTTTGAATGAATTTAGAGCCCCCTCTTCGCCAAATTGCCCCTTGCCTGCTATTGAGTACACAAGCCATCAGCTCTTCGCTGATTGCAAGATAGTTTTTGCATTTGCTTTCACAATATTGGTTGCATTGGTTGCTAATTACTACAAGAGATTGGGCGATGTTAGAGAAGACCATTTATGACGATTTCCCTGCATGAAAATTTATGAGCAAAGACCTAGCATGGAAAAGTGTATTTTTGTTAAAGTACGTGCAATAAAATTGTATTTGAAAATATACCGACCTATGACTTTACCATGGACAATCTAGAGAGCTGAAATTTGGTGTGTGTTCTGCTTTCGACCGCCCAAATCGATTGGAAACGGTTTCGAACCATTTTGAATGGTAGTTTTGGAGCACAGTAGCAGATTTTTGAAAATTGAAAGTTCTACAACATTTTCCCCATATTGAGCTGTGGAAATGAAATTTACTTAGTAGATACCCCATTTTTAATATGCTGAGTCGATTGGAGGTGGTTACAGGCTGTTCTGGAGCCTTCGGGTATATTTTGGAAATTCCAGATTTTCTAAAAAGTGGTCTAAAAATTGTCCAAATTAACTTAAATGTCATTTTTTTTCAATACAGGGTATCTAACAGGTTGTGAAAGTAGTGAAAAGGTAGTAATTTTGAAAAAGGGTAGTGAGAGTATAGTGTCAAAGTAGCGAATCTAGTCAAAAAGGTAGTGAAAAAATAGAAAAAAATTCAAATGCGTAACAAAAACTTTCAAATTACCGAAAAAATTGATTGAAATTGAGAAATGCTTGGTGTACCTACAAATTTTTCTTCAATTTCAATTATTTTGAAAATTTTCCTCCGAAACATCTGATTTTGTCAATTTTTGTGTACGTGTGAAAGTGGGGTCGAATGGAGAGCTTTCTAAAAATGTTGTTGAAGACAGGGAGTGAAAAAAGTTTGTGAAAAAGTAGTGATTTTTTCAACAAAAAAAATGCTGTTAGATACCATGATTCCCTATTTTTTATTTTTCCCCTATCTGTAAAAAAATGAAAAAAATGAAAAAAAAAAGTTCAATTCATGAAAATTTTTTGTATCTGCGTCAGAATTTTTCTAAATAATCATTTTTTCAAGAAAAAACTTTCCCCGACCCTTCAAACCATATGACCCCCTAGTAAAATAAATCAAAATCATGGGAAAATAATTTTTAAAAATATCTCATTAGAATTGTTCGACATAACCTCCTTCTCAAGAAAAAACCTTTGTTGGACCCCAAAATGATGTTCGCTCTCTTGTACGTAGTCCCCCAAATTTGGGAAGAATCAATGAATGTGAAAAATTGATGTCTGTTGAAATTTTTTGAAAATTTTTCATGTATAGGCAGAACTTTAAGATAGGGTAGCTACTCATAAATGAGCGCTGCGTCAATGAAAAGATCAGGCTTTTCATTTCGAGAACCAAGGTCGGCAAACATACATACATACTTAGTTGTGCTCAGCATAAGTTGCCTACTTATCCATTGGAAGGAGGTAGGTCACCTATGAAACACCCTGTACTCGTATTTGTTTTGCAAACTCGTTTTTGATCGAAAAATCAGACTAATAAGCTGGAATTTTGGCAGAAACGAAAAATATACCATATAAAACTCTGAATTTGGGTTTTTCGCATCAATGAAGTTGTCTTCATGTGATTTTGGTTTAATGCTGCACATTCACGCAGGCCTAAACATCTGTGAATTTGAAAAGAAATTTGTCGAAATTAGAAGTAGGTACCTAAGTAGGTTGAGAAGTGCGTCATAAGTGTCATAACCATTTCGAATTTCCAGCATCTGGTTTTAAAAACTGCGCGTAAAGACGTCAGCAGTGTCAGCAACCCTTTCGGGAATCTTGATATATGTACAATTGTACAAATGTACATACATTCTAATCTTGACAAAGAACTATTTTTGGCAGACAGCGCGTCACCAACGCTGCTGCTTATAATCAACGGACGTCATAGCAAATCAATTAATAGACATTTCTCGGAAATTTTGCATTTTTTTTCTAAGGATTAAATTATCAACCCCACCACCTCCCACAGACAGACGTCATCACGCCAAACCGCCATCTTTTGGGAACGGAAGTTTAATGGGTTCTTTTATTTTTTTCTGTAAAGTCATCAACCCCTATTCGATTTCTGCGAAATTTATGTATGTAGTTGGAAAGTATAGATTTCGTGTCGGTGTTTTTCAAGCTTCCAATTGAAAAAAAAAACCAAACAAACAAAACAGCAATACCTAATAATCAAGTACGAAAAATTGAAGAAGAAAAGTGATGTGGAGGGGGAGGGGGAGTAATCATCTACGACTGAAGGTGATCAGTTTTTAAAAAAATATATTCGATTTTGG
Organism: Planococcus citri; assembly: GCF_950023065.1. Taxonomy (NCBI): domain Eukaryota; kingdom Metazoa; phylum Arthropoda; class Insecta; order Hemiptera; family Pseudococcidae; genus Planococcus; species Planococcus citri. The sequence goes on along the minus strand of NC_088680.1, from coordinate 59,209,015 downwards.
AATTTGACACCACACTAATTTTCATTGGTGTGAACTGGAGTAAGCTAGCTTTTCTGATATAACAGCCGAAAAAAAATTGCAAAAATAGAAGATTGTTCTGCTTGAGGTTTCAGAAAATGCTCTCATTGCTCTGAACTGTCAACAATATTTTCCCATGAGGTTGAAGTCAGTCACAAAGTATGTAGTTTTTCTATCAATTTCAGTTCGGAACTGTCAGATTTGACAATTTTTATGCTATAGGTAATATTAAACTTTACAATTTCAAAAAATTCTCCAAAAATAATGATAAATTAAAACAGGGTGTCCCAACTGGTCATGCAATTTTTTTTTCAACTCCCAAAAAAATCATGAAACATAATCTACTTAAATGAATAAATTTTTCATTTTTGGTTGTTTAAAATGTGAATTTTGAATTCCGAATGTTGAAATGATGAAAATAACTTAGCAAAAATGTTGAGAATTGCTACATTTTTCGCACCCGTCCCCTCTCCTTTCACAAATCATTGCTTCGTCACCAACTTATACAGTCGTTTTTTCAATCAAAAGTTGTGATTTTTCGCAAAAGTGAAAAATTGTCTTGATTTTCTACTACGAGTACGAGGAGGAAGAAATCACGTTGCCTCTCCACATTTACGTGATTTTTTGAACTTTTTTCTAAATGGATAAATGAAGGGGAGTTGGATGGGGTACTGAGTATTTGAACCCCCCCCCCCCAAAATGAGTGGATTTTCGAATTCAAATATCTTGAGAACCTTATAAGGAATTTTTTGAGGGAGATATGAGGATTTCAAAGGACTCGGCGGAACGGCGGTTTCGAATTTGTAACGACAAACATCTTTACTCCGGATTTTTTTGGGATTTTGATCAACTCTTTGAAAATTGAGTCAAGTATTGAAAAAAAAGAATACAAAATTGCCTTCGTGTAATTTTTTAAAATTTTTGAAATGATATATCGTTCAACGTTTGCATTTATCATGAAAACATTTAACAGCGGTTTTTTTCTCGATATTTCAGCATCAGCACTGATAATTTGCGAAAGCAATTCGTGGATAAAATTGGAAGGCAAACTTTATTTTGGTTCGAATTTTCTAAAAAATAATTTTGTAAAACTATGCGATTGAAAATTACAAGTTTTTCAGCACTGCCCTTATACCTTTGACTTTATGCCGAAAAATAACATGAAAATTTTCCCAACTCGATTGGATTTTATTTCTATGGCGCTGGGGCATTCATTGGCCAATTTTTGCAAAATGAGTCTGCGGTGCGAAGACGGATTTTTGTTTCAAAACATGAACAATACGCCCAGGGGCGTGCTGAATGAGGGGGGATGTAGGGGGGTATCTCGCCCCCAGACAGAAAAATGTTAGCAAAAAGTTGGGAATTTTTGGGTGAGTTGGGCAAAGTTGGGAAATGGGAAGAAGTTGTGTGACCTGGGAAAATCAAAGAATTTGACCAAAAACCATGAGTTTTTACTTCTTGAATTATAAATTTTCGAAAGCAAAGCATTCTTTCTTTTTTTTTTTCTGATCAAAGTTCAAGTGTAAAAAAATTGACTTCTCCTTCCTACTCACATCAAAAACAATGTTGTGTTACTAGAATTCTAATCTAAACTGTCAGAAGGTCCCAATTTTTGCTGAAATATCAAAAAATGACCCATTTTTTACAAAAAATTCGGACTGTAATTTCTGATTTTTGCGAAAATTGGTTCTTTTGAACACATAAAAATTATGTACTAAAAAAAAATGAAGAATTGTGAATTTTCAGGAGCTTTCGCCCTCTCTTGACTCGGGCCTTATTCGTATTTTTATAAAATATTATAATTTCTGGAAAACTTGAAATACTAAAGCCATGAAAATCAGTTTTTTGCATCATCAAGAATTCAAAGAACGATGTTTTGTAATTGAATAAGAGCATCGTTTTCAAAAACTTCAAATTATTCAACATTTTTCCTTCCAACTCTCCCTTCCAAAATTTTTTCGAACTACATTTGCTTAGTTGTAGGTGGAAAAATCCGTGCGCGGAAGGGGGGGATCCGGGGTAAGAAGTTGGGAAAACCTGGCGAAAAAAGTTGGGAGAATTTCAGTCACACACACCCCCCCCTCCCAAGGCAAATCACTTCGTCACGCCTCTGAATACGCCTGTAAAAATCCTCAAAATCGAAAAACTTCTCCAGCATTCAATGTTTTTGTCTTCGATTATAATTTCAGGAATTGAAATTTTAAATTGAGTTTGGTTATTTAGGGATTTACATATTTCTGGGTTTTATAAATCGTGATAACATTTTTTCCATTTTGTGTAATGTAATTTGAGTGAGACTTTTAAATAACAACGCGTTACTCGGAGCACGAACGGTTGCGTTTTATTTTACACGGGGTTGTCGTGGAAGATGCTTTGCTCTCGCGCTCTAGTCCCATTTTCTCAATATTGCGGTTGAGTGTCTGGTTATACTATGCATTTATCGTACATATTGAAAAAAATTATTGCATGAAAATGGAGGGTGTTCCGAAAAGAAATTACCAATTTTTCATTCGACTGGAGTTTTCCCCCATCTTATGCATCAATTACTTGACATATCTTCAGAAAGAATGATTTTTTTCTTCTAAACAAATGGACGATGGCATATTTTAAAGTAGATGAATTTTGTGAGGATGAACCAAAGCCACATTTCGATTCTCATCTTCGAAATTAAAATTCCATAAATATTCGAAGAAAAAATTTCTAAAAAATATTGAAAATATCATACCCTCTGGTGAAAAAAAAACTCGTATAGTACATTTTTCCATAAGTATCCGATTAATTTAAATTTATCAGCTTAGTCATACTCATACCGAAGAATACTCGTCATCAGCCAACTTACCATGTCATTAAAACGTCTTTTAAAAAATCTCACCTTCTATTTTGATAATATTACCGTCGACAATAATTTGTACATTCGTATAGTTACGTTTTACCACCTCTGGGATAAGAAAAAAACGTGCCACTCTTGCAGCGAAATTGATATTACGCCAAAGATCAACGCGTTGCGTTGTCTGCGATGATTTTACTTGTATATTAAGGTAGGAGGTATTCTCTTTATAATACACGAATAAGTAAAACAAATATCGGCGACCGCGACCTCTGCAAAGAACATCAAAGAACGAAATTTTAGATATTTTTGCAAAATCTTATACGTATTTGTATGTGGCTGCGTCGTCGAAGAATTTAAATAATTTTTATGTTTCCTTTTTCCTCCGCGCACGAAAGAACAAAAAAAAAATCCACGGTGAGCTATTTTTTTTTATCTACGCTGAGATACGAGTATAATTTATAGAACCAGAGTGCCAATTCGTGAAACCCCTGCATGTCTGCAATTTCCTGTTCATCGTAGGTAGATCTACCTGCATTTAAAGGTTTATCGGTGAAAAGGACTTCCGTACATGAATATTCTGAATTTTTACCGCATATAGTGAATGAAATGCCAGATAGGTTACGTGCTTTTACTGCGATTATTTTTTTTCCATCGCCATTGTATACGTATAGGAGGATTTCGCGTACACCGATATGAGTTATGAATGAAATGAGAGGGTGTCTTCGATGTCTAGTGCTCTTGGGGGTGGATTTCAACGTATAGTACATATATTCATAGTAACTGTACATTTTAGTCGCGTATTTTTTTACTTCCTGTCACGTGTTTTTTCCGCTGTGCGATTATAATTAAACACGGATATTGCTCGGGGTAGGTCTAGGTACACGTAATCGAGAGAAAAGCCGAATCTAACAAATTGTCATCGGTTAATGATGAAAAAAAAGACTCGATTCAGAGGTTGTTTGGTGAGGAACATGCTGAGAGAATTCACTTTGTGCATCTACCGATACAGTACCTTACCTACCTACCCTTTGAATTTGTTTAGGCATTTTTCCTGTTCACGAGTTAAATGAACGTAACGAAGAATTCTTTTTATGTTTAAAGGTGTGACCGGTATCCTGGACGTGGACTTTTGGACATTACGGCTATACGAATATATATACGGACAATTCACCGAAGAAGACGGTTAAAAAGTCGAGGAATTAAAACGAAATCAGTGTAAAAGAATAGAACAGGTGAGTCGAAGCGTATCGAACCGTTGCAATAATTACAGTCAAGTTTACAAGATATTATAGAACATGGAAAAGACGGTATTGAACGGACGAAAAAATAGGCAACGTACGTTCGAGCGGACGATTTTTATTTTTTCAATGTTGCCTATGGCCCCGGTGTAGGTATACTTACTAGGAAAGATAGGTTGTTGAGGTGAGGTACATTACATACTTACCTATTTTTGTGGAAATTTTTTACCATATTAATCGGGGAATGGAGACGATGGCCGAGTTGTGGGCGTTTTTTAATTCGAACACGGATTGAATATTAAACAGAAGGGAAAATGTTGGCGATGAATTGCGTTTATAAAATGTAAAGTCGCCATCATGGTTTGCAGCGATTCTACATTATTATGTTGGGATTTCTTCATCATTTTATTGCGGTTTGAGCATACAAAGAAATTTTAATTTTTACATACACGTCATCTGTAGCCCATGGCCATGGTGTAGCCTAATTCACCATTTATGGTTAAAAATAGCTGTTATGATTGAATAAAGCGTTAGATTAGAAAAAGGGGGTCTGGGGGTCTGAAACTTTCCTGACGGAAGGTGCTCAAGGGTACCCAGTTACCCACCTTCCATGCAAATATCAACCCTGAAGCTCTCGGGGACAAATTCACCATTTTTGGTTAAAAATAGCTGTTGCGATTGAATAAAGCGTTAGATTAGAAAGGGGGGGTCTGGGGGTCTGAAACTTTCCTGACGGAAGGTGCTCAAGGGTACCCACCTTCCATGCAAATATCAACCCTGAAGCTCTCGAGGACAAATTCACCATACTTATCCACCTATACTTAATAGCTTATTACAAAATATTGCAATTTTGATGGAAAAAAGTGATGTTCTAGAAAATGATGATGTTACTTACCATATTCTTTGTGGGGGAGAGGCGGTGAGTAGGAGGGCATTGATCTCGTCTGTATTTTGACCGAAATTGGAAAGGGGGAGAGGGAGGAATTTATACTTTGAAATATGGAGATTCCAAAACGACGGTCATAAAAGTCATGAAAAAGTCATCATTTTTGCCCGAAACACACTTAAAAGTTTTTTAAAAGTCCCAAAAAATGAAAAAAAATCAAAAAATCAAAAATTTGTTCGAAAAATTAGAAAAATGAAAAAACTGAAATACCTACTTGCTTACAAATTGAAAAAAAATCCTCGCAGTCTCAAGTTATTTAATTGGGGAGGGGGGGGGTAACCTTCATGCCGTAAAAATATGAAAAATAGATCAAGAAAAGTCATGATTTTTTTGTCTGAGAGTTTTGTTAGACACCCTGGTTTTGTAATTTTGAACAATTTTTAAAAATGGAACTTTCTTGGGGGCCATTTGTATTCAGTTTTGGGGTTTCTGATTTTGCTTGGAATTTTTTTTGGCTCCTCGCATTAAAAAGAAGGAAAAAATCTAGGTTATTGGCCCCCAATGTGTTATGGGGATGGTGAGGTGGGGGGGGGGTCTGTTTATTTTCAGCAGTTAAAATTTCTCTTCAATAATATCCAGTTTAATGGTCTGAACATTCGATAGAGCTACAACTTTTAGATAATTATTTGTTTGGGGTGTTTCAAAAGTAATTGAGAGTAAGTTCGAGAATATTCGCTAAAAATTGAAAAAATTCTAAGTTGAGCTTTTTTTGATAGTTTAATTTTCAAAAGCTTATAAAATTTCGGAGCTGTATTATCAAGTAGGTATAAATTTTGAAAAAAAAATTCAGGAAGGATAAATTTTTATGAAATTTGTTTTCGTAATGAGATTCAAAAATTCAAAGTCCATGGAGGGGGAGGGGTTTACGGAGCTCCAAAAAAAGCCAAAATTTTGGTCAAGATGTAAAAAAATGTCAAATATTGTGTGACGTATGGTTTATTATTAAGGTTTTTTCGGGAGCGTTGAATACGGTTACCAGACTATTTTTTTTTAAAGGACCCTCTAACGTCTCCACTGGCTCTTTTAAATTTGATCATTTCTAGATTTGTTTGGGTTTTCAAGGGTTAATTCATCGAATTGAATTTTTTTTATCTGTAGTTGAGAAAAAAATTATAATTATTGAATTGATTTTTTATACCAATTTTGGCATTCAGACAATTTTTGGATTTTTTTTTTTTTGGAAAAGTATCTACCTAACAAGGAACCTCTCGTGGTGCCCGCCACCGATTTAAACAGGACTGCGATTTTTGGAAAGAGCATGGTCTAAAACTCCCATAACCAAGATTTCAGCTGCCCAAATTCATTTTTAGATTTTTGGTGAATGTTCAAAAATTCAGATTTGACTATTTCCAGTGATGAATATTATTTTTTAAGTACGATTTGATCAGTAAAAATGATCAAAATAAGTCCTGAAATTAATATCAACCCCCCTCCTCCCCCATCCATCCAAATTTTCATATTTTCCAACCATTCTGGAGCCTCCAGTCCGATTTTCAATTTGTCCAGGATTTTTTAAATTGCGCTGGAGGCTCCAAAATGGCTTGCGATAGAGAAATTTGTATTCGGGGGGGGGGGGGGGGGTCTGGATTAGATACAACGATTCGTGCAAATTTTGAACATTTCCTTGCGAACAGGAAACTTTCAATTTTTCTGAACATTTTAATCCTTGAAAAAAAATCTGGTCAAAAAACACTCTTGAGGTGACCACCCTGGAATTGACTCAAATGTGTCTCAACTCGTTAAGCAGGTCGAGTATAAGGCACAACTCGATTTTTAACTACCCGAGGTGATGATATTTACACCTTCTGAGGAAAATTCAAAATTCTGAAGAAATTGAAAATCGCGATGGAGGCTCCAGAATGGCTGGAAACGGTGAAATTTGGATTTTGGGGGTCAATATTAGTTCCAGGACTTATTTTGATCAATTTTATTGATCAAATACGTACTTCTACTTACAAAAAAAACAACTTAAATCACTGATCTTGATCAGTTTTGAATTTTCAAACGTTTGTCAAAAATCAAAAAATTAATTTGGGCAGCTTAAATTTTGGTTGTGAGGGGTTTTATACAACGCTCTTTCCAAAAATCGCAGTCGCATTCAAATCGGAGGACGACAACACCTCAAGAGGTTCTCAAAGGTTCAATTTTGGCATTTTTAGACAATTTTTTTTCAATTTTTTTTTTGAAAAATTATTCAAGTATTATTACTACCTAAAATAATTATGCCAGTTTTGGCATTTTCAAAATATTTTTTCAACAATTTTTTTTCTTAATTACAACCAAATAGGACCCCCTACGTACTTGAATTAATTTCTTATTTCAGTTTTGGTATTTCTAGACAATTTCATTTCTGAAAATTTTAATTCAAGTAAGTTTACTAATTTTCAAGTTGAAAATTACTTGGATTATTATTTTTTCAAATTCCTTCAGTTCTTTGATGGATTTGCGACGATAAAATTTCATCATTTCATAAAAAAAAATTTCCAATTTTTTGAAATTCGAATACATTTTTTATTCCTCTATTTTTTGGTGTTTTAAAACAATTTTTCTATGGTCAAATACTTATTTCTCGTTGAAAAATGAAATAAATCAATATTATTGGACGTCGCATGAATTGTTTTTCCACAATTCTATCAATTTTTATTTTTTTAAAATTTGGTTCATTTTTTTACCAAAATTTTTGACAATTCAAACAATTTTACTGCTCTTTATTGTAAATATTTTATTTTTAAAATGCAATAAGTAACAGGTATTTTATAAATTTAAAAAAAAACGAGTTTCATAAGCTCTAAGGAACAGTTCAATTTGCTCCAAGCCCCGATTTCAAAATGAATGTGGGCCTACCGTCACAGATTCATTCTTTGAGATTCAAAATGAAACAAAAAACGAATGTGATTCTACCCTCCTCCCTCCCTCTCTTCGTTTCATGAAAATGATAGTTCTCATTGTATGGTTTGAACTCCAGAGAGTTCAAAATCATTTAGATACCCTAATTTTAAAATGATTTCTCGCTCATATGTATGTACTTTGCACAGGAAGAAATGTGGAAGTTTGAATTTAACGATATCCATCGCTGCGGATAAACTGGGGCACACGTCGCACTATGGGCCAGGAGACCCCCTAAAACGCGCGTAATTCAATATTTTATCCCAGTATAGATATATATAAGAAAAAGTCATTGATCCTTATGTTTTTGAGGTCGTAGAATCCGAATTTGGCAAAAAAAAATTTCGTGGGGTGGGGGGGTGAGGCGTTAGAGGGGGGAGAAATGAAAAATTTGTGCATATCAACGTGCAATACATCGATATGTATGTTTTTGAGGTCGCAGAATCCGAATCTGATGATATTTTTTTCGTTTAGGTGGGGGGTGAGGCGTTGGAGGGGGAGAAATGAAAAATTTGAGCATATCAACGTTCGATACATCGATATGTATGTTTTTGAGGTCGTAGAATCCGAATTTGGTAATATTTTTTTGGTGGGGTGGAGGGGTGAAGCGTTAGAGGGGGGAGAAATGAAAATTGCTTTTTCCAGAATTAATTTTTCAAAGTGACCGTTTTTTACATGACGTTGATTTTCGTGTTTCTATGAAAATTATCGAATTCCGTCGAATTCCGCGTACTTTTTGACTTGGACAGGTTCAGTAGTATGTGCGGAATAGGAATGCATGATTTTTGGGTGCCCCCAGGTGCCCCGAGGTTTTTTGAACATATCAACGTTTGATACATCGAAATGCATGTTTTTGAGGTAGTACAATCCGAATTCGATTTTTTTTGGGTGGGGGGGTGTAGGGGGGATGAAGCATGTATTTGGAGGGAAGAGAAAAATTCACGTGTGTGCGTTTGGAGCGATTTTCATCAAAATTATGTATTTTTGAAAACTAAAAATATCAAAAAACCTCGGGGCACCTGGGGGCACCCAAAAATCATGCATTCCTATTCCGCACATACTACTGAACCTGTCCAAGTCAAAAAGTACGCGGAATTCGACGGAATTCGATAATTTTCATAGAAACACGAAAATCAACGTCATGTAAAAAACGGTCACTTTGAAAAATTAATTCTGGAAAAAGCAATTTTCATTTCTCCCTCCTCTAACGCTTCACCCCTCCACCCCACCAAAAAAATATTACCAAATTCGGATTCTACGACCTCAAAAACATACATATCGATGTATCGAACGTTGATATGCTCAAATTTTTCATTTCTCCCCCTCCAACGCCTCACCCCCCACATAAACGAAAAAAATATCATCAGATTCGGATTCTGCGACCTCAAAAACATACATATCGATGTATCGCATGTTGATATGCACAAATTTTTCATTTCTCCCCCCTCTAACGCCTCACCCCCCACCCCACGAAATTTTTTTTTGTCAAATTCGGATTCTACGACCTCAAAAACATAAGGATCAATGACTTTTTCTTATATATATCTATACTGGGATAAAATATTGAATTACGCGCGTTTTAGGGGGTCTCCTGGCCCACAGTGCGTCGTCGTCGTCGCGTCATAGGCACGCTGCTCTTTTTTTCACGAAGATTGAGAAGCAGAAGGGGAGGCGTTTGAAATCTAAAAATTAGTAATCGCGATAGTCACGCTAGAATTGGCATTTTTTCCCCGTTTATCGTTCCTATTATTAAAATGATATTCACCGCAGCCTCGTATTCGTATATACTGTAGAAGTGTAGAATAGCTCGAGCTCACACCACCATAATATTACGATATTTTCGTTTGTATGTACTCGTAGGCTTACCTACTTAATACGCACTTAAAACCACGAAAGCGTAGCGGATAAAAGTAATTTGTTATGAAGCAAAATTCTAGGCATTGAATGTTGACAAAATACCGCGAGTGTAGTCGGGTCGGACTGTCGGAGTCGGACTTCGAATCGGAAATTTATTCGAGCCTGTGGACAAATAAAAAATTGAGAAAAAAAACACCGCTCGCGACAACAGACGACTTTGCTGGCAATTCATTTGTCAAGTCATGCTAGTAAAATATGTATATTCGAAGCGAACATTTATTTAAAAAGGTTTTTTTCCTCTCCTATGGAGTAGATGTGGAAAAAAACGCCGCCGAATTAATATTCCATTTGGCCGATTAACGCGAATTTAATTAATTAAATCGTGTTTGAAGTTTGAAAAAAATTCGAATCGCTAACGAGCAACGAGACGAGGAGACGACAGTACTAAAAAAACGCGCCAAGATTTTGAATTGTAACGTATTTTACTAACACTAATTATACGAGCCGGCGAGCCGAACGTATATTGTCGCGAGTCTAATTTAAGCAGGCGTGGATTTAGTTAAGCTTGGTTTGGAGCAATAATGGTGATACTGTTTAATTTTTACGTATGTTCGTCAAGTCATTATAATGACTATGAGATTGAGATGAGTGGATCAGTGTGAGGGCGAGTGCTTGAAAAAATTCCCGGGAGACGAAGAGTATCATAGTTTCGAAATCATGCTTATTTTGTTCGTTTTTGAGAACTTTATACTTACTTACGTGTATCTTATCAAAAGGTACTGACTGAGAGGATTTTTTTCTTCGTAGAATTTCTCTCGCTATGGCTCATTAATCCTGTACGAGGCCACCAGAATACGACGCAATTTTGTGTTTCTCCATTTCCTACTTCTATTGAACCGGAAAAATTATAAATTCTCTAATTAAGGCATTTTATACTGATAAAGGTTTAAATTATACTTCAGTAGGTATAGGTATGTAAAGTAGGTAGAAATATTTTATTGCAGGTATCGAAGAAACTACGAAAAAACAAATGCTCTTATAAATTGTTTCATTTTTGGATACGTTTCATCTTAATTGAGACAATTTGAAATTGTGGGGTGATTTTTGAAAAATTTGACCATTGAAAAATTTTAAAAATTAGGATTACAATAATTTCAAACTGAAGTTCCTAATCTATTTTTTAAAAAATACATTATACATATTTATTTTCTTAAAGATTCATTTTCTCAATTTCAGGCACCCTGGCAACAAGAGAAAGACGTCGAGCTGTTCCAGGGAGGTATGTATGCACAATTCACTGTCTACTGTTTTGGAATCAGAAGTCATGCAGGCTTGAAGTTGAGAATTGAATCAAATCAACATTTAGTAAAACGCCTCATGGAAGTTTGAGGAATGAACGATTCAATGAACAAAGCTTTGGAATCAGAGCTTTGCAACACTGGATGTTGACCAGAGGACGACCTAGTATATTGTGATAGAAAGGTCCTCATCATTACTCTTGTTTTCTTGGTAAATGCTCTAAATCGCATATAATGAGAGAAAGCTGGTGTAAAATTGAGCAGTAAAATAATTCTACATAAAAGATTATTTTTAATAAGATGTTAAATAAGAAGTATATTTTTTTCAAAAATAATTATCATTAATTTTTCAATTTTTTTTTTTGAAAGAGTGATCCTTTAGTTGTCTGCTTCATTTTTGAAAAAACAGATTCTTTGCTAGTAAATTCCATTTTTTGGTTCAATTTTCAAAATTAATTTTGAAAATTAGAATTCTGTCCGGATTAATGGATAAGTACAAGTATCGAGTTCTATTTGGATTTTTTTTCACACTGGTGGGAGGGGAAGGGGAGAGGGATCACTAATAAAACCGATGCGAATTCGATGAAAACGAAACGGAGGGTAGGGGGACTTGAAATTCAAAATCAGTATTGTCTAATTGAAGCTTGAAAAGATCGAATTGAACTTTCATCTGTATAAAGCTCAACATTTTTATTGGTTCCCAAAATTTTTTAGAAAGTAAAAATTATTGGCTATGTATTTTTTGCATGTTTACTCGTATTTATGACTGATTGACTGAAAAAACAAAAAAGATTCATTGAAGAAAAATCAAGATAAGTGCTACTCCTCAATTTGGGAAACCCTTCTGTAATTCCTTTTTAGCTTCCGTAAATGCGATGGACAGTTGGACACAATATGACTCAAGCTATGTTGGACGGACAATACATGAAGATTTTCTTGGAAGTTGTACCACTTTCATTAGAAATATTCCATTTTCAATATTCTAACAAACTGGATCAATCAAACAGAATTTTCGCCATGAACTTGAAAAAAGTAGCTTGAAGAAACGCCTGCCGTAGAGGTCTGCTGGAATTCCCGTTTCCATAAACCTTCTATTTATTTTAAAAATAACGCAGGACTGTAAGAACATCAAAAAATCAATTTTTTTAAAATTGCATTTTTCTCAAAATATTATTTTTTTTCAAAATCTTGTTTTCTTGGAATTTTGAAAAAAGTCAACTTGAAAACTTTGAAGGCGTTCTAGTCTCATGCTCCATTTGGACATATTTGTATAAATTATTTAGAGGCCCAATGGCGCTCACTCTCCTCTCCCTCCCCCTTTCGTTCTCCTCCCTCCCAACCCCTCCCCCATTTTGGAAAATTAAAAAGTAAACCCATTAAAAAATTATTTTCAGGAATTTGTTTGATTTTTTTCAGCCACAGATGAAAACTGAATGAACAAACAAAACATGTTATTATGACTAGTTGCCTATCTGATGAATTGGAGGAGTTACATCAACTGTAGAAGTAGAAATCCACCAATTTTAAGAAATTCATTAGCAATAAGAAAATGTTGAAATCATTTAGGTTATGAGTAGTAAAGTGGACCAATAAAACATTATATTACGATAAATTGCCCATCTTCGAAATTGAAGGGGCGACGATAAGTTTGAAAATTAGGAATTTTTCAAAATTCAGGGCACCTCAAATTTCTAAGTGTTGAATACGATACAACTTCAGTTTTGCAGTTTTGAAGGTAAGTAGGCAATTTGTTATAACGATATTTTTAGTTCGTTCACTCGATTTTTTTTTTCATTAACTGAATTAAGAGAAATTTTGCTATATAAGTAAGTAGGGGGCTAAAATCAACCAATTTTTAAAAATTTTCCAAAACTGAGAAAATGGTTGGATCACTCAGTGGCGCAGCCAGGATTTTCTCAAGGAGGGGGCAAAACCAGATTTTTAGGCATGAAAAATCGAAATGAGGGGTAATTTTCTAGAAACCTATCGCGATGTGTGGTGATTTCATGAAAATGAAGGCAAAATTACTGCTCGAGCGAAAATTTGTAGAAAAAATTGATCTGAACAACAAAAAAACGTCCATTTTTGCATGTTTTCTTTCAAATTTTCGCTCGCAAGGGGAGGGCATGGCCCCCTTCGCCCCCCTTGGCTACGCCATTGGGATCACTTAAATTATGACCTTGACTGATAATACTTGAATGGATTAACGAAAAATACTGTCATGATGAATTACCCATCCTTGAAATTAAAGACCGAACATTAATTGAAAATTTTGGAATCTTCAAAATTGAGGGGAGTCCAAATTTAAAAATATTGAATCAAGATTTCTGATTTCCCCTTCAATTTTGATGATAGGCAATTTTTCATAGCAACCTTTTTGTTCGTTCACTCGAGTACTATCGATTCAGGCCATCGTTCAAATAACCCAAATGTTTTTGAATTTTTGGCAAATTTTTATTCTTCAAAATCTGTAAAATTTTTATTTTGTTGAGCACAACTCCGTCAACTAACGAGATAGGCAACTCATTATTTCTGTTCGTCTACTCCAGTTCTACATTTTTAAGTACAGTGGTTTAATTAATATTTCAATAGTTTCAGACCATTCAAAAGGAAGTCTCCTTAAACCCCCTTCCCCACTCTTCAGCAGTATGGATATTTTTACACGGCTTCTGTATTCGAGTTGTGAAGTTTATTTTTTCAAAAATTGAAAGCCTGTAAGGAGTATTTACTTTCTTGACCGGAAAAATTGATAGCAAAAGACTTTCGGTTTTTAGGGCCTCAAATTTAGAAAAAAGATTCTAAAATCAGTATGTAAAAATTGGTATAATTTTTTTGGATTTTTTTTCAAAAATCTCATATTCCAACTTCTAATTTAAAATTTGAAGCGATTTGGTGGTGCCATTCATTTTTGGACCTCCTGAGGGAGGAATGGAGGGGGAGGATGCCAAAATCAAGTGAAATTTTTTGTAAAAATTATTTTTTTCTTAACTGCATTTCATTTTTTAACTCCGAATTCGGAATTTGAATAAATTTGATTCCACAAAGAGACAGATATGCACCAAAAACTATATTTTTGAGCTTCCTCTCTGGACTTTTCAAAAATACGGTGCGAGGGAGTGGGGGGGGGTGAGGCAAATAGTTCAATTCAGAAAAGCCCCCTAGTGTCATATGGAATTACTGGCTCAATGAGAACAAAATATTTTCAAAATTGAAGAAGTTGATATCGAAGGGATACGGGACGCCTCTTTGAACCCCCCCCCCCCTTTTGGCCAATGACCCCTAACTGAAATTTTGAAAATCTGTGAAAATGTTGCCCTTTTTTAAAAATTTTAAAAATGAGTTTTTTTCTTTGAAATTGGCAGAAGTTTTAAGTTTTTAAAATTTTTGATCAAGGAATTAAGAAATAATAAGTTCATATCTACCTACTCGTATTGAAATTTTTGTTGTTTCAAATTTTTGAAGATGTGCTGTCTGTCCTAGTGTTCTGGTGGATCTATAGGGTCACAGAGAAGGCACTATAACTTTCAGTGACCTAGAATTCAATTCAGTATCAAGGTGTAAGGGTCTCAAAATTTTGAGACAGGCTGAGTAGAAAGGCAAAAGGGTGAGAAAGTTGGACTCTTGCAAATCATTGAACTATATTGCCAAAATGGCGCCAAATTTTTTCATTATTTTTCAATTTTGAAAGTTGATCTCAATTTCAAACAGATTTTTCCAAATCTTTTGCCTACACTCATGTTCTCCACAACAAGCCAGGTTCAATCCACCAATCCTCAAGATAGCCTAGCACTGGCGCAATATACCATACAGATACTACTGCACTGTATATTTCCCCTGTTCGCTTGAAAAATTCCCCTCCATTCCCCTCCTGTACGTATCGGCCTGGTACCCCTGCGCCTTACTCCGCGCTGCCCACCGATACGCTCACAAACACACAGAGAAATCCCGGTACAAATCACGAATCACAGAGGGCGATATTGTACACGTACACGGTACAACACACACGGAACGATACCGCGTGTGCGTGTGTTTCGCGGCACGTACGCTAGATGCCGCGTTGCCTGAATGACCGTTACAGATTTAAATTTTTAAATTACTTATCAATCGTGTGCGCGGCGGGTGTGATAATGATTTAGGCGGGTGTTTTTAGTACTATACTATTCATTTAGAGGAAGAAAAAATTTCCTAATATACAAATGCGTTTATGTATCAAGTCATCATCTCGCATTCGACATCGTAGGATTATCACTCTTAAGTACATATAGCCGTGTAGGAAGGTATACATAGAGACGACTCGTACATTAAATCACAACATCATACGCCGAAGGTAAGTACAACTTGTACTCTCTTATTACTATTACTATGGTTATTTTCGTTTAACCAACGAGTAACACTGCCGCCAGAACCGTTGATGTTTGAAAAATTTTAAATTCTTAAATTTTTTCTTTTTATATACACAATGTCGGCGGTTATTTGTTTTCGCGATGGAATCGTATACGGTGCTAGAGTCGGATTTATTAAGCCGAAATTGGCTCTTTTTACCAGAGTAACTTTTGTACTCGATTTTGGGTGCATTTCTCGAGTGCTGTGATTCGTCGCGTAATTTTTTTCCGAAAAAATGGTGAAATTTTCGATATTTAAGACGAATTTGTGAAAAAATTGGTCATTTTGGCTTAAATTGTATTTTCAAATGGTACGTTGTGTTTTTTTTTCAGCGCATTTTTTTTTCGCTGCTGTTTTTTATTCTACGTCGTAATAGAGATACCTACGTGTGTGTGTGTGTGTGTGTGTTTTTTCGATGTGTTTTTTTGGTGTTTCTTCATCTTTCTGGGGTTTTTTTTTTAAGTTTTGGTCTTGTCGATTTATTTTATGATTTTTTTGGAACGAAATGTGATCTTTAATTTAGTGGTGTGATTTTTTAAACAGCAGATTTGATTTTTACGCGATGAAAAAATCACGAATTTTGATATTTGGGTGTAACCCTTTTAGTCATCGTTGTTATGAATCTTATCTAATAACGTATGCTGTAGGTATTATGATTAATCATTACACGAGGAAACGATAATACATATAATAAATAATAGGGTTGATTATTTATTCAAACTCGTAGCCGCGTAGTCTGCTCGTGTATTTGGCGGTGACGAATTCGTGTGGTACTCGCGATTTCGACGATCTTAATTGTGAAAAGATTAGTTTTTTTATATTCCGGTTAAAGAACAAGGTTAATAGTGAAAAATTACATCTCGAAATTTATTTCGATTTTAATTTCACTCCAACTATAGCGATTTTTGGTCGCAAATTTTGGAATTTTTTTACCATCCGAATCGCAGAAAGAAATTCACCGTTTGCTCCTCCATTCGCGTTGTGTAATTTTTTTCTTCTTTTTATACCAAAGAGTTTGTATATTTCAATTAAATTATCGTGTAATTTAATTTTTGAAAAACTGACGAAAAAATGATCCAAATGGTGAGAATTTTTCTTCTCTCGCAAATCGTACTTAGCTTTAGTTGTTGTTGTATAATGATTCCGCCATATTTGCGCAATTAGTCAATTTTCTTTTTACTAGCTCTCCCCTCCATATTTCAAGCCTTAAGTTACACTCGATTTCACGAAGACAGTCTTGTAGTAAATGAAAGTTAGCCTATTTTTAAATGCAGATTTGCGTACGTATATTTCGAATACGATCGTGTGCGGTTTTTTATTCTCTCTATTTTTTTTTCTCTAATATGTTTATACTTACTTATTTGAATTGAAATCTCGAGGTGAATATTTAAGTGTAAATTTTGTGCTTACTTACGATGGTGCGGACTGCGGATTAATTCGGGATCATCTTTGCGCGCGTATTTTGTTGCGAAATTGTTACACGAGACACCATTTTGATATTGCGTCGGAAATTAACGTAGTGAAATTTTTATCCCTCAAGTGAATTTTTTCGTTTGTTTGCGAATTTTGATGAAATTGAAGAATCGTGATAACATATGTATATCGGAGGAGGTGTGTGTGTTTTTTTGTTGCTGAATGAATTATGCCTATAGAAGAAGTACATACTTACATTATTATGTAAGTCGACAGGTACACGAGAGGGGTTCTTTTCTGCTGTATTGTAATTTTAATTTTAAATAAACCGTATATAAGGAACGGAAAAGGGGCACAGGTGTTCGGCAGTCGGCACCCTTCGCGATCAGATTTGCAACGCAAGGCAAGGCAAGGATGAAGGAGCAACCCCATTTACAACATGTTCGTGTACCTTGTTTATTGACCCAGTTAACATCTTGAAGATTTGCTTCTGCCTGCTGGTGCCTGGTGGTGGATTGTGTGTTTAATGAGCCGATTTCAGGAAATGGATGTGTGTGCATTTTTTTTTAAAATGTATTATTATTCGAACGATGAACGAAACTCGACTCGGGAGCGTTTATTTTGTACCTAAGTGATTGTAACGAGCGAGGTGATGATGTGAATGTGAAGAAGGACGGGAGGGGAAGTGAGGAAGGTGTGATTTTTGTTAGGTTTGTGAGTTTTACGTGAGATGGTGCGAGTGGTGAGGTTGAGTTTGAGATTTCGTGCTTGGGTAAGATGAAATGGAAAGTTGAAAGGGTTTAGGTTTAGTGAGGTTTTGTTTGTGGGGAATTCGAGAGGATAAGGAGGGAAGGGGGAAGGATGTTGCTTAGAATTGAACGAAATTTTGCTGCGAATTTTTGATTTTTTTGGATGATGAGGGCCTGAGAAAGTTAGTTTTTTGCTTGAATTTGCCTTTAAATCGTTGCTATAATGAAAGCTCTCAGTATTGCCATTGAAGTTGAAAAAAATCAAATTTGAAAAAAAAATTCCGCCCAAAAAAAATTTTAAAATCAAATTTGTAAAAAAATTTTTTTGCTTTTTTTCAATTGTCTAGAGAAAATTGCTCAAATTTTTAATGGTTTTATTTTGATTCAAGTATAGAAGTTATTTTGAACTAGCAAACGTAAGATTTTCTTACAAAATGATGCCTTGAATGATAAATATGTAGTTAGACAACTATTGAGTTTTCGGTATTTGATCGTTTTTTCAACTGAGTATAGGCTTGGAATGATTGGGTAGGAATTCGTTAGATTCTAGGCCTAGGCCTACGTATTTTAGGACTTATCGTTCAAATGGTATTAAGAATTGGAAAATTTTCCCTCACCAAGTGATTTTTATTGAATACCTAATGAATTTTGGACAATGTTAAAAAAATTCTTGAATTAGGTATAGGTACAATGGTACATTTTGTTTATTTTTTGTAAAAGTTACATTTTTAGCTCATACGATTCCTTTTTCGTTAAACCATATGTGATAGTTCGCGACAGGAGGTCGAGTAAAGTGCGCAGTACGGTTCTGTTTTAGCTTTATTATTACATTAGGCTAACACGTACTTTCATTTCATCGTTCGAAGTTTATGAGTTGAAATATTCTTAATTTTTGGAGCGATGTGGCATCTATTGTGCCTATACTATGGATGAGATGATATTGTTATTTTTTTGTGTGTGAAATTTTATGGCAATTTTTCGTGTAGAGTTGTATGTACTTACATAGAAGTTTTTTTCTAGAAAGGAAGGTAAAACAGAATGAGAGGTATTTTTTGAATGGAGTTTTCTTGTTGTGGGAGTATTTCATTTGCGAAAGGTGTTTCAATTTTTCGAATGATATTGTTTTTTATGAACATTTTTTATCTGCCTGTATCGGAATTTTGTTTCGTATGCTTTTTCTTTTAGTTTTCGCTCACATTTTTTGGTTAGGTTTCAAATGAATTTTGGTTTTCAAGAATCACACTGAATTAATTTATGTTTTTGTGGTGATTTTCGACTATTTTTACTTCGATTCGTTAGTTTTAGACCCCCCCCCTCCCCCTTCCAACCCACGATATTTCTGGAGGAAAACTGACGATCTTGAGTTCGAAATTTTGAGTGATTTTTTTTTTTTTTAATCTACATATGTAAATAGATCGTTTGTTTTCGAAACAGTCGGATTGTCTGAAAAATTGGCACACTTGTTTGCGTTGTTCATTTTCAAATTTACTTCTTATTTTCCTGTTAATTTTTGAATGTTCCTGAAAAATTTTCTCGAGTTTAGGCTGAATTTGTTAAGATTTGAGTTTGATTTTATTGAGTGAGGGGGATGGGACGTTGAAATTTTAAATTGTGCTTACCTCCCCCCCTCCCCTCCTTGTCTATTTTTCCTGCAAAATTTCCATTTTCAAGAAGGCATCTGAAGTGTTATTATAAATTGAGTATTCAGCACAGTAGCCTGGATTTTTCGAGGGGCAGGGCAATTGAAATAGTTTTCTAAAAATTTCTTGAATTACTCAATTATTTTATAAAAATTTAAAAAAAATTATTGCTTGAGGAAAAATTGTTCGAAAATTTGATTCAATATGAGCAATAAACGACGGGGTTTTCCCCCACCCCCTTGGTTACTGCATTATGTAGGTTTTGAAAAAAAAGTATCGAATTAGGTTTTTTTATTTATTTTTTGACTGTTGGTATTTATTTTTTAAATTTGAATTTTTCACTGAATTGTAAAAAAAACGCCTTGCTTTTACTTTTTTTGGTTCTAAATCATTTCTAGAAACTTCCAAAGTCGATTTTTAGCTGAAGAATTTCTCAGAATTATGAATTAAAAGTTCTTGAAAATTCACTCTTAGTGGTTTTCTGGAGGATTTTTGAAAATATTTTTGGAAAAATGGAAATTTTGCTTGAAACCCTCTTTCTTGCAGTTGTTTTGGAAGCATTGTGAATCTGTATTCAATTTCTTTGTTCATGAAAATTATTTCAGAATTTCTTTGAAAATTTTAGATTTTCTTCAAAATTTGGAAAAAATTGTTCACAGATCTTAAATTTAGGTATAAATTCAATTTTAAATTTTGATCATTTGTTTTTGAAACATTTGCATTATATCTGAATCAGGATTGGGTTCAAGTATTTTCTGCTCTAGACGAACATTTTTGTCGTCCTCTCCAACCCTTCTCCCTCACTTCCATCATCACAAAAAGCATCCCTGCCATCTTACGATTTTTTGAATAAAATAAACAGTGCTAAAAGCATACTAAAAATGGGGTGAAGTTTCCTCTGAGAGGAAAATTTTAAATCATGGATATGTTTTCCGCTTCATGTCAATTTTTTGGGGGGAGGGGGGTTCCATGGAAAAGAGGCCTTAGTCAATTTTTTTTGTTTTAGTTTTTTTATTTTTACAATTCTGAATATATTTAAAATTAGTGAAGTGTTCTTCCTTGAAAAAAAAACAAATTGGAAAATGTTTGCTTATAGAAAAAATTTTTTTTAGTCCTCTTGAACTTGTAAAAAATCAGTGAAAAAAATTGACAAAGGCCCTTTTTCCATGAAGCTCCTTAATTTTCCAAGTTATCAAAAAAGTCTGACAAAATATTGGCGTTTCATATCGAGTATCAATTAAAGTAACGTTGGTGACATAGAAATATTAAAAAATGGTCACTTTTTAAACATTTTTTGAAAGTCCAACATTATGTGAAAACTTTATCTTGATTTTTTAGTTTTCAAAAATCAGCGTGACATGGTATGTGTCTTGAAAATCAGCATCTTCCACCCAGATGAATTTCAGTGCTTGAATTTCATTTTCAAATTTTGGTGAATAGGTACATATTTCAACATTTCAAATTGCCTAAATTTTTATATGGAAAAGTCAAAATCTGATGAAATTCAGAATAAGAAAGCTGAAATTTCGTTCCGACATCTACGTCATTTTTTATTTTTCAAATTGATCGGTGGTGGTTTTGAGCCCTTTTACAGCCCCAAGCTGATTTTTATTTCTTCCCACGTTACGTTTGAAAAAATTCTGAATTTTATTGTCATTTTTTTTCAATAATATTTTCAAAACTTGACGGTTGAAAAATCTACCGATGGAGACTCTAAAAGGTCTTGAAATCATCTCGAATTATTTGGACTCAATTTCATCTAATTCTGATATTTTTCACAGAATATTTTCACCTGTGGACAATTTGAATTTTTCAAAAATTTATCAAAAATCAAAAAATTGAATTTAACTGTTAAAATTTGACCAGATGGTGTATTTTTGAACGACCTGTGTGATTGAAAAGAAATGATAGGCTACCTGCATCTAAAAAATTTAATTCGCCAAATTGATTCTTGTCAGTATTTTTTCAATTTCAAAGACTTTATGAGAAACCACGAAATTTCTTCCATCATTTTTTCTAAAAAAATTTCCGTCCTTCATTTTTTCCGGCCTAGGCGACCGTCTAATCTCACCCTGTTGAGGAACCTACTCCTGCATCTTATGAATAAATCTGATATGCACATTCGGTTTGAAAATTAAAGTTTTTCAAAACCTGTCGTAAGGGAAGAAAAAGTTGAAAATGTCATCACGAACATTCATAAGTAAAATGAATGCAAGTTTTTTCACTTTTGAATGCTCTGATAGGTATTGTCTCTTTCTCTCTATTCCTTGACATTCAGACAAGTCCCCTCCCTCGTGGTCTTCTTCCTTTGATAGTAGGTAAATACTAGTATAAAATTTGTTTGCCAAGCTCAAGTGGGTAGCTGGAAACCGCTCCATCGAACTCGTTATTTTTTTTTTTTTTAAATCGACAATACCGAATAAATCGCACACTTCAAATTATGATTCAAATACTAACATTTCGAGTACTAAAATATTTAATGTATGCAGTTCTGCTATTCAGTTATTTTCAATCATTTCATTTGCTTAATAATCGGGTTTCACCCAAGTATGCAATTTTAATACATTTCGATTACTTAAGCTGTATACTTATTTTAAAAAATATGGAAGATGAAAAAATGTCTTACATTCGTTGTCTTCAAAAATTCAAATCACGTCGTGTAGAATATTGTTTTCTTTCAATTCGTGTGACTTGTTTTTTTTTTATAAAATCATACCTATGCTATTCATTGTACCTAATTCCTAAAAATTTCGATTCCGATCCTTTGAAAAAGTTCAAAAAAATATCTTCTTTCGAGTACTTATTTTCGAAATTGAGTCGAAAATTCTCAATTTCTCACCGATAATACGATTTCTGGCCAATTTCAAACATCAATCGTTATACGCTTAAGATTAGATAGGTACAATTTTAGGCTAAAATCTCTACCCTGTGATCTGACTCATGTTTCTGTTTATCATACAGAAAGGTACCAAGTCGGAAAAATCGATGGAATTAAAATGGTGACGGTCAAACGCGTTCCAAGACTTAGAGCAGAAAAAATGAACAACGAATCCTTCGTCGAGAGATACATCCGTGCCAAAAGGCGTCACGAAGTTAGACCTGTATGCCTATTCGATGAGCCGAGCCGAGCTGAAACCGACGAGTTCTTACTGCAGCTCGAAATAGCGCAGATGAAAGAGACCAAAAAGGTGTACGAAAAATACGACCTCTCCGAGATACCCGATGGTGCCGAAAAAGATGATATATTTCCAAAATTCGATACGGCCAACGACGATAAACGAGAAGACAAGAAAGTCGAGTCGAACGCGAAATTTCAGCCCAAAGTTCTAACAGAGCAAGACAGGCCGCCTGGCAATAATGTTTTCGTGCCGATAGAAATAGCAGAACCAACTCTTTCAGGTAAGACGAGTATCTCAGTAGCGTGATATAGTATTTTGATCGATTCGACGGTATACGGTGGCTACCGAAAATTATCATATTCTTAGTCCTTTTATGACTATGACTTAGGTATACCTAAATTCAGGCAAACAGCAGGGTGGAGGAAGAACTAAATCGATATAGGATACGTTAATGTGTATACTGTATACCTACGTATAGGTATTGTAGGTATACATAAATGTAGTGGAGAAAAAAATATATGGAGAAACCAGTTCCCGATATAATAAGTTTACACCCTTTACCTCCGTATGTGTGTAGAGAGACCGGAGATCGTGTTATTTGTATACACTGATTTCTCGTATAGTGTGTAAGACCAGCAGCGTAATTTAATCGTCGCAGACGAAGCCGGCAGATCCGAGATAGGAATTTTAATTCGGTACCTAGACAAGGATTGGTGAATGGTAGTAAATCAAATTGACTTGTTTTATGCCCTCTGCAACGCCACACCGACCAATGATTGTAATTACTATTATCGAACTAGCCTATACACGTTGTGTAGAAAATAAATATATCCATCTTGCGCACCGATGCGATGTACAGACTGGAAACGTAGGCCAGTCTGTACAGAATAGAAAACTGGCCTAAAAAGTTGTGGAAAAAACAATTCTATGGTATACAGGGTGTCCTATTAAACGTCTGTAAGAGTTGGGTATCAGAAAACTGTATCTTAAAGTGTGAAGAGAGACCCCCGTGTTGGAATTTGAGGAGCTGGTGAAAACAAATCGTAGAAGACTGATGGTTCGACTTGAGGAGATAGAGAGGAGAGATGGAGGTTTTAAGTGGTCAAATCTGGAGTTCAGCAGAGGTAGAGAAATGTTTGATGGTTATGAGGAAAACCTCATTGAAGTGAATGTGTGATGATTTTAGCAAGAAACTGACCTCAGAAGCCTTCATTGCAGTCATCCCTATCTTCCTAAAGCAGAACTTTGTTTGAAAGTTTCTTATTTTGAAAAACAATACCTTGATTAATCAAGAAGTCTTGTTTTTTCTTCAAAATTGCCAACAAATACTGTTTTGTCATAATTAGAGCTCGGATTTTTATGCGCTGAAAAAATCATTTTATGCGCATAAAATATGCATTTATTTTGATCAAATTATGACAAAATATGCCCTTATCCATCAAAATATGCACTTTTATGCAACATCAATATGGGTATCTATAGAAAGGATTTTTCATTTCAAAGTCGAAGGGAAGGCTAGAAAATTAAGAAATTCAAAAAAAGAGGTCAAAGTCTCCAATTTCACTTTTGATAAACAAATGTAGGCTAACATACAAATCGCCACAACGTGGCGGAAAAAAATTTTAAAATCATTTTTTCAAGTTTTTCTATTTTTTATGAAAAAACCTATCAAAAAAGAATTTTTTAGCCAAAATTTCCAAAATATGACTTAAAAATGGAAAAAATGGCCAAAATATGACAAATATGCGGTTAAAATGTCTAAAATATGCATTAATATGCATTTATACCCAAAATATGCAAAATATGCGCTAACAAGTTGGGCTCATTTTACTCAGAATTGTATGATTCACAAAAATCCATAGGATATGCGCGATCTTCTGCGATGAATGAAAATATGACAAATCATAAAAATCCGAGCTCTAGTCATAATATTGTCGAAAAGTCTGAACTTTTTTTCTTAAAATTGTAAGAAAAACCACATTTCTTACCAAAATTGTCCGATAGTCCCATTTCTGCCAAGATTGTCAGTATGTTTAATTTTACGCCAAAATTTCTAAGAAATTTCTGCTCTGCTTCCCCCCCCCCGCCCTCCAAAAAATCCTAAAAGTATTAACTTTGCCTTCCCTGTTTAAAAAGTCTCGTTTTTATCCTAAATTGTCAAGTGAATGTCTTTTGAGAAAGATGCTAAAAAATAATGTTTTTGTTTTCTTAATTTTCCAAAAAATGTACAATGTCCTGTCAAAATTTCCAAAAAATTAATCATTTAAAAAAAATATTGACAAAAAATTTTGCTTTTTTAAAAGCTTGTCAGAAAGTTCCATTTTTTTGTCAAACCGTGCCAAGTTTTTTCAAGGAGGTCCTGTTTTTCATAATTTAATTACATACCAAATAAAAGTCCTGTTTTTGACTATAATGCAAAAAAAATACTGCTTTAGACCTAAAATTTCAATAAAAATGCCAAATACTTTGCTAAAATTACCCAAAAATGTATGTTTTTCATTGAAATTGTTAAAGAGGTGTCGGTTTTTGTCAAAAAGTCCGAATTTACGTCAAAAAAGCTCTGTTTTTTAAAACAGAGTAGGTTAATACATAAATTATGTTCTTTTTTCTTTTTTTTGTCAAAATCGTCCAAAAATTCCATTTTTATTCAAAATTGTCAAAAAGTCCCGATTTTTATTCAACTGGCATTAAAAATTCTTTTTTTGGAGGAACATTGCCAAATTGCTAAAAAGTCCCAATTTCTTGCCAAAATTGCTGAAAAGTCCCAATTGTGATGCCAAAATCGTCAAAAAGTCTCTCACATTTTTTGGCAAATGTCAAAATTGTAAGAAATTCCCTGTTTTTTGCTGAATAAAAATCATGTTTTTTCTGTCAAAATTGTCAAAAATGTCCCAATTTTCTGCCAAAGTTGTAGAAAAGTCCCTATTTTGATGCCAAAATCGTCCAAAAATCTCTCACCTTTTTTTTGTCAATCGTCAAAATTGTGAGAAAGTCCCCGTTTTTATCAAAAAAAGTCCTTTGCTGAATCAAAACCATGTTTTTTCTGTCAAAATTCTCAAAAGTCCTGATTTTTATTTAACCGGCACTAAAATTTCTTTTTCACTGCGAACATTGCAAAAAAAATCCCATTTTTCCCAAATTACTAAAAAGTCCTAATTTTGATGCCAAAATCGTCTAAAAATCTCTCACTTTTTGTCAAAAAGGTGAGAAGGTCCCAGTTTTTAATCAAAGAAGTACTTTTTTTCAATAACCGTCAGAAAAGGCCTGTTTTTTTGCCAAAATTTTCAAAACATTTCATTTGTTGCCAAGATTGCTAAAATATCCCAATTTTTGACAAAATTGTGAGAAAGTCCCTCTTTTTGTCTAGAAGGTCCCGTCAAATAAAAGTCTTGCTTTTGCTAAAGTTTTCAAAAAGACCCAATTTTTGGCCAAAATTGTCAAAAAGTTCCAATGTTTGCTAAAATTGTGAGAAAATTTCTTTTTTTGTTGAAAAAATTTTTTTTCTCAGAACCGCTGATTAAAAGTCCTTTTTTTTGACAAAATTGCCAAATAAAGCCCTATTTTTGTCAAAATTGTCAAAAAAGTCATTTTTTTCAAAACCACCATTGAAGTAAATAATACTGTTTTTTTTTGCCAAAATTGTCAAAAAAATCTGTTTTTTGTAAAGACTACCATAATAAAAAGTTTTGTTTTCTGTTCATATCAAAAACTCCTGTTTTTTGCCAAAATTTCCAGTTTTGTTTTTTATTTTAATTTCCTCAATTAATTTTCCGTTTATTTTTTTATTTTTTCTAATTAGTTCTCTCCAAAAATAGAAATATTTTGACCCTAAAAAATTCTGGCTTGAAAAAATGTATAGCTCCTCCCCACCAAATTAAAGTCATGGAAAATGGAGTGTAAAACTGGGAAAGATTAAGGGGAATTTTTCTGCTAAAGATTAGAAATTCTGGAAAAAGTTGTGTGATATAAAAGTATGATTTATTACGTTTTTAGGAGCTCTGAATACGAAATTATGAACTTAATTTTTTGATTTGACTCGTCCAACGCCCTCCATTGATGGTCCCTCAAATTTTCTGAAAATTGCGAAAAATTGTGTCACATCAAGAAGGGTTATTTGAGAGTCGATCAGTATGAGAAAACTGAGGAATGGAGATGATTAGGGAACATTGAGATAGTGTTAAGACATGGCTACTCAGTTGCTGAGTAATTTTATCACTCGTGTTAATGACATGATGAAAATTTTGATCTGAGAAAATCTGAAGAGTTTTTATTTTTTTGATCCGTTTTCAAATTTTGATGTGAAATTGAGTGAAAAAAATTGAAATAAAATTCTCAGAAACGATCTTGGATGGATCTTGTATTATCCATCCTTTGATAAAAAAATTCAATTTGAGAGTGTGAAAAACGTTCAACGCTGAGGACACCCTGTATAAAGTACAAATTGGAAAATCACATCGATTACATCGGCATCGTTTATGAGTTTTTTTTTTCGGTACTCGTACATTCATAATATGCAACTTGATAGGCCCTAGCAACCAGCCTATCCGCAAACCGCACCAAAGACATGTATAGCTGTATGTACGCTTTCGACTCGAAATTATAGACCTAATTTAACCGCAGCTTCCGCGATATCAATATCGGTGGTGCTAATGGGATCTAGTTTATCGCGGCTTATTATGACTTTTCTTTTATTTCGTTTATCGGCTCAAAGTGACCGAACTCACAAAAACAATAATGTAACGCTCGAGTTGCGATAAAAAAAAATGGAAGAAAAAATTTAAAAATTCGTCATTTCAAAAATCTGATTAGCGAGTTTAATAAACTTATGATATGATATGAGTTCAATGTTGTGGTTGGTTTTTCAAAACAATTTGCCGATAAAGTGTGTTGTTTATGTTGTGTAATGTTAATGAGTCGCATGATCGAGAGAGAGGTGCCAGTAGGACGCGACTAATTTTTCTGAAAGTAACAGTAATATGAGTGCATGTGTTTGGTGGAGTAATCAAACTGTATGGAAAGACAAAATAAACATTATGCCTACTTATTTACGATTGTTCAAGAATTGGGCAAATATCGTTTGATGGTATTGGAGTCATCGAAGCTGTCTATGGAAATGGGGGGGGGGGGGTTTAGTGTTGTAAATGAAATAATTGAGAATACTTTTTTCTTTTAGCTGGAAAAATTGACAAAACAAATTCTCGAGTCGAAATAATATGTTTTGCTGTTGCTTGAAATTCTTTTTTTTGTGTTCTCTTCCTAACCAAACTATGTACTTCTTGAACTGACGCATTGTCGTATGATAAAAACACAGATGATAATTTGCTGATGTTGAAGAATTTTCTGAATTAATAGGTTCGATTTTATACCAATGTCCAGTTTCATCCAAACTCATGCTAGAGGAAAACGTAATAAACAAGGGTAAATTGAAAAGAAGTCGACTGTAATAAAATCAACATGTGGTCAAATTAATCCGGCAACGTCAGCCTAATCGCGAACAAAAGTGTTGGGAAGTGTGCAAAGCAGACTATAAAGAAATACCCACATTTAGATAATTATTCGAAGATAAATCGTCGATGCGTGAAAAGCAAAGCGCAAAATGACAAAGATGTGATTTGAAAGATATAGCCATAGCCCATGGCCTAACATATGGCCATCAGCATCGAGAGTGAAATCTGACTTATCCGAGCTGTTTTTCTGACCAACGTGCAGCGGGTTGTGCAGTGAAAAAATTAAAGGTTTCGAATTTCAGCGATAATACCGACTAACATGTGTTTTACTCGTAGGTTGAAAGTGATTCGAATTACTTTTTATAGTTCTTCTACCCTTGAAAAAAAAACGCCGAGTTCTCAAATTAGGGATATTTCTCGATGTCTTGGGGATTTTATGTGTTTTTGAAATCATTTCTCATCTCTTCGCTTCGTTGTCGATTTTTTTTTCTCTTGCGAGCATTCAGATGATTTTTCTTTGTCTCGTTTTATTGTTGCTGTTTTGCTCGATGTTCTATAAGTTATTCAATTTTGAAATGGAGGGCGGTGTGCGAAAAAAAGGTGAAAGGATTCTGACCAAATTAAAGCTTTTCATTTTGATTGAAATTTACTCGGAAATTTTTTGAGCTCGATAGTGCAGGGGTAAGGGCATTTTTAAAAAAAGCATAATCTGAATTTTTTCGAATTTTTTGAATTGTTCATAATGACCAAAAATTGGCGTATTTGTGGTCCAGAATCGCGCCCCCCCCATCGAGTTTCAGAAAATATATTTCAAAATACAAATTCGCCCAAAAATGAGCGATTTGTAAATTTTCAAATGTTCGGTAGAACCCTAAAAGTAGTCTTGAATTTTGACGGAAATGGCCTATAGGTCGATGCAGAATCTCAAACAGGTACCGCCTTTTGGAACTGCTCAATTTTTCTCAAAACAGAGTACAAACAGGGTAGGTTTGGGGCGGAAAACCACGATTTTTTTTGGAAATTCTTTCTCTTTGATCTCTCCTCCAGAGACACCTCCAGAGCTGGAATTTTTTTCTGGATGACTTTCATCTGAAAAGTGAAGGTCTCCATCTCCACGTGTATTTTTCTCACACGATCCAAATATCCTTCGACGAATCCAGATGAAAGACGTGTTCGCTCTTCTTGCTTGCTCTCTCTTCAATCTTGCTGAAATGAAAAAAAGATTAAAAATTAAAAAGTTGATTGACCTTTTTTAGATTTTTTTTGCATATTTGCAATTTTCTAAAATTTTTACTCGTCTTTGATTGAAATTCGTTAGAATTATTTTTCATTCGCAGTGGTCAAGTTGATAGGTAAATTTAATATGTAGCATACTTACTCGTACTCATCGTCATCATGAAAAACGTGCAAAAGTTGTAAATCTGATGTAATATTTTTCCAGATTACCTCATTTTTTTTTGCAAATGTTATCGGTTGATACCTACAGTATCTATTAAAACATATCAATGTAGATTTTTTTCGCAATTATTGATAATTACTTATTTGTACATCAGTACATGAGAGTGAGACTTGCAATCAAATTGACAAACAGAAAAAAATATGGATGGGTACTTAAAGTGTTAGAAATGTGTTTTTTAATTGCTAAAAATATTGCTTGGAGGAAAATCAAAAAAGGAGTGGAAAAAAATGAAAAATTGAGAAAATGGTCTTGAAATTTTGTGTGAATATAAAATGAGTGGTTCTACGTCAATTTTAGACATTCGCCTATATTAGTATTATTATTTATTGTAGGTATGTTTTCGAATATTTTTTTTTTCAAAGTCATCATTTTATTGAAAATCATTGAAATAGGTTAAATTTTTTTTTGAATATTCGATTGAAATGGGCATCTTACCCCAGGGTATCTAACAGGTTATGAAAGAAATGAAAAAGTAGTGATTTTAAACATGGGCAGTGAAAAAGTAGTGAATTTAGTCAAAAAAGTAGTAAAAAAATGAAAAAATTCAAACGTGCAACAAAAATCTTGAAATCATTGAAAAAAGGGTTTATTTTTGATGAAATTGGCAACAGTGTTGGAATATCTGACGTCAGTTTACAGGTACATTTGCTTCCCATTTCAATTTGTTTGAAAATTTGACTTTGTTAATTTATTCTTTGCATGTAGGGAGGAGGGGGGGGGGGTCGAGTGGAGAGTTTTCTGAAAATTTGGTTGAAAAAAGGTAGTGAAAAAGTAGTGGTTTTTTTAAAAAAAAAATCTGTTAGCTATCATGTACCTTCAAACCCCCCGTGAGCCAAAATTTCTCTAAAACGAAGAGAAATCCCCCCCTCCTCTTGAGTGATGGTTTCTGATTTGTAAATTTATTGGAATTTTTATTTTATTGGGTAGATATTGATTTTTCAAAAAAAAAAAAAAAAAAAAAAAAAAACTTGTCTGCTTCAAATATGAATTGAAAATTTGTCATTATATTGAAAAATATGGTTCCCTCTTAACAATTAATACGATATTTATCATTTATCCTTGGCCTAGTGGCCCTTTAAGTGGCCCTTTATTCCTCGTTTCCTCCGGGAAATCGATGCTGGGGTAAATTGCCCTGTCCTCTTACCCCTCTTTGCCCTCTTTCGTCGTGGCTTCTCTGATCCTGTATTCCAATTTGAAAATTTCAATTTAAATTAATTACCCATCTAGTTGATAGGTTTTGCTTTTTTGAATTTTTAATTAACATATTCCCCGAACCGGTCTCCTGTTTTCAATTTTTCCTCCCACTTCTGAGAATTTTTTCTGACTATGGCGTGTCATAAAAAAGCTTAATGTAAGACAGGCCTATTAGGGCGCAGTCGAGTTGGAAAAAATTGCTCTTACTTCGAATAAAAGTATTGCTGGTTTTCAGTGAAAAATCGAATTGATATTTCACTAATTTTTTTTCACATAATTTACCAAAATTGTCAGGTAAAATGTTCACTTTTCAAAATTGAAGGCTTTATGTAGTTTAAATTTTATATAAAAAATTCACATCCTAGCAACGGAATAAAATTCTCGTTAGTCGTCGAAAAATTATTTTAAATTTGTCAAAAAGGGGGGGGGGATAACAAATTGGTAAATTCGTATTCGAGTCTTCAAAAACATATCAAATGAATGAAGCAAAACAAAATTTCATCGCAATTTTTTTCTCATCTTTTCAAATTTGTTGGAAAAAATTGACAAATTATGTTCAATCACGTACATATCTATACCTGTAAATCGAGATGAGCACTTGGATTTTTTAATTTCTCATATTTTTTGGCTTTCATTTCAAATACCTAGTATGATTTTTTTTTTGAAAAATTGAATCGAAAATTTTCTGGGCCTTATTTCTTAGATTTTTTAGTTTTCATTTCGAATAGTATGATTTTTTGAAAAATTGAATTGAAAATTTTCTGAACCACATTTCTCAGATTTTTTGGCTTTCATTTCGAATGGTATGATTTTTTTTGAGAAATTGGATTGAAAACTTTCTGGACCATATTTCCTCAGATTTTTTTGCTTTCATTTCAAATAGTATAGGTATGCTTTTTTTTTGAAAAATTGAATTGAATATTTGCTGGACCACTCTCTTCATATTTAAAAAAATTCACTCATATTCCAGGAAAATAATTTATTATCTAATAATAGGTTTCTAAAAATTGAGAACCATGTCATTGTCAAGCCTAGGCCAAAATATTTTCTATTTCACTTCTTCAAATTGGTATCAAGCACATCTCATTTACCTATAGTTTAGTTCACAGGCCTGAGATAATTTTCAGCAATCTCTTTCCAATCCACATTCGGAATTTCGCCACATCCCGAAAGAAAACGCATTTACATCCCCAAAACATCCACCCAGCCTCTAGAACCCAACTCGATAGTCAAGATGCATCTTACTATGCGCCAAAATGATGCGATTTTTCAAGCCTAACAGTTAGCCGAAGAAACACGCGCAAAACACGGCGATCGGCGACGGGCAATTTTCGCATTCGAATATACAAATAGTATACGATGAGGCAGTGCTAAATAATTTTCAATGGGCGGCACTAGCGAGATAAACGACCAAGCAGCGAGAAGCCGATTGCTTGAAATTTTGACCAATAAAAATACGATATCTTTTTCCCGCTTTTTTCTCACCGCGATTAACCACTTTAGTATAATAATTTTAAGGTCGTTTTTATATCTATATCTCGCCAGTTCTAAATACAATTATAATAACCTAACGTGTCTAGAACTACGAGTATATAGCTGTCTTTTTGATAAGTACCTACTACCTAATCATATTAAAATATTATACCTATATATACGAGTGCAAAAGATGAACTTTACTCTTACTCTCGTCTTACTAATTATTATGTCGTTACCTTAATTGATAGGAATATTGCGAAATATCGGCGGAAAAGTTGAAAGGAGGCGGTTTTCTGGAAGCAGATGAAAGAGAAAATTACGAAGGAGGAGTGAAATTAATTTCTAGATGTTTTTCTATTTATGTACTTGAAATGATACTCGTAGTTTTGTCAATTTTCACTGTTTGGATGCAATTCCCCCCCCCCCTATTTTCATTGAGAATAGCCAGTTAATCCAGCCTGGACTGAAAATCTCTCAAATTGAAGTTCAATGTTGTCTAAATTATGACCCAACTCTGGAGACTGGAGATGGAATCTGGCAGACGATTCCTCCTACTTTTTCAACTGGATTCGACCCTGCCAAATTCAGAAAGGCCCAGACCTCAAAAATAAGTACCAAATTCCCCTCCAGGGTGACTTTTTTTCGCATCGTCTCTATCCAAAAAAAAAAAAGATCCCATATGTAAAACCGACCATTAGCCTCGATCAGTCGATCTCGAAGCAGAAAAAAATGCCCAACTTGCTCTATAAATTGTCGAGATTTTTTTTCGTAGGTTGTGTGGTTTAGACAACGGGTGTTTTTTTCAATCCTAGGAACCTCTCTTCCCCTCCTTCGTGCATCTGTGTGATCTGTGTGTGGAGACTTGCACCTATGTATGTTGGCTGAGGAGTGGAAGATGATTCATAAACTTGAAATTAATTTTTTTTTTCTCTTAACTTGGCCCAATGTACATACACGAATCGAATAAAAGAGGAGGCGAAGAAAAAAAACCTAGTTCGAAACTAAAACTGACGAACGACAATAAATCTCGTATTCTTTTCTTTCACGTGCGCTGTCGACGAGAATCGATACGAACAGGTAATTAATTTATTGCCTAAAACACATGTATAGCTATAGATATATAGGTACCTTTCGACGATCCAACTTGCAAAAATATTTATTACTCGCGAAATACGCAGGCAGACTGGCACCTCGATCGAATATCATTTTCTGCAGAATAGATATTCGTATTCTTCTTCCTCTCGCTAACGCCAACGGTGATGGTTTTTTTTCCACTTCTATGTGGTGTTTTTCTTTGGTCCATAGATATTGTAGAAGGGAAAGAGATAGAAGAGAGGTGGATTTATTGTCGCGTCGTCGTCGATGAGTCTGCATCGAAGGCCATTTGGAAATGCATCCGCGTCATTCGTATGCTCATCGGATGAGACGACTCCGGACTCCGCGTGCGTTTAATTTCTTTTTCGGGGCCAACAAAAAAAATTGTGATCGTTAAATTATGCAATTAACGTGTATAAATTTTTCATTGCGGTAAAGCATAACGTCATAAAAGAGAAGCATTCTGTATGCAGTATTTGCAACGCTCGCGTGTGCTGCAATTAGAAGTGTAGGAAGGAGATGGGCAATGGATCAGTTTACCTATTTGAAATCTATGGCTGTGGCGGTTTGAGTCTCTAAGTGTACCTAGGATATTAGAATCGCGAATAAATTAGGCGAATATAAAAATTACTCGTCGGTATTACATTTATGTATGTGTAGATGCATCGCGCGCATCAAATCCGTCAGCCATGTTTTTGCAGTAATTTATCAAAATGAAGAAGCGGACGTCCTTGGGATGAAATACTCTTCTATAGGTACTATAGTACGTATGTACACTTTGGCATACTGGCATATAATGATGGTAATTGCAGCGTTCGATCGTAATGTGTATAAGACGACGAACGCGGAGCAGACCATCTCGCATTTATAACTCTCCTCTGCTGGTCTCTATTAAATGCTAAAAAGATCGCCATAGACGTGTAGAGTAGACCAAGAGACTCGAGACGGTATCTCCTCTCTTTAATGCAACATGTCAATAGGACTTGATTGAAATACCTAATCGTCTGGGCTGGATTCTGCAATATTATCTTGAGAGATATGCATATATGTAGGATGTGTGTGTGAGTTTGAGTAGTCTGCAGTGTATGCTGCTGAGACTGAGAACGTCTTGTCAAATTAGATTAATGAAATTGGTCTGCTTATTTTTTTATAAATTCTATCTGCAGAAGTGCAGAGAGGAGCGACTGGATGGTGTTGTTAATTCTAATCTCCGCCCGGTATTAAAATTAATAAAAATATTTTCAATGCGGTTAGAAAGTCTCTAAAAAAACGATGCAGCTTCAATTGAATATTAAATTAACGCCGAACACAGACACCATTATAGGGTAATTTACGATTCTGTTCGTCAATTGGGTACTGCTTTAATTCGCATGTGTCTGTTATAAGCACTATACCGTAGCAACTAAACAAGTACACTGTCGCGTGTGTTTTTTTTTACGGTGCCTTCCCAGTCTTATGTTGAGTATCGTTTACACGAATTTATTTAATCAGTTTTGAAATTATTCAGTCGTCTTCGTTGCTGAGCCCATTTATAAAGGTTACTGTGTTGTGAAAGGAGCTTGTTGCGACTTTTGAAAAGGTCTGCCGAATTGTAAACATTAAGTTCTGTTTGAACGAAGCAGTCGAGTTGAAAGTTGAAGTTGATTGAATGTGTGATGTTGAATGTAAGAGTTTCCTCCTCCCCCCCCCCCGTCAACTCAGATTTTTTTCGACAGAAAATAAATGAAATGTGATGTGTATGGACACTTGGACAGGGTATAGCTAATGGTCATGGAAGCCATGAAAAAGTCATGAATATTGCTCGAAACACACTTAAAAAAATTCAAGAAGTCCATAAACCAAAAAAAAATTGAAAAATTTGTTCAAAAAATCAGAAAAATGGAAAAACTGAAAATCCTGTAAAAAATGGCAACACTGTTCAATTTCCTCGCAGTTTCAAGTTCTTCAATTTTTTTTTGGGGGGGGGGGGAGGGGATTTTTATTCGGTAGATACGTACCTATGTGAAAAATAGGTCATAAAAAAAATCATGATTTTTTGTCTGAGAGGTTTGTTGGACACCCTGGTAGATGAAAATGATATTATTTTGTCCTTAAAGTGAGGTTTTGTATCATTTGAGTCTTCT
Source organism: Planococcus citri (assembly GCF_950023065.1). Classification (NCBI taxonomy): domain Eukaryota; kingdom Metazoa; phylum Arthropoda; class Insecta; order Hemiptera; family Pseudococcidae; genus Planococcus; species Planococcus citri. The sequence continues at coordinate 59,173,844 of NC_088680.1, read as the reverse complement.
GTACTGTCTAATGATGGTAATAAGCTCGATTTGAAAATTCAAATACAGGTTGTTTCAGGAATAATCAGCTACAAAAATTCAACTTGAAACTGAAAATGAAATAGTTTTGAAAAAAATCGTCATAAATGAGATGTTTGGATTATTCGAACGATGTCCCTTGCCTATGGTACTCGAATGGACCATCAAAAAAATATTATTGTGACAAATTGCCCATCTTCAAAATTAAAGGGACAAACTTGACTCAAAATTATTTCAATTTTGGGATCCCCTAAATTTGTTTAAATTCCAATGAAGATAGGTTTAGGAAATTTAGAGTCATAATAATTTTTTTTGCTCGTCCATTCGAATACTATTGATTGGCAGAGTCATTTGAATGATCCAAATTTCTTCTGCGAATTGAAAAAATTACACTACTTTTTAAACATGGAAATTTTATTGATCAATTCTGAAAAATTTTCTAGTACCATTTGCAGTTGAATTTTAGCAGGCAATTCCTGAAACACCTTGACCTAGGTTTGGTTTCGGAAATTTAGAGTCATAATAACTTTTTTTGCTCGTCCATAGCTCGAATACTATTGATTGATGGAGTCATTTAAATGATTCAAATTTTTTCTGCGAATTGAAAAAATTACACCATTTTTTGAATTAAAATTTTATCGATCAATTTTGAAAAAATTTCGAGTACTATTATTGCAGTTGAATTTTGGCAGGAAATTCCTGGAACGTCTTGTATTTGATCCTCGCTCTTCATCCTCCAAATTGTGTGTTGTTGATGTTGTTGTTGTTGTTTTTTTTAAATTGGAAGAATATTGGATCTGTTTTTTTTGTAGGTACGTGTGTACTTGTATGATGTGTGAAGTTCAAACACCTATTATCTAATTAAATTTCATAATAGACAGCTAAATAGGCCTTTGACCATCGGTGTAGAGAAGAGGGGAAAACCGAAAGATAAGACGTACCTATGTAATATGTATATTGAAAAAGGTGAAATCAAATACAACAAAACAAACTTGAAAATTGATAAACTTGTGATATTCTACAACGAAATATTGCGCAATTGGAAACATTTTTTCATTGAATAAAATCGATACTTTTCAAGCCTGATTCTCCCATAGATGCTTTAAGGTAATTCTTCTCTTCGTTGAAGCGGTTCACTATGTGAATGTTCTCCTTTGGAAAAATAAGGGTATCTGAATTCCCATTAACCAAATTTCTGATCACGTTTTTTGTCACAGTTTTTCGAAAGAAATAATCTAGTTTGGTCTGAGGGGTGCTTAGGGGCAAAATTCCTCTCCCATGGCGTTTTTCAGAGCCCCCTGGTGAAATTTTGGGAGCAAAAATAGAGAGAATTTCTTACTTTTATGCGAGGAATTTGAAATGAAGTTCATCACCAATTTCATGAAATTGAGCCTTTTTTCAGACAACATCACAAAATATCTACTTTTTTATTTTCATTTATTTATTTTTTACTCTGTCCTTTTTCTTTTGAAAAATTTGAAAATGAAATTTTCTTTTTGAATAAATTTAAATATTAGAGAAAATTTATCCACTGAAATAAACAAAAATTATCATTCTAATCCGTTTGGAGCAGAAAACTTTCAAAATCATGTTTTTTTTATCAAGGGAGCAAAGCGTAAGAGGTTCTTTTTTTGTTTTCACCTAATATTTTATAATGTTTCATCAAGTCTCCCTCCCCTCCACCGTGCAAAAAACAGCTTTGGGGTGTTTTGTTCCTCATTTTTTTTTTTTTTTTTTTTTTTGAGATTCGAATAATTCGATGAAGCTTTGCAAAAAATTACTTATAGTCAGACGACCTCAACAAGATGTAGGAATAATTTCAAAATTTTTAGGTCAATTTTTAACCTCTCCTTCTCCCAGCAAAAGGCTAAAGCACAAAATTTTGAAAAATTATAATTTTTTTTTTTAATACATTGTTTTGATGCCCACTGTCGCGTATAATTCTAGTTCTACATTTATTGCTCAATCATACCATATTGAGAAGAAAATCACAAAATTATCTGTATTTTGAAGGAATGACTTATTATTTTGAGAGCTCTTAAATTTTACAAAACTGAACTTTGAATTTTTCTATAATGGTTTGAATATGTAATATGATATGAAATGGCTAAAAATATCAAAAAATCACTCGAACAAAAACAAAATTAAATTAAATAAAGTTTGAAATATTAAAAAATTTAAAATTTTCAACTTTGAACTCTCGCCGAGCCATTCCCATAAAATTTGAAATTGAAAAAAAAATTGAAAAGGTGAGTCGACCCAACAAATGACTCGAAGGCTAGGTACCTAAAATTTTAATTACCTACTTAAATGCTCGAGCTTCCTCGATTTTGAAAAATATCGATGAACCTCCCTCAGTTTCAATAATAGTGTCTTGAAAAACCATGTCAGAAACCATGTTAAAAAATTTCAAATTCCTCAAATTCGGGCTCTTGCCCTTTTCGATTCTCAGATATTCTAGATTAATTGGAAACAACTCCAGTTATGACACAAAATCAAAAACCGTTGAAGAAAGGCGCGAAAATTCACCATTTTTTCGATGTAAAAGAGGTGTGGCAGGGGATGTTGAAAGTTAAAACTCCCAAACTGGCACATCTACGCTACCTTCCGGATGTGTAAGCCAAATTTCAGCCTCCTGAATCAATTTGGAGAGAGTGAAGGACCTGCCAGAAGATTTTAAAGCTCAAAAAAACCTTAAAAACCCCTGTTTTCTCCCCTCCAAACTGCTCTAGAATGCTGATTTTTTTTATATGCAGTACTATTTTTTATTTTTTATCCGAATTGATTATTATATCGACTTTTCGATTTTTTCACCCCTTTCCACCCCTTCCTGAAAATTTGCACACCCGCGGATCTTGAGCCCAGGTCATTTCCGTTCAAACCCTTTCTATCCAACTCCAAACCAAGCCCAAATACCGAATTTGAACGAATTTCGTTGAAATGTCTTCAATTCAAATAACTTTGTAAGTAGTTGTAGTTCTGTTGAAAAAAAAAAAACTGTGAAATGGATGAAAAAAATGAACTTCTGGGACCTCAAAACGGGTTTTATGATTGATGCCATCCGCAATTCTAAAAATCATATTTTTAAAGGAAAATCAAACCAAAAAGTCGATAAAGAAAACAACAATTTTTCATGTTTTTTCAACATTTTGAATTTCAAGATTTAGGTGTGCTAAAAAGTCAACTGAAGTTTGTGAACTGGTGGTGAAAGTGTTTGAAAAATTCTCATTCAGTGTCTATTCAACATACTCTTCAATTTGTACAATAATTTTAAAATGATCCACGTGCTGCCAAGATAGGTCTCATTTTATTGAGTTGAAATTCAAAATTTTTCCAACATCTCATCCAGTTTTTTTTCTATCTTATAAAAAAAATTGAAATTCTTGAAATCACACGACTCTAAACTATTAATAAAATATTATTATTTCATGCTACGTGACTCAAATTTCTCATAAAGTTCAACTATTTCAACATTCTAGTCTAAACGAGGAAGCAAATACGAGTGAACTTTATATTTTTTAACAGAAGATGATTTTGAAACTTGCTTTTCTCAATGTACACGAACCGATATTTGAGAAGGTGAGAGAGCAGAGATGAATCGATTTAAAACGCACAAAAAAAAACAAATTACACAAAGAGGACCATTCCTAATGTACCATATAACCTTAAAACTTTGAACTTAATTAAAAAGGTAACCCAAATGAAACTGGAAGTAAGTTTTAATGGGTTTTATAATGAAATTTCACAGACAATTTAGTTTAAAAAATAAACCTATTCAATTCTTTTGCAAAAGAAAACCGGCCACTTATCAGCCAACACTTCCGGAAATCATGAACCATTATCAGTTACTGATGTTTATTAGTATAGTCATTTATTTTATCCTTTTTCGATAACTGCTCATGCTAACTGCCTGCTTTCCCGCCGAAAAAAACAAATATAATATAGAATTTGTTCATCTAAAATGTGTAATATTTTACAATCATCTTGAACTATTGTCTCATTTCTCCGAAAAAGGTAATAAAATACAACAATTAACGATTTTAATTACTCGAGAACTACAAAGGTTATCTCTCATTTTACTAATAAAAAGAGTAGTTTATGCCTATTATTCGAATATTTGGAAATTTTTATTACGAAATATCGTTTTTTTTCCCTCGTTTTTTTTTTGTCGATTATCTATACGTACAATTAGGAGTAATTGTAAACGGAATTTTGTACTTCAAAGCGTAGTAGTAGAGGTTTATTATTAGATTTATGGAATCAAAAATTTTGATAAACATTTAACTAAACGTTTCCAAGTAGTACTTATTTCAAAATACAAGATAATTACTCATAATAATAAGGTAAATGATTAAACAAGATATGCAGTTTAGTTATAGGGAGTATGTTCATTAAGAAATGCTCTCTTATCTTTACACTGATTGTGAGTAATTTTCTCAACGTTGATTTATTTCTAACAAGGTATAAATCAAATGTTTACTGAATTCATAATACCTACTTACTATTGCTTAGTTCGATTTTTAAATATTTGAAAAGAATTAACGTTTAAAAAAAAAGAAATAATGTGGGAGAAAAGTATGAATTTTAGTATAAAATTCAAGTTTGTTTTGAAATTTTGTACAGATTTTAAACGGATTTTGGTGAAATTATTCGTGATTCAATAAATAAAATTCGACTAAATATTACTTCAATTATTTCAAAGGAAATAAATATTTTAAAAAAATAATGCATTCGTTTAAATAATATTGAATAAAAAATAAATTTCAATATAAATTGTAAAATAATTTTTAAAAAAAAATTACTGAATTCGTATTAAAAATCTTAGGTAACATTTTGTGATAAAAAATGTAAATTTGATGATCAATTATTATTTCTCAAGGCATTTTTCAACTGTAAAATGAAAAAGAAGAGGTGAAGGTAGTTTAAATGTGAAAATTTTATTTTTTTATGTGCTCAGATATCTTGAAATATTTCCAAAATAGAATTAAAAGGTTTCAAAAATGTCATTTCTTCAAAGTATCTTCAAATCTGATAATTTTCTAACAATAAAGAATACCGACCCGACCTGAATCTTTGGAAGGATCAAATTTTAAATAGAAATTATTTTTTAGTGAAAATATGATTCATTTAAAAAAGTAAAATCTAAACATTTCAGTAAAATGTTTTTTTTTTTTTTTTTTTTTTTTTTTTTTCAAATGGAAGAAAGAAAGTATTATTGAGCCAATTTTTTTTGAACATGAATTATAATTGGTAAAATTGATACTGGATGGTGAATTTTTTTTATCATCGTATCACTAATTTTCACCGGTAATAGCCCGGCAATTTTTCATCGTTATTTCTAAATCAACTGTTGCTTCTCCTTTTTTTTTTTTTTTTTTTTTTTTTAAATTGAAGAAAGAAAGAAAGTTTAAAGTTGAGCCAATTTTTTTTAAACATAAATTATTATTGGTAAAATTGATACTCGATGGTGAATTTTTTTCACCATCGTATTACTAATTTTCACCGGTAATAGCCCAGTAATTCTTCATTACTATTTTCTAAATCGAATAATCATAATTCAAAAAAATAAAATAATTATCTCACCCAACTGTTGTTTCTCTATTTTATTTTATTTTTTTAAATATGCTACTTAATAATTATTTTAGCTAATAAAATTCAATTTTATTTTACAGAATATTGGCAGACATCGAAACGTCGCAGATCTTCCAATTCGAAAGACCATTCGACCAGCGAAGATGATGCAGAAGCGACTAAAGATACAGGAGGAGACCCACTGGATTGAAAACGGGAGGCGAAAAAGTATCACACCTCTTGAAGTACAAAACATATCCTTTTTTTTATTTTTTTAACATTACTAATTATATATTACATTGTTTAGGGAACCATTTAGTAGTTGGGAAAAGTCGTTAGAATATATTATAATTATTTTTCAAAATGATCATGTATCTATGATAATATTATATTTTAGAAAGGAAAAAAAGAAAGGCGAAAATGCCTCAAAATATATTTAGAGTTATGGTTTTTTATAATATCAACTTATGTAATATTCTAATAAGATTGAAATTCGATGTAGCTAACGAGTATGTATTTTAGATCACCATTTTTTTTAAAATTAAGGTCACTTTTGAATCCATCTCATCGTTGGGAGTTGAATGTTGACGCTCGTTGTTACATTTAGTGTTGTTTTCAAATTGATCTCTTTTTTGTATACTCATCGTTGTTGTTATTTTTGAATGAAAAAAACGTCAATCTATGAGCGTCAACATTGTTTTGGGATGTTTATGTTTTAAGACTTATGTTTTATTAATATTTTTATTAATATTGTTTTAAACGGAATAATATAATGTGAGAGGATTAGCCCTTCACGCGAAAGATATTTTACAACGAGTAGAGTAGTATCAGGATGACTTTCGCAGTCAGTTGTCAGTTTCACATTTGATCTCATATTGTTTTCAGGGTGAAAGAGATTCATTATTGGTGCTCTGTAATAGCGAATTTATTGGCGAGAAAAAAACCTACGTTGGAAAAATAAAATAAAAATTACCTATATTTTTGCAAAAAAAAAAGCCGATAGTAGTAACGTTTTTTTAAAAAAATGATGCAATGATGCAATATTGATGCTAGTCTAGTGTAAAGTGTTTTAACCGTTTTTTTTTTTTTTTTTTTTTTTTTTTTTTTTTTTAAATAGTTGTTTAAACGCGAATTAGTTTTTTTAATTGTTTTTCTTTTTTTTTTAATGCTTATTTGTTTTATATAGCAACTTGGTTCGTTGGTGAGGGTAAAATTTTAATAAATTAGATTTATTGCGAGAAATGGGTTATGAAATGGTGTGTTTTTTTTTAGATTGTTAGAGGAATAGTTGATAAAATAATATGTTAGAGTTATATAAATATTCATGTTACCATGTCAGAGAGTTTAAAATTGAAAATTTTTGGTCAAATTAAAAAATAACGAAAAGAAGGAAGCGATGAAGTTTGAAGAAAATAAATGTTCTCTATTTACCAAAGATATATAATTTAAAGAAAATCATTCAAACTAGTTCCTGTTTCAGTTCCCCGGCATGTATATTGATAATATAAGTATACGATGTAATATAATGTCTCCAGACATCTCATCGTGTCGTACTTATATTGTATCGTATATATTTTTAACCGTTATGATGCTTTGTTACAATATCCACGTTTAAATTTTCTCATTTTTGAACGATTAGGTATTCTATTTGTAGTACTTGATCGATGCTGGGAAAATTTAATGGTGGATTTTGCTTTTAAATATAGTATATCTGATGGGTATAAGTTTTTAAATTTAAATGGGTGAATGCATGGTCTGAGGGATCATATATTAGACTTTAAAAAAATTTATAGAATCTTAGTCAATATATTTTTATTTTTAATTATAAATTTCACATTTTATCATTAAAAAAGTTCATTTAAATGTTTTGTGTATTTTTTTTCTATTTTATTTTTTCTGATTCTGTTTGTCGAGTCAGATAAAAAGCTGTGGTGTTGCGAGTTGGTATTTTTATCCCTATTGTATGATAAACCGTGTACGAGATATTGCAATTGTTAGATGTCGAAGTGCATACAAATTTACTTAATGAATTCCTCTGTTCGAATGTACGTGTGTTATTTGCAACATGCACCATTGCTAATTGCCTCGTGTGATGTTTAATTGTATTTTATCACGCAAGCAATGTTGTAAAAAAAAAAAAAAAAAAACGTAATTCAAGTTGACCAGTGGTGAGGTTTGACGTCTTCTTTTTTAGTATTATACTGGATGAGAATGGTATGATGTACGAAGATTATGTTTTTGTTTTGAGATTATTTTTTTATTTATTAGATTAAAATGTTGATTTTTTGGTTGAAAAGAAGATGGGATTTTTAAATGTTGAATTTTTGTGTTGTTGGAATTTTTTCTGAGTGTGGATATGGTTTAAAAGATAGAAATTATGGATTGAAAAAATGCTAGAGTTTGAGTTTTGAAGTTGAATTGAATTATTGATGATTTTGTAGACGATTGAAAAATGGTGAAATTTTGTTGAAATATAATATAAAATAAAGAGAAGAAGTAATGAATTTGTTCAGACTATTATAACAATTCAGCAGAGCAAATTTTTCATTTTAAATAAGTTTATTTTTCTCTACGAGTTTCAATGGTAAAGTAGCAGATTAGGAGCTACTTTCTTGAAACAGAAATTGAATACTTGGTGAATGAAACTCGAAAATGTTTGCTCCCTGCTACGAGTAAAATTTTGAACTTGATGTGGCTCAGAAAACAGAGTGTTTATTAATGGATTACTGATGGATTTCGTTTCAAAGTAAGTTCAAATTTTTTAGATTTTTTGTCAGATTCGGAAAAGTTGCTCAGGCACTCAGATAAAAGATGAAACAGCTGCACTTCTAAATAAACTAAAGTTTTATAAAGTGCACAAAACCAACTAGATTGGACTGATAGGAATTTGAGTGTCCAAAAGTTTTGGAAAATGAAAAAAAAATTGGAGGATTTTTGTATCAGATCTGTCAACGTAAAAAACCGAATAATTCGACAGCTCCACAAGTAAAAGGTATTCCAACCAATGGGGAAAGTTTTGAATCGTACGAAGCTAAAAATTGAAAGAGTATATGCAAAAATACGTCACTAGCCAAAATTTCATTTGCTGAGTGCATTTTTTGATTCTTAATAAATTTTTAAAAATAAAATTTGAACCATAAAAAAAATGGAAATTTTACCAACTTGACATTGAAAGCTGAAATCTTGGTTCAACCTTATTTTCGATCTCCCGAATTGATTGGAAACAGTTTCGAATCATTTCTAGCAATTCATGGAGCCTTCAGCAGATTTCTGGAAGTACAAATTTCCACAAAATTTTACTCAATGAAGTTGGAATGCTAAAATTTACATTACACCCTAATTTCAACATGCTGTGGGTCACTATAATAAGCATCAATCGCATTTATACGTGCTCAAGTCAATTTGGGCAATTTTTATGAAAATTTTAAACGATCTAGAATTTTTAAAGTACCCTGGAGGCTCCAGAACGGTTTGAAATTATCTCCAATCGACTCAGCTAGCTTTTCAACTTTTTCAAGTTGAATTTTTGAAAGAATTTCAACTTTCAAAGATCTGCTGAAGGCTTCAGAGTTCAAAATTGCTCAAAACGGTTTGAAACAGTTTCCAATCCATCTTTTTATTGCAAGGAAAAAAATTTAGGTCTGTAAAAATGAACTGCACTCTATTTTTTTTGTAATCAGTAATTTCTTCAGTTGTGAGGAGAGAAGGTTGGAGGGGTGTATAAAAATGACGGTTTGAGTGTTCCTTTTTTCAAATTATTCCAAGAGGAAGTGATTGAATTTTTTTTAAAAGTTCAGTTCAAGTTGTGAATCTTGCAAAAAATTCAAAAAACCAGAAATTGTGGAGGAGATTTTGGATTTTCTTCTTCCAGAGTCAGCGAATTTCATCTAATCTCGTAATCTCTCGTGAATAAATTTAAAGTTCTAAAAAAAAAAAAAAAGTGAAAATTGGCTAAATCTTATTTGTGTTTTTTGAGAGAGGAGAGGAGAGGAGAGGGGAGGGTGAAAACCCCTTTTTATAGTTTTTTATACAAATCCTTAAAAAGTGACAATAATTTTGATGACAACAATTATATTACACCCCCGCCCCGCCAATCAACCTAATCTTAATTAATAGAACAATAATGAATCTCAAATAGCTGTTTTGAAAACCCAATGCAGGGAATTTTGAATTTTTTCCTCCGAAGTGAACAATTTTTTTTCAATTTTTGTAAAGAAATTTGAAATTTTGAAAATAATTGAATCGAAATTGGTCAATTTTTTTATTTATATTTTGTGCTGCTCTGTTAGGCTGGCTGGAGAAGAAAGGGAATCTGAACCCCTTTCCCCGAACAACCTCGACTTAATTAATAGATCAATGATTAATCTCGAATAATTGTTTTGAAAACCCTTAAGCGCTGAATAGTCAGAGAATTTGGAATTTTTCCCTCCTCAATGACCGAATTTTGTTCAAATTTGGTAAAGAAATAATTTGAAATTTGAAACAAAATTGAGTGAAAATTGGCTGGATTTTGTGATTTCTTTTCTGTTCTATTTGTGCAGTAATTGGGGGGAAAGGGGAGGATTAAGCTGAAAATCTTATTTTGAAGTATTTTCTATTTTATTTTATTTTCTCCATATTTCCAAAGCTTCAAGAATTTTGTGCTTCCTCCAATTACTGATTCAAAAATCTTGAAAAATGGGAATTTTGGATTTTACAAGTTTCGTTCAATTCTTGGGAAGAAATTTAAAATTCTAGACAAAAATAATCGAATGAAAACGGGCTACATTTTTAATTGGTGTTTCCTGTTGCTTCATTTAGGGGGAGGGTGGGGCCGAGGGGGACTGAAAATATAATTTTGAAATACATATTTTTTCCAAATTCCTAAAATACAAGAATTTTTTGTCGAGAATTGATGTGATCCCCCTCCCCCTCTCCCTCTCACCCTCCGCACCAAAACTTCACGAATTATTCAAAAGATGAAACTCGAATAACTGTTTGAAAAATCCTGTTGTGCGAATTCTGAAAAAAAAACTGCATAGAAATAGACACGATTTTTGTGCTCCAGAGCAAAAAGGAAGGAAGTCGATTTTTTTCGGTTTTGCGATCTTCACATTATTGGAAAGAAAGAAGTTTGCAAGAGCTTTCCAATGATGTAAAAATCTCAAAATCCAAAAAATGGACTTCCATCCTCTTTGCTCTGGAATACAGATTTTTTGAAATAATAATTATTTTTTCGATGATGAGAATGTCATTTTCTCTCTTTTCAAATTTTCAGGAACTTCGTCGAATGGGCCAGTAAAGAAGGGGGGGGGGCTTGATATTCCATTTTTGCGTTTTTTTGTGATTTTTTTCAGGAAAACAGGCGAATTTTTCTAAAATTTATAAAAGCTGTTTTTTATTTCTCAATTTTTTTTCGAACAAAGTGAATCGGTGTGAATAATTATTCCATTTCAAAACCTAATAGTTTTAGGTCATTTCAGAGCCTGCATCAAGTTCTCAATTTTCTTCAGAAATTAGAGACTCGATAGCTGATACGATTGCGAATAAAACATCCACTTGCACTTCAAAGCCGGAGTTTTATTGTAGAACTAAAAGAAACATTATTTAAAATTTTATTACAGTACTTACATTGTATGTATGAACTTTCCAACGAAATAAATTAATTTGTCGAGAAACAAGAGAAGCAATAAAGTGCAAAAATTATTTAATTACGTCGTCGATATGCAACTCGAGTAATACCGGTTTCGTTATTTCATTAAAACATTGTTTCAGTGGTTGATAGGTAGGTATATTAAACCTCGTTGCAAATTCTACCTACTTGGTAATTTGTCAAACATTTTGCAGAATAACTTAATTAATTAAGAGATGCGATTATTTCATGCTCAGGAATAGAGTATATAAGGAAGCCATAGCTCATCGTGGGAATTTCTCTTATTTTTCCGTTAAAATTATAATTTGCGAAGAAAAAAAACGGTCGGCGTTGTTTTTCGGGTATTATTCGTAAAAAAAAAAAAATCACGACTAGTTTAATTAACGAAATAGATTCGCTATATGCGAAAAAGAGGTAACTAACCTGAAAAGCGAAAAAAAAAAAAAAGATAATTATGTTTAAGCAGTATAAGAGTAACGATACGACCACAATACGGATCGAATTTTAACGTATTTTGTGCAACAGACTGAAAAATTCTAATTTGTTTGTAGATTAGAAAGTTTGTTTTAAATTATGATTGCGGCCGTGTTTTGAATTTTAATGAATAAATTTCGCGATTACATTATACGTAGACGTACGTACGTATTGCTGCGAATATGTGTGTTTAACGTATTCGTATATTCGTATTCGTACTCAGTAAAGACACGAGCAATAAGTACGAAATACGCGAATACGAGCAGCGGCAATTATACTACAAAATACGTACTACGTCTGGTGCTCTGCCAAAGCCAGAAAAATTTTTCTCTATGGTGGGTTACGACGAGTACATGCAGCCCTACAGGTGCGGTGATTCGACGAACAGAACATGATTTTATACACAGCTCGGTGCTCGGCTGGTCTCCTGTATTGTGGCGATAGGCAATTATTATTACTTATATTGCGGCCTAATGCCTTCGACACGTTTGGCTGGCAACTTTATTTACAAGTTCAATTAACGCCTTTGTGATGCGAATGTGGATTGTGGAATAAGGCGACCGAGTTTCGTGTATACTTTGGTTGAATTAGCTTCGCCTAAGAAATACAAGCTATGCAACTTGTGCGGTGGGTTTGTGAAACTGAAAATGTCCTTCTGCGTAATACGTACAATAACCGTTTGCTGTAGGTATGGTAATTTCGACATTGAGGTCAAGATTTGAGAAAATACATTACCGAGACTGGGTTACTGTGGTGTGGTGTTTGGTTGGCTTTTTTGATGAATTCGATTTGGTATGCCAATTAGGCGAGGATAGTGTTGTATACGTTGGATTCGAATTATGGGATGTTTTTTTGAAGTGTTTTTAAAGCAGGAGTTACTAATGAGAGTGAAAATGACGTAGCAATGTTTTGAATGGATTTATGAATTCTTTTCAGAGTTTATTTTTGATCTTATCAATCGTGATTTTTGGATAATTTCGATCAATACTTACTGTACGATTATTTACAGGGTGTTCGGGAAATTGTCTGCCAAAATTTTACCTTAGAAGAGATGAACAAAAACGGTGTTATGACTGGTTGCCTAAAAATTGAAGATGTAAACAATTTGAAAATTTGAAATCGTCAAAATTTGAAGCATCCCAAATTTGAAAATTTTGAATCAAGTTAGCCCCTTCAATTTTCAAGATGGGCAGTTTGTTATAATAATTTTTTTTGTTCGTCCACTGGAGTATTTTGTGTGTTATGGCCATCATTTGAACGATTCAAACGTTTTCTTATTTTTGATGATGATTTTTTTCAAAATTATCAAATTTCAAGCCAGTCATAATAACTAGAGCTGGGATTTTTATGCAGAAACATAATGAAAATATGCAATATTCTATGCAATTTTTTTTACCTAAAATAGGTATGCAAAAAATATGCGAACATTTCAGTTCGAGTAACGTTTCCCTAAAAAGGATTTTCAAGCTGAAAAACACGAAAACTCTTAATTCAAAACAAAATGAACTCAATGATCAAAAAATAGGCAAAACAAGTTATTTATAAATTCATAAACTCGTACTTCAGCAGTGTTGTGATTTTTTGAGCAAAAAAGTCTTAAAAATTTCAATTTTTGCAAAATTTCCAATTTGCAAACAAATATCACAGAATTCTGAAATATTCAAAAATATGAAGGTTTTTCTCCTAAAATATGCAATTTGTTCAGAAATAAGTATGCAAAATATGCAAAATTATATTGAGTTCATTCGTCAGGAAAGGAGGAGTTGCGATAAGGCCATTTTTTGGCAACAGCTAGTTATCGACTCAACTACTTTTAAAATGTTGTAATAAATGTCCCAAATACGAATCCGTGGTTGGTTAACCCAAAATGACAATTTTTTGGGCTCCAGGGGTTCCCAAAGTTGTGAACAAAAAAAATAATTTTAGGAACCACTGAATATTATTTTCAAAAACTTTATTAGCGTAAAATATCTGTTTGAACGAGATAAACGTTATGCGAGGAGATTTTTATATTTTCGACTCTTGGGGGCAGAAATGAGGGAGTTTCAATTTTTTGAAAATTTTGGAACCACCATTTTTGACCAACCCCTTCGAACCCCGCTAAAAAAGCTTTTTACAGTTTATTAGTATCTGAAAGACCTCCATCCTACCAATTTTTGAGCTCAATAAAAATTTTCGCTGGTACTCAAAAATGCAATTTTCTAATTTTTCGTAATTTCGATATTTTGGGAACCCCTGGAAAACTAGAAACCTGCGATTTGCACCAAAGGTCACGTTTTGAGGTGTATATTTGATTATCCGGATGAAAAAGTTTATTTAAGCTCCCCCTACATTCGTAATTTTGAACTCCTTTTTTAGAACCCCCCACTTTAGGCACCCCTAAAAAAAGCGTTTATGCATATTTTTTCAAATAAATTGAAGAATTTGCGTTTGAAACACACTAGCAAATGCTCGATAAGGTTTCATTTGATTTTTATTGTAATTTTCGAAATTGAGCTATTTTAGGTCAAATTCTGGCATTTTTACTCCGTTGAAATCATGAAAACGTTATTTTATTTTTAACGTCATTTCGAAGAGTTAAATCTCAGAATTTGATCCAAAATAGCTCAATTTTGAAAGTTACTGGATAAATCATATGAAAAATTATCGAGCACTTGCTAGTGTGTTTCAAATGTAAATTCTTCAATTTATTTGAAAAATTATGCACAAACGCTTTTTTTAGGGGTGCCTAAAATGGGGGGCTCTAAAAAAAGGGTTCAAAATTACGAATATACAGGGTGCTTAATTTAACTTTTTCATCCAGATTATTGAATCGTACCTCAAAACGTTACGTTTGGCGCAAATCGCAGGTTTCTAGTTTTCCAGGGGTTCCCAAAATATCAAAATTACGAAAAATTGGAAAATTGCATTTTTGAGTACCAGCGAAAATTTTTATTGAGCTCAAAATTTGGTAGGATGTAAGTCTTTCAGATACTAATAAACTGTAAAAAGCTTTTTAGCGGGGTTCAAAGGGGTAGGTAAAAAATGGTGGTTCCAAAATTTTCAAAAAATTGAAATTTCCGAATTTTTGCCCCCGAGGATCGAAAGTAAGAAAATCACCTCGCATAACGTTCATTTGGTTCAAACAGATTTTTTATGTCAAAAAAGTTTTTGAAAATAATGCTCAGTGGTTCCTAAAATTATCTTTTTATTCGCAACTTTGGGAACCCCTGGAGCCCAAAAAATTATCATTTTGGGTTAACCATCCACGGATTCGTATTTGGGACATTTATTATTACAACATTTTGAAAGTGGTTTAGTCGATATCTAGCTGGTGCCAAAAAATGGCCTTATAGCAACTCCTCCTTTCAGGATTCGTGGAGATCTTATCAAATATGCACTTTTTCTAGTCCATAGAAAAATATGCAAAGGATAAAAATCCCAGCTCTGATAATAACATACGAGTATGTTTGTTCGTCTTATTCTCGAGTAAGTACAGTTGATTTCCGGAACACCCTGTAGTTCAATTTTTTATTCGTTCATTTTTTTACAACGTTGGGAAAATTAATTTTGAAAATAAATTAATCAATAAATTCCAAATCATTTTGAACTTAAAACTTTAGCAATTTTATATGGAGAAAAAGTCATATTTGGTGATGAAGTATAATGAAGAGCTTCAAAAAGAGAGAGATTTGATTGTAAAATTCAAAAATGAACTTCTGAAGAAACGTAAGTAGGTAAATGTTTATCCATTTTCTCGATAAATCTTTAAATTGCTATACTATTTTTCAAATTTTCTTATAACTCTTTCAATTTGTAAGCAGTGTTTGCTCATTTTTCGATGTATAAGTCACATTACTTTTCTTCGTCGATTTTCAAAACTAACGACGTGTTCATTCGATTTTTTTTTCGATGGTGCTCAGTCAGTCAATGGTGTATAGTTGAGGCAAGAGACGGAGGGGGGGGTGTTGCCCCCTCACCCCTCCTGCTGGTGAAAATTTTGAATAAAACATACAAAAATAAAAGTTATTCAAACCAATTTTTTCAAAAAATTTTCGTTTTTGTTTCGTTCGAGCAGTAATTTTACCTTCATTTTCATAAAAGAGTTTCAGAAAATTTTCAAAATTTCGATTTTTCGTATCTAAAAACCTGTGTTTACTCCTTTCAGGCAAGAGACTGGAGCCATCGCCCCCTCTCCCCTCCTGCTGATGGAAATTTTGAATAAAACATATAAAAAGGTGAATTATTCGAACCAATTTTTTCGAAAAAATTTCGCTTTCGTTTCATTCGAGCAGTAATTTTACCTTCATTTTCAAAAAAAGGGTTCAGAAAATTTTCAGAATTTGGATTTTTCGTACCTAAAAACTTGGTTACCACTTCTTTCTTGGAAAAATACTGGCTACGCTGGTGCTGTGTGCAGTTATACTTATCTAAAGTTTCAGTTTGGTTACTCCTGGACTTTCTGTATGTACGAGTATAGTATCACGTGGAGTGGAGTAATATGGTACGAGTTACGAGTACTTTTGCCTCTCGCACTAATTATGAAATCTTTCTTTAATCTATGATGAATGAACTCCTCTATCAACACACAAGTCCGTGTTATTTTGTCGATTATTGATAACAATAATGCCTAATTTTATTCTTATCACGGGCTGAAGTTCGTTTATCTAATAGGTATATCCTACCTAGATATTCGTGTTATTTTGTTCGAGCGACAGATGTAAGGTTAATTTATTTTTCCGTTTCTTAAAAAAAATATGATAGAATGTTGAAATAGGTAGTATGGTCGAACACGTGTAATTCATGAATTAATAAATTTTAATGATCATGAGTATTGAGTAATTTAAATGCGAACGAAGTTCGGTGCAGTGCTATACCTAATGGTTTCTTTATGGATGAATTAATACGATATGCTATATTATGTGTAGAAATACATTTTCGTTTGAAATAATTCTCGGTTGTATTTAGAAGAAGATTGAGATTAGAGCAGTGAACTGATTATTCTCTTTTGAGTTGACGAACTGATGGTTGAATTACAGAAATTTTGTTCTTATTGGGAAATTTTTTTAAATGACATTTTTTTCCAGAAAAATCAAAGTAACTACATAATTGAACACCGAGTGTAGAAATTTGAGAAAATTTTCTTTTGATGAAAATACCTATTTGAATACATACATACAAAAAGTGATGAGATTGTTTCTGAGAGAGAAACTGGTATCCAATTTGCTAGTTTTCACTTACTTGTATTTCTCAGTTTGAATATATTTTATTCGTAGTCTCCAATCATGTCAATAATCTTGAAAATTTTTGAATAATTATCAATTTTTCAACCGTTATGAGTACCTACCTTATTTTTTACTCACATTTTTAAATTCAATTTTGAAAAATTTCTTCATATTTTTCGATTGCATTTTCTCAACTTTTTTTTTTTCAAAATTTCTTCCAGAGTTCACTGTGTCCTGAAAATTATTTGAATTCTTTATTACAAACTAAAAACTGTACCCAGTACAAATTGGAATGGGATGAACTACGAATCGGTGTGTTTTTACTTACTGAACACGAATCTGGTAGGCATAAGTATTGAAGTTTTGAGGTGAAAATAGAATTTTTTTTCGACTAGAAAAATTGTAAACCTAATTTCTATTTTCGCAATTAGCAACTTTTCGAAGTGTTTGCAGACAGTGTATTTGTCTAAAATTCAAAAAAGTGACTCAAAAATCATGAAAATTCTGATTCTGAATTTTTATGGAGCACGAACAGCGAACTTGATTATAAATTTTGTGAAATTTTTTTTGTTGGAAAAATATACATTTTTTTCAAAGTTTCAACACTATAC
This sequence comes from Planococcus citri, assembly GCF_950023065.1. Classification (NCBI taxonomy): domain Eukaryota; kingdom Metazoa; phylum Arthropoda; class Insecta; order Hemiptera; family Pseudococcidae; genus Planococcus; species Planococcus citri. The sequence continues at coordinate 59,156,334 of NC_088680.1, read as the reverse complement.
CTTTTAAGAGATAAGGAGACGGGGTAAATTTTATCTCCCCCTATGAGAAAAAATATATAAAAAAATTCGGCTATTCTCGTACAAAATATAATTTTCGAAATTACCAAAAAGAAGGTACCTACCTACGAAAAAGTTTGAAATTGAATAGCAAAAAATAATTGTTTTTTCTTGATAATTCTACTTTGAGGACCCCTAGTTTCATGCTCTTTCGACTTAGGAGGTCTCAAATTTTGTATGAGAAATTTTCAACTCTTAAGTCAACTACTTCGTTAAATTTCTTTTTCAGTATAGAATTCCTGAGACATTCAAGTTTAGTGGTTCAAAAGCGGTCTCTTGAGCAGCAAAAAAATTGATTAGTGATTAATTTTTTTTTTTTTAATAAGCATTTTAGCACATTTTTAGGGCGAAAAGGTCTTCGGGAATGTGCTCAGATGGATCCTCTGAACTACCAAAAAAAACCGCCCCTCCTACCTCTGGAGCTAATTTTTTTAGGGGGCTAAAACCGATTGCGATTCTCGTTTTTTGCGTTTTACTCCGTAAATATTAGGTTTACAGAGAGACTACCATGACAAAAAATGTTCCCCTTGAAATTCTCGATAATTTGATCCTACTCTCGATACCCATCCCTCAAGGAGGATGCCTAAAAAAGGGGTGAGAAGAGTAGGTGTTTCAAAAAATGTCAGTCCAATGAATTAATCAAAGTTACCACTTAATATCATTCGTTTTCGCTCAATTTTTTTTTACAAAGTTTACACATCCAACTACTAATCAAACCACCATTGATTGGTCTTCAACCCTCTACGTGGGTTGGTGGGGGGGGGGTGCTTGATTTTACAAGTAACACACAACTGAATCATGTATTCGAAAAACGAATCATGGAAGTGCGATATATCAAATAGTATGTTTTCAAGGTCGCTGAATACGAATATGAACTTATTTTCTGGGTCCAACCCCTCAAAGCCCTCTGTGCTCCAAAAAAAGGGGTCAAAATTTTGAAAAATCGTGAAAAGTCGAGTGATATATCGAATTGGATGTTTTCGAGGTCGCTGAGTACGAATATGAACTTATTTTTCGGGTCCAACCTCTCAACTTCCCTCTGAGCCCCAAAAACGGAGTCAACATTTTTAAAAAATCGCTAAGTACATACTTTTTTTTAGGTATTTTTGGAAAATTTTGCTAAAATTTCATCATTCTTTTAATGCTTTTTTGAGTTTCTTTACACGATTTCAATTCATTTTTTTAAACACTTTTTTGTGCACTTTTGGCAAATTTTACTGTTTTTTTTTTTTTTTTTTTTTGTGATTTTTACAGCGTTTTTTTTGGCTTTCACTTTGTGTTTTGAAGAGGTCTCAACAATATTTAATGCAATTTTAGTACCTACATAAATTTAGTCAAATTACCGCAATTTTATGGCTTTTTGTAATTTTTATTGATTTTAATGCCTTTTTAGATGTTTTTTACCTTATTTCAACACGTTTTTGACACTTTTCTTGGATGCATTTTTGGAAAATTTCGCAGAAATTGAATCTTTTTTTGGTGATTTTTGATGCCTTTTTGAGTATTTTTACACAACTTTAACACGTTTTTGACATTTTTTTTCGTGCATTTTTGGTAAATTTCACGATTAATTTGTTTTGGACAGGTACCTAGCACCTACCTAATTTTAATTGATTTTAAGTTTTTTTTTGAGTGTTTTTACACCATTTTAATACATTTTCAACATCTTTTCATACTATTTCGATCAATTTTACTGAAGTTTTTTTCACTTTTCGATAAGTTCAGGTGTTTTTTTTATCCTTTTTTGAGCGTTTCTCAACATTTTAACACTTTTTCATGCGTTTTCAGCAAATTTTCTCAAAATTTATAATTTTTTAGCAATTTAATTTTTTTTTTGCATTTTGAAGAGGTTTTGACGACGTTTTATGCCATTTTTGCTAAGTGTTGTCAAATTCTGCTGAAATGTGCTCACTTTTTGGTGGTTTTAAGTGATTTTAATGCTTGTTGGGTGTTTTTAGGTACAATATTTTTCAGCTTGTGGTTGAAACTTTTTGATGAATTTTTGGCAAACCTCGTGGAATTTTATTGTTTTTTTTTTTTTGGAATTTTTGGTGGAGTGTTTTTGCATCAATGTTCAATTATTTAACACGTTCTCACTCAACATTTTTTCGTGTAATTTTTTTCAGCAAAAGAAAAAACTTGGTTAAAAAAATTATTTTTATAGAATAAAAATTTTGTCATTTCTGGCAAATCAAAAAAACAACAACAACAACAACAACGAAAATGGATCTAGAGCATAAATGTTTGTAATCTTTTCCCATCCATAAAAATGTAGGTGTTTTAAAATAAAATTTTTATTGTTTTTTTTCAACTTGAATTTTTCAACGAATTTTGACAATTGAAGAATTTGTGTATGGTACATTTATATTTCATCATTTATTCGTTTCAGGCATTTAATTTCTCGTCAGGATCCAGAGCAAATTATCCTCTGTACTTGCATAATTTTTTTTCTCTTTCATTTTTTTTCAATGTGAGTTCTATTTTTATTTTTTTACATTTTTTTTTGAGCCCTCACAGTTTTTTATTGTAAAAGTTTAACATTGTTTTCCTGCTCAAATTTTACAGAAATTTATTTTCAACTAGAAAAAACCGTAATTTGAATATTTTCGCAGTTATTCCGACCAATGAATCAATTTTTTTTAGAAGGTTTCCAAGTACATTACAAGCTTAATACATATTTGAATAATCATTTTGTAAACATCATTCTATTTGATATACCTACTGCTCTGTTTATGAGATCTGTTTGCTTTCTTCCTTCATATTTTCTACCTATTTTTAATGAAGAACAATAGTGACTTGGTATTTTTGAGCTTTTCCAAAAAAATCCAAATTATAGATAATTAAATTTTGAAAAATTGCGATTGGTTTGGAATCGAAAAATTTCAAGGTTAAGAAACTTGAAATGTTTGTAATAAGTATTTACACAAAAATCATCCTGGTTTGCTGTACTTTTTTTACTTTCCAATTTCTGCGATTTTTTGCTGTTTTTTTTTTTTTTTTTTTTTTTTCTCAAATCGCATATTTATTTTAAAGACACATCCAAAAAAATGTATGCTTTGTCTTATATTTTTTCGCATTACAATTTCCATAAAATTGTACCTACTTTTTAATACTTGAAAAAAATATATATATTCTGTGGAAGTCTCGCTTTTTTTTCTCGGTTTTTCTTGTTGCTCTGATTGTTTAGACACTTTATTTTTATAAAATTTTATATTATTTAGAACAAATTTTGAATACTTCTTACTTAGATAGTTGGAAAAAATTACCAATTTCCGTGCTTAATCTGCATATTCAGTATTTTTTGAAATTGTAAAACTTCTCTTCATATAAGCGGAGGCGAACGTAAATATATTGTTGAAAGAGCCATAAATCAAATTCCTCGCCGAATTTTAATTTCTGCCCAAAACTGCAATCAAATCATTATGCTCATTTCATTTTTGTTTCAATTTAAATTTTAAAAAAATATGATCATCTAATTTTGAAATTTTTTAGTTAAACAGTCAAATTTTTTAATTTTTAATCAAGTACCAATAGAAACGATAGAAATGAGTAAATAGGTAGCTTTTCATGTTTGCATCAAAACTATGTTTATCACACATTTTTTAAAATATCAACCGAATTTAAAACAACTTTAGCTGGAATATCGTTCAAGTGATTTTCATTCTTACTATTTTTAAACTTTAAAAGTATTTTTCCCAATATAAATTTCCAGCTCAAAATTATACAAGTACCATAAAAACTACATACAACCGCAATCTGCACGATACATATTCTAAATACTAATACACTATCGAATCGAAATACTCGTTCGCAAATATTCCAAACCAAATTCCAATAACAACGTGTCAAACTCTGCGTTTAAAAATGTTTTATTTTTATCCATTAATTTGGCGACCGTAAAATCATTTCAGTACAGTAATTAATTATACAAAACGAATATGTATATAAATAGCACTGCTTCATCGCGAATTAGGCCATTAAACCTAATTAATATACCTGGACAATTTCATTACTATACGATTTAACATAATAGTAATAATTTCACAATATCTATACAGTCGTATTCACAGTAAAAAAAAAAAAATCGAACCTTATTACATTCTAAACAAAAAACCCAATTGAAATATAAAAAACCAAGAAATTGTTTAATAATATTATACATAAATAGTAAAAGTAAATAATGTGTAAACCCCGATGAAATTCTTTTGATTAATGCAAAATAATTTTCGTGTTGGTTTTTTTAGACTAGAGTTGGTAATCTACTTATGGTAATACGATATTCTTTTATTATATTTAAATAGTTAAAAAAATAAATAAATGATAATATAAAAATCGTATGTCGTATAATTTTATACGTAAATAGGTATCTATATAATATTCAAATCGCTCGCGTATTTATATTATATAAAAATTATAGGTATATAAAAATCATATAGTTGATATTATTTTTATATAAGGAAGAAAATCGATAATTATGGTAAAATTAAAAATAAGAAACAAAAAAATATACGATTAATTCCGGTATGTCATTTATATGTATACGATTTCTCTATCTCTAATACGTTGAAAATAATAAGCGTTTTATGAATATATACAAATTTTTAAAAGTGTAATAAACGTTCCAACTCTTTGAGGCACCTAAGTATAAATAAACCCGAGAATATTCGGTTAGTTTTGGACGAGTATGGACTAGCAAGTAAATTAAAAACAAGCGGATAAAAATTCTTCTAAAAGAGAAATGTCATCTTTCTCAATGCTCCAGACAGAACAAATCGCTAAATCATTTCCAAAAGTGTTGGGATTTTTTTTGGGTGCGAGTTGTGCACGACGTAGGTCGGTAGCCAGAGCCATGTTGCCACTCATTTCGAGACGAATTTAGATATTTTCATACGACATAGTCTGGAAAGTCTCGTGGCAAGTCTAAATGTCTACACAGATGAGAGAAATTCCTTACATGCGTATTTAGAATTATTCCAATCGTCCAATTTGAAACTAGCACTCGGTTTAGTCGTACAAAAATCACAAAAACATGAAGAGGTTCGATAAAAACGATTCAGAAATTAAAATTTACTCAGATATTTAGAAATATTTTCAGTATTAAATAAATGAGTGATCGAACACCTCAAAAAAAAAAAAAAAAAAAAAAAAAAAAGACAGTCTGAACGAAAAAATTGTCTTGTTGCATTCGATATGATTTTCTTTCTTTTCTCTAATATAAAAATTCCGATCACGATGGAAAAGATAGAAAAATATATCAAATACGACCCAAAGACACCAAAAAAAAAAAAAAACAACGAAAGAGTTGGAACAATAATTTATACGAGGGGGAAAAGGGGGAATAAACGAACGTAGGTATATAATTATAAAACTAGGTACATAATATTATGTAGTATTATGTCGTACATATTCGATTCGCACTCGGTTTAGAAATTTGCATTCTGCACATCGACCGGGGTTTCGGGTTTTTTCGGTTCGTTTTCGATACCCGAGTACTTGGATAAAGGGTCGTGGTCGTAGCAGGTTAACGATGAGGAGTTGGAATCGACCATCTTGGAAACTGGTTTATTAAGATGTGACATTTCTTCGTTAACTATTCTTTCGATTTTGGATGCGATATTCTCCACCTCGGATGGATTAGCTTTAATTAGAGAACACAGACGTTTTAAATGATCCGAATCTATTTTTATTCGAATTCCCACCATGGCAGACATAATACTAGCGGCTGCTATTACCGAAGGCTTCACATTCAGGAATTCATAATCTGTAACGTTAAGAAGAAAAAAAAATGCACCGAAATTATAATCAAACGTCATCAAAAATACTCCTGCATTATAGTTCATTCATATTATATGTATGTAGATATACGTGCACATTATAAAAATAATCTGGTGTATGAGATAGGTGGGCGGGGTGGACTGGCGAAATTCACACTTGTCTTAAATACGTTAATTTTTCTTTCATCTGCGAGTAAAGATGTCTAGATATAGGGACGAGGGACCTATGTACGAATATACGTATATTATAACCTTCGCCTGTAAAAGAACTCCTCTCACAAGCCAGCATCGTACATCTTGTCTTGGTACTTTTTGTGTCTGTACCGCACACCATTGTTATATAATAAATTAAAACAATGGGTGAAATAAATTTCAAATATTTACAATCAAAAGTCTCCTTATAGAAGAAGGACAGTCACGAAGTGGTTGTTGTGTCTGCTGCATGTAGCTCACGTGTGTGTGTAGCCTACCTGTAGCTTTAGATATACCTAGACTTGGGCTACGTACTGTGTGAGCCAGTTTTCTAAAAAAATATATTTTAAATCCGGATCTGCTTTGGTAAATAAGAAAGGGAAAACATGCATGTTTCTTTAATAAAAATAATATCGCGACCGATGAATAGGTAAATGAAGATGTAAAAATTGAGACTGTTTATTGGATTGGAAAAACTGGTTTTGTGTAGCGAAGAAAATTTTCTATATCGAAAAAATGAAAGAATTCTGTTTAAATCTTAACAAAAATAAATGAACGAGTTTGATTGCGAAATCGAATGATTAGGATCTTGAAAATTGAAGAAAAATTGAAAAGAGCTAAAAAGATGTGTTTTCGTGATGAAAGTGCATGCGAAAAATTTCTGAATTTGACGAAGTGACGCTGAAAATTCATTTTTTTCAATTCAATTGTTCGAAGCAAAAAAAAAGTTCAAATTCAGTGCCAAGGAAATTACAAAAATAAAATCTCAGTTTGATGATTTAGCCACAATTTAAGGAAGAGAGTCATTCTTATACTTTGAGGAACTATTTGAGAAATAAGAGAGAGGGAAATGAAAATCTGAAAAATATTTCCAAATGCGGGGAGAAAGTTTGGAGGGGTGAGGAGGGGAGATGAGAAAAGGAGAAGAGAGTAGAAAGGGCATTTGAAGAATACTTCTGAATTTTGAAAAGTGTATTTTTTGAGATGAGAAAAGTGAAACTCGAACAAAAATCCCATTTTTTGTAAAAATATGATCCAAGTGTGTCTACTGTCTACTCTCCCCTTCCTCGTCAAGCCCAGTTACTCTTGATATCTGGTAGCACTTTTAGATCCCCATACCCCCACCCCTCGCCGCTCAAAAATATGCTGTCCACATTCGAAAATTGTCGAGAATGTTTTATATCAAATCAGTATTGCCATTTTCTAACGTGAAGTGAAATTCAATTCGAGTTATGAATAAGGGAGAAATTCATTGTAAAAAAATTTTCAATGAAAAAAAGCAAAATTTTGAGCCAAATGCTGGACTTATTCAGAAAAACGTGCAAAACTTACTGAATACCTTGTTTTATTTCGTGAAATGAAAAAAAGAGAGGAAAGGAGGGTCAAAATCCAAAAAACTTATTGTTTTCCATAGAATTGAGAATTTTTGGTTGGGGAGAGGGGGAAATAAAAGGAAGGAGGAATGAAAATTTGAAAAACGTGTTACTCAAGATTGTGCAGAAATTTCGATCTTGTATTCGAAAATTGACCTAGAAAGCTAACAATTTCTACGTACTCGTACAACGCTTTCAACTTTACAAAATCGTTTGAAGGCAGTCTAAAGCCAGTTTGGAAGTATCCAGAGGTCCAGAAGCATATTTTAAAGCATTTTTTCCAAACTGGAATTTCCCAAAATGTGCTACAGGCTTTTAAAGAATTTGAAACCTGTTTTTCATCAATTTATTAGAATGAAAATATGGTACATACCTCCCCAAATTTCAATTTCCAGTTTAATAACTAATAAGGTAAAATTTTGTAAAAATTGCATTTTTCAAAAATTTTCTGCAGACTGAAGAATAGTTCAAAACAACTTAAAATCGTTTACAATATTGATTTGTGAGATCCAAAATTGGTACGAGCCAAATTTAACCTTTCTAGCTCAATCAGGTGAAATTTTGATTTTTTTTTTGGTATTTATTTTTGCTCAAAATATTCGATTTTTAAGAAGTTCCCAGAATTTCAGAAATAAGTAGACTTCAATGTTGGAATGGGGGGGGGGGGTTGTAATTTTCAACAAATTTCTAGAGGCTGGAGAATTGTTCAAAACAACTTAGAATCGTTTCCAATGTTGATTTGTGAGATCCAAAATTGGAACGAGCCAAATTTAATCTTTCTAGCTCAGTCAGGTAAAATTTTGATTCTTATTTTTGCTCAAAGATTTTGAAGAATTTCCCAGAATTTCAGAAATAGACTTCAATCTTTGGAAATATTCAAGGAGGGGGTGGGGGGCAATTTTCAAACGTTTTCTGGAGGCTGAAGAATTGTTAAGAACAACACTCAAAATCGTTTCCAATATTGATTTGTGAGATCCAAAATTGGTACGAGCGTTCAATCTTCCTAGCTCAATCAAAAAAATTAGATTTTTTTTGCATTTTTGCTCAGATTTGATTTTAAGAGGTTCCCAAAATTTGGATTTTTTTTCTTGGCAGACAAATTTATTTTGTAAGTAGCTGTTTAAAATTCGATTTTCTTTCTCGGTTATTTGAATTTCTTTGACGTTAAATGTTTTCATGTTTTGTTTTCTTTGTTGGAAACATTTTTCAATTTTTTAATAGCTCTACTTTGATTTGTGTGTTTCAAAGTTTTTATTCCATTTTAACATTTTGTTGTTATTTTTCAACGTTTCTCAATTTTTCATTTCTAAAATATGTTTTTTCCAAGTTTTTGATTTTTTTTTTTACTTTTTTCAGTTTTTTACTGTACCAACTTTCTGACGTTTTGTTGAAATTATTTGTCATCATTTTTTCTTACCAAGATTTAATGTTTTTTCTCAAATTTTTTTGAATTTTATGTGTGTCAAGTTTTTTCCTGCGTTTTTCTAATTTTCTTTCAAATTTTATCGAGTTTTGTTCTGTTAGGTAAATAAAATCACTTTTTTACATTTTTTGTTGAACATTTTTTTTCCTTAAGAAATTTTTGATCCAATTTTTTCCAATTTTTGTTATTATGTTGAAATATTTGAGCATTTTTTCTTGCTATACGTACTACATACATTAAAGAAAACTTGAAATACAAAAATTTTTTAAAAAAGTTGAAAATAAAGCAAAAAAAACTATTTTTTTTTAAATGGACAGAAATATTTGATCCAAATTTTTCCATTCTTTTCATCTCTAGAAAAATATGTTTCGCTTACGGAGTGAAAATGTCGAAATATTTGAGCTTTTGTTCTTGTATTGAACAGAATTTAAAACAATATGAAGAACAAAAAAAAAGTTGAAAATTGAAAAAACATAGCCAATTTTTTTTTTAATGAAAAAAATGACAAAATTGGATCAAAAATTATTTGAAAAAAATTATACTCAAGCATACTGCATACACTGCATACATTACTATACCTACTTTCTCAAATAATTTTTTTAAAACTTTTTTTGTTGAATTTTTTTAAAAATTTTGTTTATTTTATTTTATTGTTTTGTTTTTCCATTTTCAGAGAAAGTCCTTTCAATTTTTTTTTCCAAAATATTGTCACATTCTACCCAAAAATATAGTTTTTTTTTTCATTTTTTTGACTTTTGAAATATTTTTTCTTTTTTCCTTATCATTTGAAGAGGTCGAAAATATCAAACATTATCTCGGTTTTTTGCATTTAATTGTGCACAATTTTTCATTTTTTAAAAAAATGTTACGAAAAATGAAAAACTCTTTGCTCTTTTTCTTTGTTTTCTTTTTGAAGTATTTCCCTTAAAATACGAGTACTTGTAATCGTGTAATTAAAGTACCTCGGCAATTTTAAACTCATTTTGGAAACTCTTCAGTGATCATGTTACGTTCACATGGCAAATATTTGGGTTATCAACCTCCTTCCAAAGAAAAGAATCCGTTTTTTTTTTTTTTTTTTTTTTTTTTTTTGTTAGCCAAAGGTATTTGTCACTACAAACCGACACTTGGTGAAATATCGATCCTGTTTTTGGACCAGTTTTAGAATTTACAATCTTCGAAGACGCGAAAAAAATCGCCTCAGCTAGGCTTCGGTCCAAGTCCAGTATTGTTCCAGCTGAGATGAAATGTCATTTATTTGTCCTACATAAAAAGAAAACGTTATTCAACTTTTGTACAAATGCTCTTTATTAGCCGTCGATGGCGTCAATATTGCAGACTCTCTACTGTTAGGTGAATAACTGAATACTGTGCCAAATGAAAAAAAAAAAAAAAAAAAAAAATGCCAATCCTTAGAGGTCCGTTTAAAGAAATGCAACTGTATCTGTGTCTACATATATGCACATTGCACTATGTATAGTAGTACGTTCTCACAACAGAGATATACCTAACACGATTTATAACAGCATTTCCTTATTTGACACGAATTCGCGTCCTTGAGAGTGTGCACTGTTAATGCAGAATAAACTAAAGAAGAAAAAAAAAGTCATCTAAAATGACTCTCTTCCTGTCTAGGTATACGAGTAGGTATACTCTTTTGTGGAAAAATTTCAAAACTTGTAGAGTACACATGCACTCGTACGTATGTACGTGGCCAATGAGCGAAAAAATCCAACTTGTTAACTGGCTCAATGAGACATAATATCAAAGAGAAGAATGCGCGTATAATTTTTTTCATTTTTTATACCATCTCGTCGTCGGTTGATAGTACGACATTCGGTAATTATAAGCAATATGTCGCATATAATAGAGAATGCTTTCTTGAATATTATGTGTGCGATTGTATGGTACTGGCTGCGAATTGCGAATTGCGGACAAACGCATACGAAATAACTTCGTGTGTCGCATTAAGCGCCGAAAATTTTATCCTCGTAGTTGGTATTAAATATCCACGTTGTCGGTCCTATATAGTCGTATAGTCGGGACAGGACACCACGTAAAGGGCAAATTTTTCTTCATTTGGTCAAAAAAAAAAAAAAAAAACATCTCGTTCAATTGAGCATGAAAAATGCGAATTCATGTCACGTTTTTTTTTCTCTATTCTATATTTACTGGGTAACAACCGGTTTCGTTATTATTTTCATTTGATTTTTTTTCCTCCGCTCGAAAAATGTATGTTGATTTAATTTTTGCTCGGGATTTTATTGTCACTGATGTAGATTTTCGGCTTGATTGCTTTTTTCAAAGAGCTGATGATTGTGATTTGAGTCGAGATGAATATCACCTCTTATATTAATATTTTAATCGTGTAGACATATGTGGGAAAAATATTGCGAATCTTTTTAGAAATTCAACGTGTACAATAGAAGTATAAATTGTACCAGGAAGAAAGTTATATTGTGATAATTTGATTTCGAGATTTCATCAATTAACGCACGTGATAAGTTTCTGTGCTGTACGTAGACACCGTACGTATGTATTAATTTGGTTTACCTAAAATTGGCCTCCGATATATTATGATGCTTTCATACTGCACCACGATTTGTACCCAGGATCCCGAGGAAATACGACCGTATCATTTGGAACTCGGTTAACTACACTTTTTCATATTTTCTGCCCCCTCTTTTGCCAAAGTTTACCTACTACGAGGTGGTTTTGTTTGAATTTAATCAAGTTTTTTGCGTTATATACCTATTTAGGGCGTATATTTGTGATTTATCGAACTCTCCTCGTACGCCACGTTGGGTGAATTTTGTATTAGAGAGTTTCGGAGTGTTCCTTTTTTCTTCCCCCTGATCCTGCTCCCTTCTTATTTGTTACTAAGTTAGGAGTTCTTTTCATCATCTGCGAGGATGAAATTTCGGCTATCGTGCACCTACGTTGCATACCAATCGAGTTTTGGTGGGCCAATTTGATGTCGTATATTTGGCTGTAATAACGTATACGCACGTTGTTGCTGGGTTTGGCGAAATATGTACTAAATTATTATTTTATCTTATCAATAGAACGTATATTATAACGACGATATCGCCACCATTTGCTGGTACACTTGACTTGAGTCATTGGTATTTCTGGAATTATTACGCGGAGAACTTATGGTAATGGCGAATGTCGGTTTTGAGCTATTTTTACATTGACATATCCGGTAATTTGAACGAATCTAAGCTTCGAAAAAAATATATGGAATATGGTTACAAAGTCGTACCAATATTCGCCATTGGCCAAGTGTGAAAATTAAACGATTTTTTTTTCGAGTCATTTCACTTGTAATCAGCATTAGTCTGATATTTCCAAGTTCGAACCATAATTCGCCAATAATTTCGAGTTTATGGGTGTTCGAAGACATCGATGTAGATTAAGAGGTGAATTTTTTCACCATGAATAGTTCATTAAAACCGGTCAACAGTAAGGCTTTTGACGTATTGCGGGTTGCATATCGGTTTGCCTGAACTTTATCGGTTTGGTGGGCATTCTTATCAGTGAGTATCAAAATTTCATATTTTGAGCAATTTTCACAAGGTGTTTTTGAAATGTATAGCTTTTATTTAGTTTTTTCTTCAATTTTAAACACTGTTAAATCCTGTAATGGAAAAAGATCCTCTCTTCGTCGAGTTTTAAAGAAGTTGACAAAACGTCTTTGAACCTCGACAAAGAGCGGATCTTTTTCCATCACAGGATTCAACAGTGTTTAAAATTGAAGAAAAAACTAAATAAAAACTATAAATTTCAAAAACACCTTGTGAAAATTGCTCAAAATATGAAATTTTGATACTCACTGATAAGCATGCCCACCAAACCGATAAAGTTCAGGCAAACCGATATGCAACCCGCAATACGTCAAAAGCCTTGTTGGGTGTGCGCATGAATTGGTATCACGTCACGTCGTCAGCTGTTCATAAACTGAAGCTTGATTGAACAGATGTTAATTAAGTTGCCTGCTTCGAGATCGAAGGCGGCGTGAAAATGTTGTCAGGATTTTTAATAATGAGAATGTTTAGAAAGGGTGTGTTTTGGTATGAGAAGTGACTAGAAATTTTGAGCATTTTTTCATGGGGGGGGAGAATTTTGAGCATTTTTTCATGGGGGGTAGGGGGAGAAGTTGAACTGGAGGTGTCGCGAACCACGAATAAAATAAAAATAAAAAATATAATCTCACTGCTTATATCTTGCCTGATGATGAAAAGTTGTACTTTTTGAAAAGATCTTTGCAATAAAAAGCATTAAAATTAAGGAGAGTTTTTTCTTTTCCAATAACACTTATAGTTAAGACGCTGATTTCGTTATAACACTGATTTCTTCTAGTCCTTAGACAACCCCATCCAAACCAATGTAAAATTAATCGTGATATAACGCTCATGAGCGATTATAAATCGCGTTTTAACGCTCTGAAATTCAGGAAAAATCACATTTTTTTATAATTTTTTTTGCGACAAAAAAGCTTTCTTTCATGTAAAAAATTCTCACCCTCTGAAAATTTTGGCTGCAATAGCGGTTTTTTTTGCAACTTTTGCAGTTGGATTTTTAAAAAAGTAAAAAAAAACTTTTATGGCAAAAATTTGCCAAAAAATCTGTTTTTCAGCTTTTAATAGTTTCAACTTTCAATTCATAGAAACACGTAAAATTATTTTTGATTTTGGCCAAAAAAAGTAAGATTTTTTGATAACCTTATCAAACTTTAATAGAAGCTTGATTATACAATTCTTACAAAAAGGGCAGGTAAGTATCTAAAGTTTCTACAAAAGAGTAGAGTTCTAGATTTTTCATCATAATCTTGAAAAGAAAACTGAAATGTAAAATTTTTCAAAATTTTGGTAAGCAACTGATTACTTTTTGGAAAATTTGGAACAAAAAGCAAGGCTTTCTGAAAGTTTTGACCACTGAAAACAGTTTTGTTGTTCAAATTCAAAATAAAGTTCACATTTCCACTTCTTTTATAACGCACTCAAACGAGAATTTGCTGTATTATGCTCATTAGCTTTAAAATGAGACTTTTACTTATAACGTGTTTCAGCTTATAATGCTCTTTTTTTCCATGCCCCTTGAAAAGAGTCATAATGAGCTTTTACTGTATAAATACAGTGGAGTCTTGATAACTCGAAGCTGGAGGGAGAAAGAGTTGACTTTAAGTTATCAGAGTTTTTGAGTTACCTATCAGAGTTTGAGTTATGGAAGTTTGTTTTTGGTATATTTTGAGTTAGCAAAGTTTGAATTAGATGAAATGTTTTTTTTTTTATTTACCATGGAATGAAATGGAAACACGTATTACAGCTGTGTATTTGAGTGAAACGTATATGTTTATGGACATAAATGTACTTATACGTAACTCCAATGAGTTTGTATTGTAAAAGAGGTTTGCATCAATGAGATTTGCATTTACAAGTTTTTTCAACAAGAAATTCGAGTTATAGAGGCAAAACGTTACCAACATTTGACTTACAGAGGTTTTTTCTATATTTGTGTCATTCCGCAGGTAAAGGGCCCATTTGGTCGATATTGAGTTAGGGGCGGGGGGGGGGTGAGGTAGACCTCCGGAGCAACCATATGAGCGGGATAGAAGCCCAAAAAGTGCAAAAAAAACTCCAAAAAAAAATCCATAATTAAAAATTTGAAAAACTCAACTTTTGAGAAAATCGCTTTCAAAGTTTTTTTTCTGAAAAAAACTGAAATTTCACGTAATCCGAAAACCTTTATACCTAAAATTGAAGATTATTGTTTCTAATGTCAAATATTACTACCCACCTGCAATAGCGATTTTTTTTACTCAATATTTTCATGTTTATGAGTATTTTAAGCCTGAAAAACAATGATTTATAAATTTAAATTTTGCATAAAAATTCATTACTCTGTTCAAAAGCAAAAAAAAATTATTAAATTACATTTTCTGTCAAAATTCAACTTGTAAAAATAAAAATCATGAAAAAAAAATTTTCAAAAAATGTCTACCCCGGGTGCGATTCAAACCCAGACCTCCTGCTCCGCAATCCGTTATCAGTGCCACATGGCTAATGCTGCACCAACGAAAATCGCGTTTTTGAATGGTATACATGTTGCCACTGGCGACTAGGTGCAGTATAATTTGTAGGGTATTTTTTTGGAAGCGAATTTACCGCGAAAAAGCAAAAACGACCAAATGGGCCCTTTATAGAAAAACTTCAGTTCCGTTTTTCTCCGCTTGGGGCGCACCTGCGGCCTTGATACTTCGACACGAGAAAGTTGGATATGTTCTACATCGAAATCCATCAAAACTTCGATTTTCAATTTTTTCAACTTTTTCACAAAAAACACGATTATCTCGTTAAATAGAAACGACCAAATGGGCCCTTTACCTACGGAATGACACATTTTTCAAAAATTTTACTTCTAGTTATCGGAGGTTGTGGACTTTTTACTTCGAGTTAACCCTTTGGAGGTTCTCTAGGTTTTCGGGTTAGAAAATTGAAGTGCCTTAATGAGTGTGATAGGGTACCTCGCCCAATTGGCCAAACCACAAAAAAGTCGAGCTTTTGATGAAAAGTTTTATAGGAAAATGAAAGTTTCCAAAAAACACAAATGTGACATTTCCTAAAAAAAAATTGAATGTATGCAGAATTTTTTTTGAAAAAATGAACCAAAAACATGTGTCAAAAACATTGAACAAAAGCACTCTTTCAAAAAATGAAATAAAAATTGAATTGGAAAAAAATAAAAAAACAAGGTTGAAAAAAAGTCATCTGGCAGTTCACAAATTCAGCTAGAATCAAATCTTGTTGGCAAAAATGCCTTTGTTTAAAGCATGAAGAGAAGAAAAATCTATGTCGCTAAGAGAGGATTTTTTATCAAGTCATAAAATCTTTTAGGAAATCGAGCCGAAATATGGGACAAAATTTAGCGAAATTGCGAGCTTTCGTGGCAGGAGGTAACTAATTATAAAAACATTTTCGCCTTTATTCACGAGATGTAGCATCGAATTTTCTTTCATTTTGGGAAAAAATGAGTATTTTATCACTTATTGGAGTATAGGAATATGAAGATGAAGATGAAGAGAAATAGTAAAAATAGTAAATAAAAATCCAAATTCATCTACGAGTTCAGTCTTTCATTTCGTTTACGCTGTGGATTTGTGTTTTTGTTCACTATTTCTCTTCATCTTCATCTTAATATTCCTATACTCCAATAAGTGATAAAATACTCATTTTTTCCCAAAATGAAAGAAAATTCTATGCTACATCTCGTGAATAAAGGCGAAAATGTTTTATAATTAGTTACCTCCTGCCAGAAAGCTCGCAATTTCGCTAAATTTTGTCCCATATTTCGGCTCGATTTCCTAAAAGATTTTATGACTTGATAAAAAATCCTCTCTTAGCGACATAGATTTTTCTTCTCTTCATGCTTTAAACAAAGGCATTTTTGCCAACAAGATTTGATTCTCGCTGAATTTGTGAACTGCCAGATGACTTTTTTTCAACCTTGTTTTTTTATTTTTTTCCAATTCAATTTTTATTTCATTTTTTGAAAGAGTGCTTTTGTTCAATGTTTTTGACACATGTTTTTGGTTCATTTTTTCAAAAAAAATTCTGCATACATTCAATTTTTTTTTAGGAAATGTCACATTTGTGTTTTTTGGAAACTTTCATTTTCCTACAAAACTTTTCATCAAAAGCTCGACTTTTTTGTGGTTTGGCCAATTGGGCGAGGCACTTCAATTTTCTAACCCGAAAACCTAGAGAACCTCCAAAGGGTTAAAGAAGTGAATTCTACATTGAGTCTTATGGTGAGTTGAAGGGAAACAGACTTTGCTTCGAGTAACCAGAGTTTTCGAGTTAACGGAGTTTGAGTTATCGACACTCCACTGTATTCACATAAAATACTTCCTTGTAGGAGTTTCTCGTATTTTATCAATAATTCATCGTGAATATTGGATTGAAAACAGTAGACAAACTGTTATGAAAGTATTGAACAAATGTGTCAATTGCAGAAGAGTCAATGGTGGTCTGTTTATCATACCTGATCTTCCACCTTTTCCTTCTGAACAAGTCTCAAAAGTTATTCCTTTCACTTATGTTGGTTGTCGATTACTTTGGTCCTTTGTATGCCAAGTGTTGTGGCAATGTGAAGAAATTCTTTGTTGTTATTTTCACGTGTTCAACTGTTTGAGCTATTCATCGTGAACTGGTTGAAAGTATGAATATTTTTTAATCATTTTTTGTCGTTTTATTGCCAAGAGAAACAGAAACACGCCTGAAAAGATCATTTCTGATAACACTGCACAATTTAAAAAATTTAAATTGTTCATTAATCACATTTGGATAGAAAATTTAAGAAGGAACAACAAATTGGTTTCCTTCCTGCTCAAAAAAATATCGAATGGAAGTTTATTCCTGAAAATGCTTCCTGGATGGGAGGTGTCTACAAATGTTTGATTTTATCAGTGAAGAAATGTATCAAAAAATCTATCTTTGGCATGTTCAATTTTGAAAACTTGGAAACAACATTGAAAGAAATCGAAAATGTATTAAACTCAAGGTTGCTCAAATATGTGTCTGGTGATCTCAAAGACATCAATTACTCCAGCTTATTTCATTTGTAATCAAAGTAACATTTCAGTCGACAATGAATTGGGTGTTGTTAATACGTACAAGATCTGAATTATCCAACATTTCGAATTCTTGTAAAAAGGTTCACCGCTGTTTTGGACCATGTGGTATAAAGATTATTCATCAAATTTATGTAAAAAAAAGTCTATAAATTAATTCTCAAGCAAGAAATCCAAAATCAAGGAGATGACGATCGAATCAGATCAAATTTCCACCCCTCATATCGATTGAACCCCAGTGCCACGGTATGGTACCATAATGGCATTTTCATTCGCCCTTTTCCTTCCCCTCCCTCCTCGACCATTGCTTAGTCTTTTTTGCTTGGGTTTGGGTGATTCGAAATTTCTATAATACATTATTTCGAATCGAACGTCTGAAAGTCGAAGGAGTTGAATTCGAATTGGAATTACACGAATTGATTTCACCCCTCTGCAGCGGAGTCGTGACGTTTTCACGAATAATCCTAATACGTATACGTAAAAACGAACACTGTCGTAATTTGAACGAGAGAGAGAGAAAAAAAGAGGGCTGCTACAGAAAATTTTTACCCCTAATTTCAACTATTGCGGAAAATATAGCGGAGAACGATTTCTTTCTTATATTGAAAACGGTGAAATTATGATGGCTGAATGGCTGCAGTACACTGTACAGTGTACAGTGATGATATTTGACTTCATTTTGGAGAAAAGGAAAAAAAAAACCTGCGTAGATGTTATTATGGTATCGAAGCAATCGCAGCTGTTACAGTGAACTTCCATATTTTAATTTTAAACCCATTTATTGTTCGAATTTAATTTGGAATTATTCATATCACGGTGAAAATGTGTTATGAGTTACGTAAAACTACGACCCCATTTGTTTTGTTGGGCGACACCGCACGCTATTTCCACGTTACAAGTGTTTTCTGTTTTCATTTGTAGTACCATCTATATAGGTAGGCCTACCTAGTTTAGCGAGAGGTTCCTGGTTGGGAGGAAATGTGTCGATTTTTTATGACACGTTGGTACGATTTTGTAATTAACTTTTTTTTTGTTTGTTTGGTGGATATTTTAGACGGTAATCGAGGTTTACAGTTATGTAATGATGAGAGGGGGAGTGGAGTGTTTTGGTAGTGATGACTGATTGTTGCAGCTGCAAGCTGCATAGAAGATAATCTGAGTATCATTTATGCAAATTATGATAATTAACTAATGACTAAAAAAAAAAAAAACAAAAAATTCTAAAAAATTGGAAAAATGTTTGAAAAAATGAATACCAAATACACGATCGACATCTACTGAATTGAAAATGACAAAGGAATTTTAATGGGGAGGGGGGGGGAGATTAGCCCGTTCTACAGTCACTTTTTTCTGCATCATAATGAGGGAAAAAAGAGAACAATGTAAAAAAAGCTACAAAAAGTCGAAAAAAGGTTTAAAAAAAAAGAATTCTAAAATCAAGAATAAAAATTAGAGAATTTTTGTAATTTAAAAAAAAAATCAATTTTTGTTGAAATTACGTGTAGGTTCAGTGTTTTTATCCAAAAAGTGCATTCAAAGAGATGTTTTGAGCTTGCCTCCTTTTCTTGAGGATTTAAAAACAATACATGAAACCTCCTGCATTTATTTGGTCAGAAGTTGTGTACTTCTATTTTTTTCAAATCGTTGAAAATTGATGAGTAGATATGTATTTTATTAAAATTATTTTTTAAATGGCAACACTGATTTCGTGTCTGAGTAAATTTGAATTTAAATATTAAAGTGGTTAGTTTTTCTTTTTTATTTTATTTTATTATTAT
The DNA here is from genome assembly GCF_950023065.1 of Planococcus citri. Classification (NCBI taxonomy): domain Eukaryota; kingdom Metazoa; phylum Arthropoda; class Insecta; order Hemiptera; family Pseudococcidae; genus Planococcus; species Planococcus citri. Next base: position 59,137,105 of record NC_088680.1, on the reverse strand, counting down.
TATTTTTTTTAGGAAGTTGATGTAGCATTGCAAAAAATTATCACCATTTTCAGGAAATAGGTGCGAGAAAATACAAGAACTTCAACCCAACTCTATAGTTCTTCCCCCTTCAGAAATTTTATATCGAAAACTGTAAGAAAGGGAGTCGAAAAAGTTTCCAAATGAAAATGCAACACTCCGCAGAATATTTTGAAAATTCCTTGAGCATAATGTTTTTCAAATTTTATTGGCCATCTTCTTCCCCTCCCTCTCCTTCCCTTCCCTTGGAAAATGGATCATTTTTCAATTTTGTTGAAATTTCATGATCTTAGAAAAAAATTAGGGCTAAATAACCTTAATACGTCGTCGCAGAAAAAATTTCAACATTTTTAGGTCAATACTAAACATCCTCTACTCAGCAACAATTCAAAATTTTGAAATTTTGAAAATTTTCACGAGTTGAAATGAATTTTTCTGTTCAGATGATTTTTTGATGTCCATTAATATTTTTCAAGATACGAAATAGTGAAATGACGTTTTTTGAAGACAAAAAAAATCACTTATAATTTCTAAAAAAAAGTCTTGTATTTGACAAGTGATACTCGAAATCATAAAAAATACTAAAAACCTCTTGCATTTGGGTCAGAAGTTGTGTATTTTTCACTTTAAAAAAATCGTTGAAAATTTATGAGCATTTTATTAAAATTATTTCTTAAATGGGAACACTGATTTCGTGGCTGAGTAATTGTCATTTGAATTTGGATATTAAAGTGGGTCTCTTTTATTTTTCATTATTTATTTATTTTTCTTTTTTTTAGAAATTTGATGGAGCTTTCCAAAAAATTATCACCAGATGACCTCGAATACTCGGAGGTTAGAAAATTTTTGAATTTTTGAAGCCAATGTTCAAGTAATTTCCACAACGAGAGCTCAAACTTGAAAAATTTCAAAAATTTTCTCAATTGTTTTAAAATAGTTTTTTTTTGGGTTGAGTGGACTTTTGATGTCTTTAGTACTTCCATTTCATCATGTTTAAACCAGTAGAAGAGCTCAACGCTATTTTCTGTGAAATTCAAAAATATTCAAAATGATACTCATTTTTTTCCTTCATAATGTGGTAATAATTTTGTGATCAACTGATTATCTCCTCAAGATGGTATAATTGAAATTCAGGGTGTCTAACAGGTTCTACTGGTCTTATTAGTCCTACTATCCCAGTTGACCACATGCTAGCAAAAAGCTAGCGTTTTATTCGCGTTTTGATAAGTTGCTAGCAATTTACTCGCTTTTTGTGGCCAGCAATAATTGTCTCGCTAAAAGTAAGCGATTTTCTTGCAGTTTTTCACTAGCAAATTCAATTCTAGCAATTTTCGAGCTGTTTTCCAGCGACTCTCAGCTAGCTTTTACTTCACTTTAACTTGCTCGCCTTATGCTAGCGTATTACTGACGGATTCTTGCTCGCAATTCTATGCTAGGACAGTTTAAGCAATATTCTCGCATATCTCAGCTAGCTTTTACTTCACTTCATACATGCTCGCCTGATGCTAGCGTATCACTGATGGATACTTGCTTGCAATTCTATGCCAAGAAAGTTCAAGCAATATTCTCGCATATCTCAGCTAGCTTTTGCCTCACTCTATACCTGCTCGCTTAATGCCAGCGTATCACTGACTAATATGTACCTGCTCACAGTTTTATGATAGGAAACTTCAGGTAATATTCTTGCATCTCTGAGCTAGCATTTACTTAGCCATCTGGCTCTAGAAAAATGTAAGCATATCTCTAGTTTCTGCATCTGGTGATTTGGCGTTTTCTTTGTACATAGTCAAATGATAGGAACGTGCTACCAGATCTTACGCATTTCTCACCAATAAACCTTTTTCTGCGTTACTTATAATTGTAGCAAAATGCGAGCAAGTATCTTTTCCATCCCTCAGCATGCATACAAAAATCATTAAAAATATTCCTGCATATGACAATAGGAGTAATTGCACCACCCCCCCCCCGGATGATCTTCCGGGGCAACTTTTTTCTTAAAGGGGACAGCAAAATTTCATCAAATGGACATGGAAAGCTGTAATTTACTCTACACTCCAATTTTAACACCTTCTGAAGACGACTTCAGGTGGGTTCAAGTCATTTTAGAGCCTCCAGTAGGCTTTTGAAACTTGAAATTCCCACAACATTAATTTATCAATTGGAGTTGGCAAGCTGAAATTTACTTCGCAGGTTTCAAATGGTTTTGAAGCTTCCAGCTACTTTTAGGAAATTCCAATTTTCCAAAAAACGCCATACAACCTTCGAAAAGTCGCTGGAGGCTCCAAAACGACTTGAAATCCACAAGCAGTCGACTTCGTAGCGTATTAAAATTAGTTTGCAGAATAAATTTCGACTCTCCATCTCATTGTCAGTTTGATAAAATTTTGTGAAAATTTAAAGTTTCAAAAATCTGCTGGCGGCTTCAGGAATTTTCAAAGAGTCGCTGGAGGCTCCAAAACGACTTGAAATTCACCTGCAGTACTTCGTAGCGTATTGAAATTAGTTTTCAGAATAAATTTGAGCTTTACAACTTCAATTTGAGTTTCAAAAATCTGCTGGAGGCTCCAGAACTGCTCAAAATAAGTTGAAACCGTTTCCCATCGATTTGGCATGTCGAAAATAGGGTATATCCCAAATTTCAGGTTTCTTGGTCAATTTGGTAAAATTTTGATTTTTTCTCACATTTTGGCCAAAATTTGATTTTTGAAAATTCACCAAAAATCGAAAAAGGTACTTTACCACTTGAAATTTTGACAGGTGATGAATTTTTGCATGATCTTTCGATCTACGTTTGTAAGGTTTGAAAAATTTCGTGCACGTCCTATGTTGAAACGCAAAATCTGCGATTTCGGCTGACCTTTCAATCAAAATGGCCGCCATTTTGTAAGTAAGGCCAATTTTTTTCAGCAAGTTTGCTTTAAAATGTTCCTTAGGATGTCCCCTTTAAGGAAAAAGTTGTCCCGGAGAATCGGCAGGGGGTGCAATTACTCCCATTGCCGTGGACTAAAATGTTGTTCAAATGTTTTTGAAATTTTTCATTTTCATGGTTTGTTTGATACTTTATTTTCAAATTTTAAATTTTGACAATTTTTCTATTTAAAAAAAAAAAAACTTCATTTTTTATTTAATAAAGAGATTTTTCAACCTAAACGCTAGCATAATGCTAGCGAATTGCTAGCGTCGATCTCTCTCATGGTATAGTTTGCTACTCTTAGATAAAGTGTGTCATCAAGTTGAATATAAGCTCAAGGTGGTATCTTGTTGAAAAGTAAGAAGAGTGACATCACTCTTCTTATACTATCCCAAGATGCTAGCGTTATGCTAGCTCTGAGCTGGGACAGTCGCCTAATTTTTGGAATTTCCTGGAAAACTACCACCTGTTAAAGGTAAACACCCAGAATTTTTAAAAATTAACTAATAGTAATTACTTTACTGATCAAAGTTTTTCTACGCTAGCAAAATGCTAGCTTCTTGCTAGCATAATTTGCGCTAGCGTAAATGGTGCCGGAATATGAGACACTTTTTGCAAAAATTGCTAGCAAATCAGTCGCGATTTAGTCGCATGTACCTAGCAGAATGCAGAGCAAAGTGCCAACAAAATGCTAGCTTTTTGCTAGCTTTGTGCCGGCTACGTGCTAGCTATTTGTGCGCAATTCTGCTACTCTAATGCGACCTAATCGCAACTGATTTGCTAGCATTTTTTTAAAAAAGTGTCTCAAATTCCGGCACCATTTACGCTAGCACAAAATTTGCTAGCATTTGGTCAACTGGGATAGTCCTACTTTTTCTCAAAAGTCCTTTTAGTCCTACTAAAGTCCTACTTTTCAACAATTTTATCCAAAAGTCCTACTTTTTTTTTCAATACCTAATACTTTTTCAAATTTTCAATTTTCCCCCTTTTTCCGGAATTTTGAACAGATTTTGTTAAAAAAATCCTCATTTGTCGACTTTTTTAGATTTTGAATTACACATTTTTGAGAGCATTTGCCCTCGCTTCGCTCGGGTCCGTTTGTTTTTTTTTTAAATTTTGGATTTTTCAAAAAAAAAAATAATCATTCGAAATTATTCTATTGTTTTTATACCTCCTGGAATACTAATTTTCGAGAGCTTTTACCCTGGTCGTCTTGCTCGGGGTCATTTGCTCTTCTTTTTCCATTATAAATTGTTCAACAAAAAAACTATTCGTTGAAGCAAATTGTAATAATATGAAATAGGTACATATTACATAAACATATTTACAATCGAAATAGAAGAATTCGAGTTTTTGATTTTAAGCGAACATGATGTGATATTCATCAATTTTTAAAATTGATTAGGAGGAAATAAAACGAAAAATTGGAGTGAAACGTTATATTTTTGGGGTCCACTTGTTTAAATAAAATCATAAAGTGTTTGGAAATCATCAGAAAAGCAAACATTTTTTACAAAAATTTGGCTAAAACCTTTAATGTAAATTTTAACCCCCCCCCACCTTTAAAAATTCCATAAGTGCTCAAAAACTGACCTGCTGAAAGTCCTACTTAAGTCCTACTTTTTCATTCTGAAATTTTGTTAGACACTCTGAAATTGGACTCATGAAATCATCCAAACAAAAATAATTTTTTTGACTCATGAAAATTTTTAAAATTTTGAATTCTTACTTAGGAGGGAGGATGTTTAGTATCGACCTAAAAATGTGAAATTTCAACTGCGTCGTGTTGAGGTCATTTGGCCCCAAAAAATTTAAAAGTGACTCATTTTTCCGGAGATGAGAGGGGAGGGGGACATTTTTATTTCGTTTCTGACTCCCTTTTTCATACTGATTTTGATGTGAAATGGGTAAAGGGAGATGCTTCCTGTATTTTCTCATATTTTCTCAAAAAATGTCAGTTTTGAAAGAAAAAATATGACTCACTCTCATCGTTGATTTTTTCCTCCTCTTTTCCCTCCCACTAAAAATCTCATTTTCGAAACACAACAGCTTTGCTCTCAAGGGTCACTCACATTAGAAAAATTTATTGAATTAAAGTTACCTATATAGAAAATTCAGCACCATCTACAAGTTGTAGAATAACATTTCGAGGTGTTTTTTCACCTTGAAGTGAGGTCACGATGAGTACAAATGCGATAAATTGTATTTCTAAGAGGAAGATGGGTCAAAAACATGAGCAGAATTTCAATAAGAGTGATGTACCTACAATTGTACATATTACATCTTTTCGCGCAGAGTAAACAAAACTCGTAACATTTTTGGCAATTTGTTTGATTTCATTTGGCTATTCGACATTCGTTATGCACTGTAGAGAAGCCTGTACACTGTACAGTGTACATACTCGTATATGTCGTCGGCGGCAAGGCGGCGTTTCGTTTTTGTATGCGTATTTTGAGCACTCCTGTTAATTGACTGAACGCTTATAGGCCTTAGACTTGACAGTTGACAGTAATTATTGTAGTAAAGCGTAATAAGTTAGAGACGAAGGCGTGCGCGGGGTTGTCGTACTATGTGTTGCGTATATATTGACGACGACGCAGCGCAGGGCCGATGAACCTGGCGTAGGTGAAAAAAATAATATGCTAAGTGTAACAGGTGTCGTAAAAATAAAAAAAAAAAGGTAAAAATTGCATCGTTGTTGCAACAACGTTGCGTCTCGTCTCCGCCTCGTTACTGCTGCGGTTTCTATGGGCTTGCGCCGATTGCCGATTGGCGAATTTTTTTTTTACGTATTTTTCCTGTTGAAAATACTCGTAGACCACCAACAACGTTGGTTTTGAATACGTCCAATTTGACTTTCATCGAGATCACAGGATACCGTACGGTTCTATCGTCTGGTCCTTTTGTATACATATAGAATGAGAATCGTATTCGTATGGTAAATTACTTCCTTCGGTATTATAGCGACTACCAGTACATTTTTATACGTGTATTGTACCGCGAAGTTTTTTTTCTTTCCAACTCCTCTCTTTTTCTCTATACAATCATGTGTGTTGGCGACTTTAATTCAGACCAGAGACTTTCGCTCGATATGTCCACCAGTTACTCTATATGTTCTTAGTATTGTTTTCGAGGTCAACTTAAAAGGGCAAATTTGTACGCGCGACGTGTCGTTGATTTGTTTTTTTTCCTCCTTCTGTTTCTGTTTATCTACATATACATAGACAGATACATGCGTCGGAGGAAGGAAGTATCGTGTTTATCGGCGATATTTTTGATTGTTCCGATGCGGCGGAGGTATAGCTCGGTCTGTCTGTGTACTACAGATGCACGATCTAATGTATATTGTGTATGTCGGAATATTAGCTCAAAATACATATGTTTCCAAAATTCCAGATCATTAGACGTATACAGGGTGTCCTATGTCCTATGAAAAAGATCATTCGTCAAAAATTGAATTAGACCTAATTTTTTGGGTCTTCCTGGCGACAATTTTGAAAACTTTTTTGGTGAAATAAAATCTACCGTTTTTTGGCTTTAGGAAGTCATCCAACTTTGGTTTTGAACTTTTGAGCTGATCTTCATTAGAAAGTCCCATCATGACCTAGTGGTGTAGTATGAAGAGGGGGGAGAGGGATGAAAATTCATTTTGAAATTTTTGAAGTCAATTTACACTTTTTTGAGTACCTTTGGCTGATCCATTTATCTGAATGTAGTTCATCGAGGGTCATTCTAATGTGAGAAGGGATGAATTACAGGGAATGGAGAGAGGGGATGGGGGAGTTATTGAAATAGAAAATGGAAAAGTTTTTTGAATTTAGGACCACCCGATGTATTTGCTGTATTGAAATGCCCAGAAATTGAGAGGAAGCTCGATATTTTGGTATTTTCATCCCGTATCACTTTTTTGATAGACCAATAATTACTCAAAAACGAGAAAAAAATGCTGTAAATTCTACATTTGTCCGATTAATAGTCTTTTGACCTTCAAAAAATTGAAAAATGTTTCAAAGCTGCTGAAAATACCCAAAAAAATGTTCAAATACTTGACTTGAAAAATTTGAAAAAAATTGTTTGAAAAAAAAAACAAAAATCAAGTTGTTTTAAAAATTATTGAGATGAAGTTTGATGATTACAAATTTAAATTTTCCAAAAAAAACTGAAAAATTGAGAGTGAAAAAAGGATTGAAAAAAAATTGAAAATAACTAAAAACTTTTTGAAAAAAATTGAAACAATTTTCCACTGTTCATAAAAATTCCCTCCCCCCTCAGCCGAGGTTTGATAATTTAAAATTCAAATTTGCCCAAAAAGCTGAAAAGATGAATGGGAAAAAAGTTAGAAATAACTGAAACTTTTCCAAAAAAAAAAAAATGAAAGCAATTATCGATTGTTTATAAAAATACCCCCCTCCCCCTCCCAAAAAAAGAGGAAAAAAGTTTTAAAAATCTGAAATAAATTAAAAATAAAGAAATGAAAGCAATTTTCCACCTTCCTTCCCCCCACAAAATTGAAAAAGTTTTAAAAATTTAAAAAAAATTGAAAATGAAAAAAAATCAAAAAAACTTGAAAAACATGAAAATTGTGATTGAAAAAATGGAATAGATATCTACTAAGCTTTTCAAAATAACCAAAAAAGTTGAATTGACTTTTCAATTTTTCAACTTTGTTAAAAACTGTATCATTTCGAAATTACCGGGTAAATTATCTAATAATAAAAATAGGTAACTAAAACAGGGATTGTACTCGGTTACTTCTTAAGTAACCAAGTTACTAAAGTTACTAATAGTAACTTTTGGTTACTAAAAGTTACTTTTTCCAAGTTTTTTCACAAATTTCCTTTTTTTTCTTCAAAATGTTACCCAGAACTCTTTTCTTTTCATCAAAAATAATGCTGTTTTTCCTCTCAGGAATTGTGAATTTTCAGAAGCTTTTGCCCTCACTTCGCTCAGGCTTTTATTCATGGTAATAATCTCCTGAAAAATGAAAATTTTGATGCCAAGAAAATTAACTTTTTGTTCACATCATCAGGAATGACTTTGTTTTATGTCTCATAATATTACATATCAATTTTCGCAGCTTTCATCCTCGCTTTGCTCTGGTTTTTACTCATACTTTACAAATAACAAATACTACCTATAGTGTTATACGATGTCATTTTCTGAAAACTTTTAAAATTTGAAAATTTTGAAGCCACGAAAATCAACTTCTTGCATAAAAAATGAGGTTGTTTTATGTTTCGAATCATACATTTTTCTCAACTTTCGCCCTCGCTTCATTTTGGCAAATTTGAATTCTGGTGCTAGAATTTTCAAACATTTCCTAAAATGGAAAAATCAACTCGACAAATTCCAAAAACATAATCCAACTAAGTAATTAAATAAATTCAAATGAATTTTTTATTCATCATTCGGTTTCCAACTTCTTTGTTTAAAAAATGGTTCGAACCATATCTGACCAATTATTTGGAAAAATCTTGTTGGGGGGGGGGGGTGAGTCTGGAGTAAAATGTTGGGAGAATTTCGCCCCCCTCCTCACTACACATGAACATTTTTTTTGGTCACTTTTTTGGTTACTAAAGTTACTTTTTTTGAGAAAAATTTGAGTACAATCCCTGCTAAAACGTTTCCAAAAAAAAATACCCCCCCCCCCCTTCCTAGGAAAAAAGTTTTAAAAATCTGAAATAAATTATAAATGAAGAATTGAAAGCAATTTCCCACTGTTTATAAAAATACCCCCCCCCCCCGGAAAAGTTTTAAAAATTTAAAAAAAATTGAAAATGAAAAAATCGAAAAAATTTGATAAACATGAAAATTGTGATTGAAAACATGGAATAGATATCTCTAAAACTTTTCAAAATAACCAAAAAAGTTGAATTGACATTTTAATTTTTCAACTTTGTTTTTTTGAACATTTTTAAATTTTTGCATCAGAATTTCTTTGAAAACCGTCTGTTTAGAAAAAAATCTCACACTCCCCTCGAAAAGTTTTCAACATTTTTTTCCTGTTCATGTTCTACACTTTTTTCAACTCATTTTGAAGGGAGTAAGGGAGGGGGGTTAGGTAAGGATTACTCACAGTGGTTCAGACACGAAAATTGGATATTAAAAAGAAAATCGCCGATTTCACTTTCATTCAATTTTTTGATTTTTTTTTCAATTTTAGAGGCCTTTGTAAGATTTGACCTTGTTTTTGATAGACCGGGGACGATTTTTTTCTAGAAAGGGAGTTATTTAGTAGAATTTTGAGGCATAGAATGAGAATTTTAATCGATACTTTTTTTTCGTGTTACATTTTTTCAAACAGTTTTCATGTGAGGAGGGGAATCTAGGCAGTAGGCACGTTTCAAATTTCAGTCATAGACTAAAATTTTCAAAGAATTTTTTTTATCGAAAGCAGCAGCTTTTAGAGTTTAATTGAGAATCGAAAAAATTGTAAAAAAATCTTTCACAAGTATAACATTTATACCTACTTGTGAAAGATTTGACGTTGGGTGGGCCTTATAATGTCCTTTTTTAGAAACCCCTGCTTTTAGTCAACACTTCCATATAGGAGTTAAAGCCCCATAATGTTTATATTTTGTCACAATTCGCGATCACTTCCTGGTTCACGCAAATTCTTCCGAACCGGTTAATCACTTTGTAAATGAAGAGCTTATCATTTGTTCGGTAATAACCTTCGTATCTGCAGAAATTTATTTACTCAGTCTACGTTGACTCGAGAGACACGTTTTGGAGAAAAAAAAATAGAGGAGTGCGTATGACACATAGACGAGTACATACGAGTAATTACACCGTACAGAGCGATTATTAGGCTGGAATGTTGGTAAATGAAGATATCAGTTCCCTGCAGTTCGGCGCACTCGTATGAAAAATTTCCGAACATTGGGTAAACTAGTTGCGAAATTTTATCACTGCTTTGACGCTGACGAGCGAAATTACTTTCGACATCCGGTTTTTTTCACTTTGAATACGCGAACTCTTGGGTATTGAAATTCATTCGCTGAATACTGACCCTTTAGGGTAAATGAGTTGAGCGTTTCTTCAATGGGAACTCGACAATATAGGTTGGGTCATTGTTCGAGAAGTGATGACATGTTTCGTCATTTTCCTTCTCGTCTTCTTGATATATAATAATATTTTTACGATGGACATTTACTACATATACTATACACATAAGAGAGGGCTCGAATTGAAATTCGCGTATTTACAATTAAAAACGAGCGGATTTATCGGTCCAATTGTAGTAAGTATTCGCACACACTATATAGATGGCAATGCCCTCGAGAGTCTAAATAATACTTTTCGCAGCTTCTCTTACTCTTACTCTTCTTATACGTAGGTATATTATAAAAACGCTGCGATAATTCTTATAGTATGAAAGGCGAACGCTTCTGTGAATTTTAAAAAATCCGCGCATATTTTAACAAGCTCGTTTAAAGAAATGCCATCTTTAAAGTTCAATATACGTAGTACGTACTGTTGTAGCTGAGTTTAGCTGACGAGTTTAACGTTTAACCATAAAGATTATTGGCATTAGGGAGACGATAAACCAAGTCCGAATTCACTTTAATCATTGTTAAGGTCGTCGTTTCACGAATAGATCGGATATTTTGGTGTTATTTATAGCGGAGCCGACTCCTACCCAAACAAGGCTCACTATAATTACGCAAAGAACCGACGTCAATTAAATGTAGAATCATCGAGTAAATCTGTACATTGTGCTCGAGTCTGTATTTGTTTCCTATATATTATTCGTTTCAATTGTAATCATTTTTCTTTTTTTCATCATCCACCTGTATCGACGAAAATGCATTTTGTCGATTCGATTGGTAAATTACCCGGTAATTTTCTAGTTACCAGAGTGGTTTATTCGTGATTCGCGGAAGTCTCCGAAGAAACTGGTAATTGGACGTACTAAGTGGGTAAAAAAGGTTTTATTTTTAAGTTTGCTCCAATTTTTTTTTAAATTTGAGGTCACTGAAGGGCGTAGAAGGGGCTGCATCTCAAAAATAAGCTCAAATTTAGGTCCAGCATCGTCAAAAAAATATTATTCGAAATATTGTCTGAATTTTTTTTTCATCTCAAAATTAAGGAAAGGAAATAGAATCCCCATTTTTAATAATGGTGTATGTATTTCAAAACATCACCAACTCAACGATGGTTAAAAATTTCAAATAGGTATCAATCGAAAGGAAATTAAAAGTAACTCTTTCAAAACTCATAGAAATTGAATTAGGTCGATCACTTCGAAAACGAAGGTCTTGACCGAGGAAGGAGGGGGGGATGGGTTGGAGGTCTCACCAAAAAATGGAGACGAGAGCATAAAATGAGCCAAATTTCATGATAAGTGCGACCCTACAGAGCATAAGCGATGAAAACGTGTAATTTTCAACTTTGAGCTTGATTTTTTGAACATCAAAAAAAAAATTTTCGAGAAACTTCAACTAAACTTCAAAAAGCAGCTTGTTTCTAAGCATCAAAATTGAAAATGAAAAAAATTGATTATTTTTATTGGAACCCTGTAGTTTAAAGTCTGTCACAAACAGCTTTCTTTGTACCTAACTTTTCTTCATAGAATGTCCCCTTCTCCTCCCTCCCAGGCCACTTTTTGGTCAAATTTCACCGAGTCAAATGACATATTTTTTCAGAAAATTTTTTGACAGATTAACAAAATATTTTAAGATTTTTTCAGGACTTCGATCCTCAAAAATTTAATTTTCTTATTCATCATGAAGGGAAAAATTAAGTCTCGCTTTCTGTTAAAAGTAGCAAAAAATCTCGCTTTTTATCAAAAATACCAAAAAAAGTCACTTTTATTGCTGAAAATTTCCAAAAAAATGTTGCTTTATTCTTGCAAAAAAAAAAATTAAAAAAGTCTGTTTTTCCCAAAAATGTACCATTAAAAATTTTGCTTTTTTGTCAGAAATTGCCAATAATACATATAATACCCATCTATCACTTTTTTTGCCAACAAATCCCAAAAAGTTATTCTTTTTGAAATTTGTCAAAAATTTTCGCTTTTTAGCGAAATATTGTCAAAAATTCTCGTTTTTTGCCAAAAATTGACAGAAAAAACCCGGCCATTTGCTGAAATTATTGACGAAGTTTCATTTTATGCCAACAATAGCAGAAAGTCTCTCCTTGAGTGTAGATGGTCTCTCATTTTTCGTCGCAAATTGTTCAAAATAGTCGTTTTTTTGCAAAAAAAATCAAAAATTTATTGTTTTTCTAAAAAATTAAGCCAGAAAGGTCGTTTTTTTGCCAGAAATTGCTAAAAAGCTCCTCCTATTGCTAAAATTGTCCAAGTCTTGTTTTTACAAAAAATTATTTTTTTTTCAAAAATTTGCAAGATTTTTACTTTGTTGTCAAAAATTGCCAGAAAGTGTTATTTTTTTATTAAAAAGTTGCTAAAATCGTTAAATTTTTCATTATTGAATTTCAATCATCACTCGATACGTTCAAATGGGGGGGGGGGGTGATTTTTTTTGCATTTGAAATGTTTTGTTTGCGTTTTGTTACTTTTTTGGTTACTTTTTGGAGCTTTTTTGATTACTAAAATTAACTTATTTTATTCTGTGCGTTGTTAAAGCCCCTTTTGCTCCCTTTTCAAATTAACCTGGAAGACTGGAGAGGGAAGGGGGGAGGGACTGAACTTTTTCTGCCCTTTCTCACCTCCTTCTGGTGTTCTTAATTTTGTTTTATCGCTTTAGCCTCCTCAGAATGACTCAGGAGGCTGAAATTTGGCACGCTTGTCTGGAGGATGTTCTATAAGTAGATGCACTGTTGGAGTATTTTGACCTTTCAACCCCTTCTCGCTCCTTTCCAGCTTCAAGCTACCTATCTATTTATGGAGAGGTTGGGGAAGGGGAGTTCCAAATTCGAAAATACTTAAGGTTTTTAATTGATTCGATTTAGGTATCTATCAATTAACCCTCAATTCACTTTAAAGGTTCAATTCATTGATTACTCAAACGATTTTCTAAAGAACCAATTTTGAATTTTTTCAAAATTGATTCTAATCGATTGATAATTCGTTATGAAGAATTTTGACGCAGATGTTTTTCATTTCTCTTATTTCAACTCTTACCAATTTAGCGATTTCTCTGAAAATTACTGTGTTTTTTTATTCTATTACTTATTTCATCAGAATACTTTTGACCAAATTATGTACAATCTAAAATATCTTCCATAAATTAATCATTTTTATCTCGAATTTGATATTTTAACACTTTATCAGGAAATTTTCCCCGTAAACTAGGAAGCTACTCGTATATCTCATTTAAAAGGCATATCTCAAAGCATACATCACCATTTCATCAAGTATACTGATTCACGAATCGGATGTGAAACAAACAATATTATGTATGTACTACTTATTACTTAATTTGGCAATTAAATCCATGTACAGTTTCACTTGGATGTTGGTTATAAAGTTCAATGGCGATTTGAATAAATAGCTAGATTTTTTTCCTTCTTTCGTAACACTTCAAGGTTTTCTTTTTCAGTGAAGGGAAAAGTTCCCTGATGTTAATCGATAAAAATACTTATTAGAAATCATTACGAATAAAAATATTATTTTTTTTGTTTTGTAGATTGTGAAGAAGATTGCGATGGAGGAAATTAGTTCAACGAAGAACGTACCATAGGGTAGGAAAAAAATATCCCTAATGACCTAAAAGGCTCAAGTGTCATCCTGCACGCCAGGCCACCCAAAATCACCCAATCCATAAGGTACGTTACGTATCTAAATATACAACTAATTAATTCTAAATACATAATGTATGTGTATAGTCTGGTTTCGTAATAATTACCTGTGCAACATAAATTTATCAGCGTAACCGAATGCACTCTGACAATTTTTTCTTGCATGCTATTGCACCACGTTACCCTTTGTAAAATTTGATCTATGAAATCGAATGCTGTGACTGCTGCTAAATCCCATTTCAATTTAGTTGCTAATAATGTTTCAAAATTCTGCAAACACAAAAGCAAAAAAAAAGAGGGAAAAAAATTCATTAGAATAATATTGGAACTCGAGGTGGAAAAAAATTATTAAATGTTGACCTACAAACAGTACCATACTTATCTTGAAAAAACGTTCAAAACATTTTAAAGCATTAATTATACATGGTTAAGTATACGATAAGGGCTAATAAAAGAAGGTACACCTTATGGTGTACAATTACTTTTTTTTTTTATTTTATCAGTCATATGTTAGGTACAATGTTGTTCTAATGGCGTCATCCAGCTGATTAACACGTTTCTCTTTCTGTACATATATGTAAAAATGTTTCGAATCTATTTGACTAATTAATATCATCGCGATTCGATGCAGTTATTTGGAGAGAGATTGCATTGGTATAATAATTTCTAAGAAAAATTTTGACTAAAAAATTAAGTATTGATGAGGATCAAATCAAGGGCATTTTTTAAATAAAGATATCTTTCATATTTTATTATTTTTTTTTGATGAAATGGACGCGTACGAGTATTTAAATAATCGACGAAAAAATTTCGATATGGATCTCGTTAAAAAAAATTATTTCTTAGAACTATCAACATATTATCGAATAACTACATACACGACGATGGGCCATGGTGAAATTAAAATGCCAATCGACGTAATAAGTTGGTAAAATTTTCACAAGTCGCATAGGAATTGGCACTAATACGGAACCAGCGACCACGTACAGGTATTTCGATGTAAGAGCTAGTTTGTATTTTGCTGTAAGGGTGGACGTGTGTACGTAAAACTAGCTGTTGGCGAATTTGTGTAATGTGTATAGTGTCTTAGGACAGGAGAATTGGCTCATTTTATGTTCAGGTTCAAGGCTAGGATGTAAGAGTATCTGCGAGCGATACGAGTACAATTCCATTTCAACCTTGAGAATGGTTTTTTGGATTTTTTTCTCGCTGTAAATTTACGACGCTGGTGTTTACATAATTGGAACGTATCAATCAAACTTCGATACATTGCTGAATTTTGTATTGTGCTGCTGGTTCGTGTGATATACACGAAAGAGGTTGGTAGGTCGATCTACACCGGGGATTTTGATACAGAAATACGTATTAGTGTCTGGAGTGCTCCTTTACCCTACCTAGAGTGAAATTTCAGCTCTCGACGATCGACTTTGGTCTTCGACAGTTTAATTACACGACATCCACATCGTTCTGACCATTATGTATTTTGCTAGACGGTCGATTTTCGAATCGTTAATATGCTATCGTAGTGGTTTAGTTTAATCTTCAGTTCAGCTGAGTTTAGATCGTTGAACGATTGATAAGCGATTATTAATGAGAATTCAATTTTTATCGTGTCGGTGTTCGACTCGACTTCGAGTGCACGAGGATTACGACGATAGGTTGTGTAGGAAGGAGGCTGAAGAGAGGGAGTGGGAAATGCAGAGTTGAATATTTTCATAACCTTCGAGTGAACGGTTCGGTTCGTCTGAGGAATTTCCAATTTGAACGAAACTAGAATAGGTCAGAAACCCCCTATACCCTTGAGAGTGCATTTTTTAAATTTAAGTCTGAGGAACACTCTTATAATGTTCAAAAATCCTTCGGAAATTTTGAATAGGTTCTGAAAAAGTCGAAGTCCTGAATATTATGATAGGTACCTCGAAAGGCGATATTTCTTAGTTTCCCTGCATTATGAATTTTCTCACTTCGTCGCCCTAATAAAAATCACTGATTTCCGTCTTTAAAAATTTAATACAGACATCCTGTACAAAACATTCGACTGTTTACAAATGGCTACAACTAAAACAAAGTATAAACACGCCGAAGTAACCGGATGCCGATGCGATGGTTTCTCTCTGTTATGTTATGACTTATATAGTTTTTATATAATAAAATAATGAATAAAGATTTCATAACTATGCATATGAGCCAAAGCCTATGCCTACGAGATACATAGTTACTCGTAGGATAACGTTGTTCGTTCATATTCTTAATTCTGCTGTGTTTAAACAATTACCAAGTACATGAGAAATCAGTGGCGTGCACAGAGTTGAAAGATTACCGGGCATTTTTCATTCATGACGATACCACCACCACCCCCCCCCCAGGCCAAAATTTTTTTCAAGTCAAAGACGAAACTAGACGTTTTATTTTAGGAAGGGATAGGGTCAAGCGGAAATTTTCCAACTGATTTGGAAAAAATACTTATTTTACCAAGAAAACAGTCAATTTTAAGAATTTTGCTGATTGAAGTAGTATTCAATTCAGATTTATGACTGTTGATGAAAGTTATCTTTAAAAAAAACAACAAAATTAGAAGCTTCATATGGAATGTTGTATTGTGGAAAAGAGAAACAATAGACCCAAGCGAAGCGAGGGCAAAAGCATTTGAAAATTTGTATTTTGAGATGTGAAAAAACATTGACGAGTTCATTTTTTTGGCTTTAAAATATTCTAGAATTTGAATAAATGTTTTTTTAATTCAATTTTAAAAAGGAAAACTAAGTGAACGGACCCGAACAAAGTGAGGGGTGAAGTAAATTATTTGGTATTTTTTTAAACAAAAAGTAAATTTTTCTATCTTGGGCTCTTCAAAAGGTGAAAAAACATGAAAATTATTTAGCCCGAGCGAAGCGAGGGCAAAAGCTTTTAAAAATGTCTTATTCAAGTTCCAAAAAATTAGGTTTCTTTGTTAATTTACCCATGATAAATCTTGCGATTGATTTCGTCCATGCCAGAAGTAGATTATCAGCTTGTCACTGAAGATCTTATATGTATCTACTTGTTCATTTTTTAAAAATTTTTCCAGATTTTTAATTTGATTTATTTTTTAAAAATTTCCAACTTGTAAACATTTTTTAATTTGAAAACTTTTCAGTTTATTGAAGTTTTTTTTTTTTGCAAATCAAGCATAATCAGTTTTTTTTTTGAAATGATTAAATAATTAAAATTTGACCAGCTTAGCACAAAATTTTGCATTTTTCAAATGTTCAATATGAGTATTTCTGGAATTTTTCTGTTAATTTTCATACTTTAGTTTTATTCTTAAAATTTTTGAAAGCATCATCATGAAGGGCCCGAGCGAAGCGAGGGCAAACGCTCTTCAAAATTTTTAGTTTGAAAAAGCAAAACTACTGTAATTTTGATACGAAATTCTAGTTTTTCCATCACTCTCTCTGTTGCGAACTGGGTCGGTTTGGGCCCCCTGGTGGATGCACTGAATGAGGCCCCCAAAATTTTTTTCTTCCCCTTAAGAATCTTTCTCGTTCTGTTTTTTTCTCAGGTTTGGATACTTGAATGTAAGTTGTGCGATTGATTTTTACTTTTGTCTTTTTATTCAATATTTATTATGTAGGTATAGTAGGTACCTAATAGCAAAAAGAACCGATTTTTTTTTGAAGAGCGAGGATGAAGGAGAAATTTGCCATAAGAAAAAAATATCGAGTATGCCGAATTAAATGAACTTTTTAAAAATGAAATAAAAGATAAATTGACAATTTTGTCAATTGATATACATATTATGTAATTCATATTTGGGCTAATGAAAAATTCTAATTTCCCTTCTGAATTTATGAAAGTTTCAAAAAATGTATTTTTTTTCGATTTGGAAAAGTGATAGAAATTGACCCGAGCAAAGCGAGGGCAAAAGCTTTTAAAAATTTTCATTTCAAAAGGTAAAAAACGATGGTTTTGAAAAATTTGTTCACTTTTTTAGCACAAAATTTTAGAACTTGAAAAATTTCAAATTTGAAAATGAAAAGCAAACAGGCTCTGAGTGGAGTGAGAGCAAAATCTAGTTTCGAGAAATAGAAAAACAACGTTTTTTTATAGGTGAGAAGTGTTTTTTTTTTGTTGAAAAATTCCTTGAAATTTGAAAACCTATCTACTCAATAGATTTTTATAAAAGTTCGATCTCAATTTGAAAAAAAAACACACAGGCCCAAGTGAAGTGAGGACCGAAAATTTCAAAAATTTGTATTTTGAGTGGAAAAAAACAATGTTTTTTGTGGTGACTGATGAGTTTATTCTTTTGATCACACAATTTCAGAACTTGAATTTACTAAAATTGAAAATTTAGATTTTTGAAGAAAAAATCTCACAAAATTTTTCGTTGGAGAAAGTCCAAATATCATCTTTTTTTGGTTTGAACATGGCCCCGGCGCGGGGGGCCGCTTGTTGTTTCGGGACCCCTCACAATTATGAATAATTTGAGAAATAGAAGATAACAAATTCAGCCCGAGCAAAGCGAGGGCAAAAGCGTCTGAAAAAATGAGAATTTTGAGAATAGATTAGTGATTTTGTCCGCAAATTAACGATTTTGCCAATAAATTCCGAATTTTTAAAATATGAATGAGAGGGATATAATACCTCCTCAACCCCCTTAAATTCGCCCCCAGACTTTCTGATCATGTTTCAAAATATTTGTGAAATACGACATTTACCTACCCATTATTTTTTTTCATTCAAGTTATAACTTATTTAATGTAGTATACGTATAGAGAAGTACCTAATACCTATAGGTACTATTCTATGGTGAGTGTGTGCAGCAATTATCAACTCGCTGTGTTTAGTGAAGTCAACGATATTATGGAATAGTATAGAGTTGAAAACAGGGCGGTTCGAGGGGAGAAGGGTGCAAAGGGGCAGATCGCCTCGAGCCCACGCTTTCTGGAGAGCCCGTCAAAAGAAGGGCCCGCTATGAAAAAAAAAACCATTTCCTTAAATTCTCGAAACACAAATTTTCGAAAGCTGTTGCCCTCGCTTTGCTCGAACTTGTTTTCTTTTCTTTTCCAAAATTAACATCCTGAAAAGATCTTTCAAATCCTAAAAATTTAAAAGCGAAACAAACTCCTCGCATACATATACAAAAACGTCGTTTTTTGCTTTTTTCAAAATACAAATTTTCAAAAACTTTCGCCCTTGCTCGCTGAGGCCACTTTGTTTCTTGTTTTAAAATAAAAAATTCACATTTGGGTCCTCAAAAATCCAAAACAGAAAATCTCATATAAATACGATATCAATCGGCTAAATTGTTATTATTTCCCTACATCAGTTGGAAAATTTTCAGTCAACCCCCTCCCCTCCTCAAACCACTATATATTTTCGTTCCTAGAAATGTTCCCAAATCATATTTCTACCGCTGGTCTTGTACTGATAGGTTAAGGTATAAAAAATGAATTTTGTTGAGTAGAATTGAATATTATTTATAATAGGGTTAATTTATGGCATTTCAATGGCGGCACTAGTTTTTGATCACTTTTCGAAGTTCGTGTGAAACGACATTTGCCATTGCCTGCTTTTAAACATATCAACTGATCACGTAACACAACACTTCATCGCCATTCTTCATTCAAGTCATAATAGGAGGACATAGGTGGCCGGTGGGTACTACTTTGATAGCAGTATTAAGCAGTTTAATATTATTTCATTTCTACTTTGATTTAACAATTTATTTCACAGTAGATTTTTTGTCTGTTTTTTTTTCCTAACTAACTCATTAAATATTTGCCTACTACCACCATCATCGCCGCCACCACCACCACCACCACCACCCCCCCAAAATTTTACCGGGCATTTGCCCGGTAACGTATTAGAGTGCACGCCACTGTGAGAAATCTAATTAGGTGATTAACAGCCGTGACTGACGTTGGTACAATGATTATTACGATTAAACGACTAGGAAGAATTTTAGACTTATTGAGAAAATTTATCGTGTGCGAGTATATTCGAGGTAAATATGTATTAAGTATGTGCCTAAAAAATAAGTTCCCACAATCCATGAAACGGTCAATATACGATAATGGAGATTGTGCTGAGGGTTTTTGAATTTATGGTTCGTAAATTCGACAGCGTGTGCGTATTAATGGTAAGCTGTAATCATTATCATTCTAGAAACGAGACATCAAATGACTGAATCTTGACTTTGGTCAAAACTGTCAAAAATTCTCGTTTTTTTGCCCAAAAATGCTAAAAATTTTCGCTTTTTGCAAACAATTCTGAAAAGTTATTTTTTTTAAAAAATTGACTTATAAAGACTGTTTTTTTCTCAGAAAATTCTGAAAATCCTAGTCTTCTTCTGACATCGTCAAAGTCTTGCATTTTACCAAAAATTGCCAAAAAATATCACTTTTTGCCAAAAAAAAAAAAAAAAAACGAAACGATCTCATTCTTCTCTAAAAATTTTGAGAAAAAGTCTTACTTTTTTCCATTGCATTAAAGAGCTGCTTCTTGGTGAAAATTTTT
The DNA here is from genome assembly GCF_950023065.1 of Planococcus citri. Classification (NCBI taxonomy): domain Eukaryota; kingdom Metazoa; phylum Arthropoda; class Insecta; order Hemiptera; family Pseudococcidae; genus Planococcus; species Planococcus citri. The sequence continues at coordinate 59,116,971 of NC_088680.1, read as the reverse complement.
GAGTTTGATTTTTGTCAAAAATTGACAACTTTTACCTCAAAAATACCAAAAAAATGAGTTTTTTTGTGATGAGCAAGGTAGAGAAACCGAAATATTTTTGTAAAATAGAATCAGGAATTTTAATTCAAGATCAAAATTGAAATCAACGTTTTAAAAGTTGAAATTACATTCAAAATCGAAATTGAAATTCAATTTATAATTGTAATTAGGTAAAGTTAAGAACATAATATTATAAATTGAAAATGAATTCATTTTAAACATCATGATTGAATTAGAAATTAGCAAGGTTACAGGTATGCAAAAATGGGGATTAAAATTACACTCCACTTTGAAATTGAACTTGAAAATTAGTAAACCTAAAACAATGATTTTTTAAAAAAATTGATGTTTAACATGAATTCTAAATTAAAATTTGAAATTGAATTGAATTTCAATTTGAAATCAAAACGTAATTTAAAATCAGAACGAAAATTGAATTAAAAATTGAAATAAAAAAATTTTTAATTTAAAATGGAAGTTAAAATATTGAATCTTGAATAAGAATTCAAATTGAATTTTAAATCCAATTCAAGATTGGAGTTGAGTTAAAATTTGAATTTGATATTGAAACTCAAATTATTGTATTTAAATTATTAAAATTTAATTGGATATTGACATAGGTAGCAAAAGTTGAATTCAAAACTTTATTCCAATTACATAATTTTTTCCCCCACAAGAAAGGAAGGACTGACTAAAAAAAAGAGAGAAAAACAGGTAACGAGAAATTATAAAATTTTCAGATTTTGATATTTCGGATTATAAGATGTCAGATTTTGAGATTGGATATTTTGATTTCTGAGATTCTGAGATTTCAGATTTTGAGGAGATTTCATAATTATTTTGAGCTTTTGGATTATGAGATTTCAGATTTTTTGATTTTAGGTTTTGAGATTTCAGATTTTGAGATCTTGAGATTTTCAAATTTCGGACTTTTAGATTTTGACATTTTGGATTGTGAGATTTCAGATTTTGAACTTTTGGCTTTTCACATTTTGGATAATGAGATATCAGATTTTGAGATTTCAGATTATGAGATATTGGTTTTTGAAATTTGAGATTTTGAGATTCTGAGATTTCAGATTATGAGATATTGGGTTTTGAAATTTGAGATTTTGAGATTCATATTTTGAGCTTTTGGATTATGAGATTTTAGATTTTAAGTTTTGAGTTTTCAGATTTTGAGATATCAGTATTTGAGATTTTGAGATTTCAGATTTTGAGGAGATTTCATATTTTGAGCTTTTGGATTATGAGATTTCAGATTTTTTAATTTTAGGTTTTGAGATTTCAGATTTTGAGATCTTGAGATTTTAAAATTTGGGACTTTTAGATTTTGACATTTTGGATTGTGAGATTTCAGATTTTGAAGCTTTTGGCTTTTCACATTTCGGATAATGAGATATCAGATTTTGAGATTTCAGATTATGAGATATTGGTTTTTGAAATTTGAGATTTTGAGGTTCTGAGATTTCAGATTTTGAGGAGATTTCATACTTTGAGCTTTTGGATTATGAGATTTCAGATTTTGAGATTTTCAAATTTTGGACTTTTCGATTTTGAAATTTCAGATTTTGAGCAGATTTCATGCTTTGAGCTTTTGGATTATGAGATTTCAGATTTTTTGATTTCAGGTTTTGAGATTTCAGATTTTGAAATCTTGAGATTTTCAAATTTGGGACTTTTAGATTTTGACATTTTGGATTGTGAGATTTCAGATTTTGAAGATTTTGGCTTTTCACATTTCGGATTATGAGATATCAGATTTTGAGATTTCAGATTATAAGATGTCAGATTTTGAGATTGGATATTTTGATTTTTGAGATTCTGAGATTTTGAGGAGATTTCATACTTTGAGCTTTTGGATTATGAGATTTCAGATTTTGAGATTTTAGATTTTAAGTTTTGAGATTTCAGATTTTCAAATTTTGAACTTTTCGATTTTGAAATTTCAGATTTTAAGCAGATTTCATATTTTGAGCTTTTGGATTATGAGATTTCAGATTTTTTGATTTCAGGTTTTGAGATTTCAGATTTTGAGATCTTGAGATTTTCAAATTTGGGACTTTTGGATTTTGACGTTTTGGATTGTGAGATATCAGATTTTGAAATTTCATGATTATGAGATATTGGTTTTTGAAATTTGAGATTTTGAGATTCTGAGATTTCAGATTTTGAGGAGATTTCATATATTTTTGAGATTTTGGATTTCGAGATGTTTGGGTTTCAGGTTTTGAAATTTTGAGATTTCGAAATTTGGGACTTTTCGATTTTCAGATTTCGGATTATGAGATATCAGATTTTGAGATTTGAGAATATGAGATTTTGGTTTTTGAAATTTGAGATTCAGAGATTTCAGATTTTGAGGAGATTTCATATTTTGAGATTTTGAGATTTTCAAATTCGGGACTTTTCGATTTTCAGATTTCGGACTATGAGATATCAGATTTTGAGCTTTGAGATTTGGAGATTTCAGATAAGGGAAATGCTTCGCAAATGAGAAATATTCGGCCGCGAAGTGAAAGCTCAAAGTCAAGATTGTTCAAAATAATGTAATTTTATTTTTTTGGACTCAAACTAAAAAACTTTGATTTCTAAATGTTTTATAACATATCTACGCATCATGAGGAATATTTTAAAACAAAATTTAGTGAAATTGGTCCAGTGGGAGAGGCTCACTGACTGGAACAATATTTTCAAAATTCTTTTCATGCATAGAAAGATTATTATATGCTGTGAAATTTGTTGAAAATATCACAAAATTATTTTAAATGATATGTACTTACCTACTACATATAAAAATAATTCAAAGTGATTGAAAAATGCATAAAAATAGTTTAGAATGATGGAAAAATGATTTTAGGAAATCCCAAAAATTGATTACAATATGGAGCCAGTTAATTGAAATGCTGTATAAATTTTTGAAAAAATCATCAAAATTATTTAAAGTGAGATATAAGTATTTAAAATTGCGTAAAAATATGTATAAAATGTTTGAAAAATTACAAAATATCGTTTGAAAGATTGAAAAAGTCGAAAAAAATCGAAGAAAATAGCTCCAAGTGTAGAACAAACCAGTGGAAATTTTGACGTTTTATCATCAAGAGTAGGTAATTGCCGCAAAAGATAAACTTCGAAAATTAACGAAGGCAAGAAAAAAAATCCAAATTTTAAGCATCTTAGAGTCGACAATTAAGACTCAAGAATCTGCCACCAAAAACCGCGCGTATCATCCGCTTTAAAGCAGTTTATATCGTTCAGACAAGCGAAGGGCAAGAGGAGAGTAAGAGGTTAAAAGCAACACGGTACAGGCATTTTGACGGTATTTACCGCAACAATTCAAATAAAATTATTGTACCTTTGATAGGTCGGTATTTATGGTTTAGAAAGGAATGTCGAATAAGGGAGAAAATGTCAATATCTATCAACGACTTAGTTGTGTATTTCAGAGTTTCAGAGCTCAAGTTTTTTTACCTTCCACCGCATTCCATAACCTATCGAAGCGTGTAAAGCTTCGACAACCACGTGAAAAAAAAATTAGAATTTCGATAATATTCTAGAGGTGGTGGTGGTGGTGGTGGAGCGAAGACCTTGCGAAGTATAATAAGTATGTTACGATAAGATAAAATGCAATTATTTTCTTTCATTTTGAATACAGTGCACATTGGGACGTGGACGTTGGAAAATGCATGCGAATTCGTTCAAGTACATCGGGCTAATTTCACACGTGGTCATTCCCAAGTCGAAGTTTTTTGCTTATGGGTGTTTTGGTAAGATTATCGCATAGACATTCAAACGATATCCGTGTAAACCACTCGTAGCTGAAAAAAACGAGTTCATCTCGGAGGACTAATTTCTCAAAAGAGTGCGCCAAAAATAGGGAAATTAAAACGGTAATTAAGATTGCGTGCCGAGCTTATGGCTCTATGAACCATCGCAGGTACCTCAAGATCTACATTCTCGTATAGGTATACCTCACACCTACATTACGAGTATATTATGGTATTGTCTCGGGTCAATTGCAACCCTTCGGATGACCAGCCGAATTAAAAAAAACTTCCCAAGAGAATTTAAATAATAATAAAGCCGACCCATGTCCTTAGCTACAGTATACCTTCAAACCAGTTAATTTTTGTCCACTTAATTCCGGTTCTGCTATAAGTACTCTTTCCAGTTCCGGAACTTGAGCGCACGATAAGCAGTAATCCGTCCTGGTAAATAACCCAGTTCGGTATCTATTTAATCAAATTACAAAAAAAAACCATCAGCCGAAACTTTGCAGTGTACGAGCCCTTGATTAAAAAAAATTACGCGGGGTATTTGGTACTATTTTCCAGGGAAAAAATATGGCTGCGTGTACAATCCCTTGGGTTAAAAAATTATGGCGAAGTAGTTGCGGTGTTTGCTGAAAACTGAAATTAAATTTGTAATGAGCTCGGATGACGCTGAAATGGTGGTCGAAGTGAACCTTAGGGGCGTTAAATATCCGATATTTGTTCAACTTGGGGGAAAAAGTTGTTTTATTAGAGTGTCGTCGTTCATTAATAGATGTTGAAATTTACTTTTTTTCCAACGACGATGGCTCACTTCGCGTCGGTGCACGTGAAGGATTAAACGTATAGATTTCATCGTGACTGCGAAGCATGATTAAAATGCAAGCATTTGGATTTACGAGAGTCGAGATTCGCCAGAAAGTATTTTTTGGTGAAAAATGAAACTATCGTCGTGATTATAGATAAAAGAGCTAAACTTTTTTTCAGAGACGAGGTGAACACGAATGGAACCCTCGTCCCTCATCCTACACCGATTTTTAATTTTTCAACCATGTAGTTTTCGCAATTTTTACACGTGCTTGTGCTATTTTAAAAAGTTTTTGATATTCTTAGCGAGTTTTGCCAACTTATGGCAAAAAAATGAGATTTCAGGCTGATTTAAAAAAAAAAAAGTTCAACCTTAAGACAGTTTTCAGCAAAGAAGCGAGGAACATTCTGAATCATTTTTACGAGATTTTCAACAATTTTTGAAAATTTTATTTAAACATTTTAAAAAGTTTTTAAAATCATCGTTGACTTTAAAAATCGATTTTCAAAATATGAATTTTTATGAAACGAAAACAAAAGTGATACGAAACAATGCAAAATAATTGAACAAAATAGGTACCGAATTATTTGAGTGAGCATAAATTAATCATTATGAAACAGAAAATCAGAAACAAATCGATTTTAGGAGTTCGATTAATCGATTTTTGATCTTGAACGATATTTGATCAGAAGGTCTAAGTCTAGAATTCATTTTGTATTCTGAACATGATTGATAATATGGGATCGAAAATCGAAAAAAATCGATTTTAAGAGTTCGATTATTTATTCGATTTTCGACCATGATCGATTTTTTGAAGCTTAACATCGTGATTTTTTATTTCAAAATTCATCAATCGCATTCTTAATCAAAAATCTCAAATACTGAAATCGATTTTCCTGGTTCGATTAATCGATTTTCGATTGTACTCGATAAGCGATCAGGAAATCCAAGACTGGAATTTCATTTTCCATACCGGTCGGTGGTCACGTCCGATTTTTATGGAATCTAAAATCGCAAATGAATCGATTTCAAGAGTTCGATCACTCGACTTTTGATCAAAAATCAATTTTTGAAGCTAAGATACCTAATTATTTTTCATTTCAAAATTCATCAATAGCATTTGAAATCAAAAATCTCAAAATTCGTAAATCGATTTTTTGGATTTGATTAATCGATTTTCGATCTTGATCGATAAGTAATCAGGAAATCTAAGACTAGAATTGATTTTTCCTCTCGGATAAGTCCGATCATATGGAATCTAAAATCGCAAACTAATCGATTTCAAGAATTCGATCACTCGACTTTCGACCATGATCGAGTTTTGATGAAAAAATAAATTTTTGAAGCTAAAATGATGATTTTTCATTTCAAAATTCATCGATCGCATTTGGAGTCGAAAATCGCAAATATTCAAATCGATTTTTCGGGTTCGATAAATCGATTTTCGATCTCGATTCATAAGTGATCAGGAAAACTGAAGTTGAAACTGATTTTTCACCCCGAACATTCCCGATCATGTGGAATCGAAAATCGCAAATGAATCGATTTTAGTATTCAGTTTTCGATCATGATCGATTTTTGATCGAAGAATCTATTTTCGAAGCTAAATGGGATGATTTTTTTTATTTCATAGATCATCGATCATTTGGAGTCGAAATCGCAAATAATTCATTTTTTGGTTCGATTTCTCGATTTTTGATGAGGAAGACTCTAATTTGAAGCTAAACAACATTTCTAACAATTCCTATGATGTTTTAAGCCAAGCTGTGTAGCATTTGTCAGTTTGTCACATTTCATACATTTTCTTTCAAACGTTTCACACAATAAGCCGTTGCTTGGAAAATATTTCAAGCCAATAAGTAAATTGATTAAAATTGAATAGTTTCCCAAATTTTTGAAACGATTTTCTTGAATGGAATCTCTCACACAACTCATGAATGTGGGCGAGCAATGTAATCTCTATGAAACATGATTCGTGATGAATTTCCTCATTGAAGTTACATTCCTAATAATCTATCAATGAATAAGTTCTGTTTGAAATATTCTCAAACTGCCTATTACCCTTAGGCATAATGACGAAGATTTATTCAAAGAAAGATGATGAGACCCTTATAGACAAACCCAACAATCAACACGAAATTTGGCCTTGAAAATATAGAACTTGTGTTCATTTCCTCTTGAAATCTTCTAAATTTGGATTCAGTCACGAAATTGGTTCTGTATCTCGTTAGCTTACTATATCTCAATAATCGCTTTCAAAGCCTCTCGTGTTATTTTCTGAGCGGAAATTTATCTCGATCTCATTTATAATTAAATAACACCGCGATCTGATAAGTAATTTTCCTCATTCATGAGTCATCAAGCTAAACAAAAAGGTCTGTTGAAAATTTTTTCACTCGGGTAAATTTTTTAAGCTGCTATTGGCTTCGGGTTAAACAAGTTTAAAGAATGGTCAAACAAACGTATCGACAAAGCCTCATTGATAGTACGATGTGATGGAGCGATTGGTTAGTTACTGGGTATAGGTATTTCTTAGTATATTGAAAAGATCTCCTCTATGTTAGGTATACCTTCATAGTCGGAAGACGCGGTTGTAGTACACAGGAAAAAAAAGCGATAACAGCTTCTCCACCTCATCTGTAGGAATAAAACACGTACTAGTCCTTCTGTTCTTGTACGTATTTCGGGTAATGTTAATGAAAGATATTTAAACCGAGCCGCCAGGCATTTGAACCTATAAATAAGAGACCATTAATGGCGTTTATGCAGCATCTCTCGGTGTTTTTTTCTGCTTCTTTTTTTAATTCTCACACGTAATCACGACCCGGCGATTATTTCTGATTAATGGACACGTTGGGATGAAACTTTAAACAATTGTTTTGTGTATACACGAGGCGAAGAGCAATGAAGGCGACTCTAGTCGCATCCAATTTGGGATGACAGGTACCACTGAGAAAGAGAGAGATGTGCCAGATAAAGCACGATAAAGCGATCCACTTGGACCGCATGGGTGGTATTTAGATCTGCTCTTCTGTGATACAAGCATAACAATGTCCACTAGATCACCACTATACGTATAGTGGATAAGGTAAGGTATAAAGGATACTCTAAAAATCTACCATGTTGTAAACGTACATTAGAGATGTACACATTTTATAGGTATACTTTTGCAAGTACATACTACTTACTCGTGATGCTGGAGCTGGAATTTAAAGGTCTTAATTGGAGATGGTTAACCCTTAAAATACGACACGTGAGAGGGGACAGGGTCTTAAATCGGTGACTTGGGCTGAAAATCGACTCACTTTTGGGTCTCGTTAAAATGGAATGGTATTGCACACTATGCACATGCACTACATAACTATAAACGGCCATTAACCGGACAATGTGCAGCTCGAGACAAACTAATCGAAAATCATCGAAGGTTAGCCTATGAGTACAGTTCACTACCATAAACGAAAGCGAGCTGTACTGTCCTCCTCCCCCGCCGATGCTGATTCATTCACCGGCGTTTTATGAGACCGAGTTAATAGGCTTCTTTTATACGTGGCTAATTTGCATACACGAGACGATGAAATAATGTTCGCAGAATTATGAGAGCTGCGGCATCGCATGGTGCGGTTTCTTTCGACAAGGTTTTCATCATAACAAGGTTGAAAACACCGCCATACTTGTGATTTATAGTACACGAGGATGCTCGCAGTTCGCATATCGCTCGAGCATTCGGTTCACTGGAATATACTCGTAAGACCCATTTTGCACGATTCTTTCTTTCAAGTTCACCGTGAAAGTAAAAGTGACGATGGAATGGCTGTTGTCGGGTGAATTGGCGAGTTGCTCGGTGTAAAAGATACCTTTCTGGTGTTCTGGGGCCCATGTCTTTCGCGGGAATTCAATTAATGGCAGCTTCATCTGGGAAACTGGGTGTTCAGTTAATGGAAAAACCTGAATTTTTGCGTGTATAAGTCTGGAAAATTCAGAAAGTTTGGGAGCTGATTTTAAATAATTGATCATTTCAAAAAAATGAAGACTCCACATGGAAGCAAACATCCCCTACTGGTAATTTGAGGGCTGATATTTTGTCAGACTTTTGAAAAAATGGGAAAAATTTCTCAATTTCCACGAGTACTTACATCTGAAGTAAATTAAAAAAAATTAGTGGTACTTTTTCATTGCTTACTGGTAATAACGGTAAATAACTGGCAATTTCTGGTTAATTACAACCTAGTAATAAATTTTCGGTTAATCAAGTACACTGAAAGAAATAAACAGTAATAGTTACATTGAAACGATGCACTCAGTGCATTAAAACGCGGTAATTTTGGTATAGGAATGAAACGCATTAATCAGTACATATTTAGAGAAGTAACTATTACACAGAAGTGCAGTAACCATTCCATCGTTTTTATTCAACAAATATTTAAAAAGTGGGGATAGGTGATATCAATTTCACGTTTTTCCGCACATCTAAATAATTCTCACTGAAACAAATTTTTCTAGACCTAATTTTCCTAAGAAAATTTTCCTACCTGACTGGGATTCGAACCGGCGACCTCTCGTTCCTAACTACCTACACTTAACGACATGGCCACGAGTAGAATATTTGATTCAGGCCCTCGAAGTATTTATAGGTTTTTCACTGTTTGAAAAAAACGATTTCATTGCAGTATGGCGATGTACTCAGTACATCGTTTACTGTATTCAGTAAATCACTACATGGTTCTCAGTCATGTTTAAGGAATGTAATCATTGCTTACTATACGATGTACTTATTACCCACCAAATGATGTTTTGAATACCATGTCTGCAGGACTGAGTCCCCAAAGAAATGTAATGAGAGCATAGAAATGAATTTTGAAAAGTGATGCAATAAATCCATCCTGGCGATGTACTCATTCCATCACTTGATGCATTCTCTGATTTAACCTATGTAATCATTACATCAAAATGATGTAATTTGAAAATTACTGTACTGTGCAGTAACCATTGCATCAATTTCGGGACTGAATAAAGCGTTTTGAAGATCATTTCTTTCAGTGATAGCTGCTTATTGTTTTTGGGCAAATTGATGGTAAATTTCGATAAAATGAACATTTTTGGCGAATTACTGCCTAGTCTGTAAGTAACACTTGGTGTTGGGAATTTTCAACAAAAGGCAGGACTTTTTGGCAATTTTGAGTAAAATTTACAAAAAAATGAAATTTTTCGACATTTTTTCAAAAAGTGACAATTGTTTTTTTCTCTTTCTCTTGAGAAGTTAGGTCAAGATTTGTTGTGAAAGTAGTGAATTTAGTCAAAAAGGTACATATTTTGAAATGAAAAAAAATCATTATTAGCTTTATAAATCGATCAGGGTCGAAAATCGAGTAATCGAGCTCTCAAAATCGATTCATTCGCAGTTTTCAGATCCATACGTTCGATCATGTTCGGGATGCAAAATTAATTCCAGCCTCGGATTTCCTGATTACTTATCGATCAAGCTCGAAAATCGATTAATCAAACCCAAAAATCGATTTACGAATTTTGAGAATTTTTGATTTCGAATGCGATTGATGAATTTTGAAATGAAAAATAATTATGTATTTTAGGTTTAAAAAAATGATTTTTGATCAAAAATCGATCATGGTCGAAAATTGAGTAATCGATTTCTTAAAATCGATTAATTTGTGATTTTCGGTTCCATATAATCGAACATGTTCGGGATGAAAAATTAATTCCAGCCTTGGATTTCCTGATCACTTATCGATCAAAATCGAAAATATCGATTAATCGAACCCAAGAAATCGATTTCAGTATTCAAGATTTTCGAATTCGAATGCAATTTATGAATTTTGAAATAGAAAAAAATCACAATTTTTAGCTTCAAAAATCGATCATGGTCGAAAATTGAGTGATCGAGCTCTCAAAATCGATTCATTCGCAATTTTCAGATCCATACGATCGATCATGTTCGAAATGCGAAATTAATTCCAGCCTCAGATTTCCTGATTACTTATTGATCAAGATCGAAAATCGATTAATCAAATCCAAAAAATCGATTTACGAATTTTGAGGATTTTGATTTCGAATGCGATTGATGAATTTTGAAATGAAAAATAATTATGTATTTTAGGTTTAAAAAAATGATTTTTGATCAAAAATCGATCATGGTCGAAAATTGAGTAATCGATTTCTTAAAATCGAGTAAGTAATTTGTGATTTTCGGTTCCATACAATCGAATATGTTCGGGATGAAAAATTAATTCCAGCCTTGGATTTCCTGATCACTTATCGGTCGAAATCAAAAATATCGATTGATCGAACCCAAAAAATCGATTTCAGTATTCAAGATTTTTGACTTCGAATGCAATTTATGAATTTTGAAATAGAAAAAATTACAATTTTTAGCTTCAAAAATTTAGTTTTTGATCAAAAATCAATCATGGTCGAAAATCGAGTGATCGAGCTCTTAAAATCGATTCATTCGCAATTTTCATAACCATACCATCGATCATGTTCAGAATGCAAAATCAATTCCAGCCTTGGATTTCCTGATCACTTACTTATCGATCAAGATCAAAAGTCGATTAATCAAATCCAAAAAATCGATTTACGAATTTTGAGATTTTTGATTCCGAATGCGATTGATGAATTTTGAAATGAAAAATAATTAGGTATTTTAGCTTTAAAAAATTGATTTTTGATCAAAAATCAATCATGGTCGAAAATCGAGTAATCGAACTCTTAATATCGATTCATTTGTGGTTATCGGTTCCATATGATCGAGCATGTTTGGGATGAAAAATCAGTTCCAAACTTGGATTTCCTGGTCTGGGGGGGGGGGATCAAGTGGAGAACTTTCTGAAAATTTGGTTGATAAAAAGTTGTGAAAAAATTAGTGATTTTTTCAAAAAAAAATCTGTTAGACGCCATGAAAAATTGAATTTTTTGTTCAATTCACATTATTGCAGGTTTGCCTCCCTTTCATTCCTTGATAGTTTACTGACCTATTTTTGAGCTGGGAGTGGGATCTAAAGTTTGTGAGATACTGAATAAAGATTGAGTCAAGATCCACAATTCAGGGTAACATTTACCCAAAATTCTGTGGTGGAGTTGAGGATTTTTAAAGGACATCAAAGTACCTACAAAGTGAACTCGTGTGTCAGAAACCCAGATTTTCACACAGTTATTCCTCGTACCTTCTTGCTCTGCCAATTCTGCTATATAGACTATTCCATCAGCAGTCATCGCGATCATTTTTCAATTGAGAAAAAATTGCAAAAAAAAAAATGACATTCGTGGCAAAGATTTGAAATAGGATTACCTTACAGAGAACCCCACATTGTAAAAGTTTATTCGTACAAGTCACCGGCGTATGGTAAACTGAGTCTCGAATTCGAACAACGATACACCTCAAGGTCTTCACTATCACCATCAGCGATAACGTTCTTACGTATATGACTCGATGACTGGAAGGATGAGTGAAAAAATTTGCATCAGTTAATACAAATCATTTCACACGGTTGGAATGTCCGGTCCGGTCATTGATTCGGCTCGACGATAAATAAGCTAACCTTCATCGCGAATTATTAATCAAATAACGATAATTGAAACTCGAACAGGTCCCCCGAAAGCGACCACGAAATTGTAATTCTATAAATGCTATTTTTAATATAGCCTACTCTTTCATTAAATATTGTTATAAATATGTAGTACATCTTGTCTGGTGAAGCCAGCATCATCGTTGGCACATAAGGTCTTCGTATATAGCATTTACCCTATCTACATATAACAATAACAATATACGTAATAACAAAGTATAAAAAGAGTAACATGTTGCTGTTTCACTTTCTGCTGCTAGATGATGAGCAGCGTCGTATAAACGTGATAATGATGACTACGCATAAATGTATAAAAATGTAGTTCACCTCACGATGAGGAGCAGGAGGAAAGGGTAGGTAAAAAAAAGGGCCTTTATTTTTCACTCCTCTATTTCCTCAGCACTCATCACACCCTGGTAGTTTGTAGCGCGGTTCGCGCCGCCGTAATATGAATGAAATGTGAAACCATCTTATTTAAATAATTCATTCCTCTCGAAGCTGTAGTATGTACAACAACCTCCCTCGCAGACAATATAATTTAAAAGTATTTATAGAAGCGGTGCTACGCGGGCGTGCTTCGCATTTAATTCGACTAGATTTTTCATTTGATGTAACGCGTCCGAGTTGGAGGTTTTTTTCCATTACGTGGCCCTGCTGTATCAAGACATTTTATAGTAAAGGATCGTGTTGCTCTTCTGCGCTCCTTTTTTTATTTTCGCATTCGACGAGCAAATTACGATTCTTTGTTTCGACATGGTTCGCCGCAGCGCAGTAATTAAGCGACGATTGAATTTTAATTCGCGAGAAAAACTCGCTCGGGGGTTGAAAAAACCGGAAGCTTAGATTTGTTAAATATTTATACACGCCTTGGTAATTATACCGCGAAGATAGATTAATAGTAATGCAATACGAATCGGAATCGATAAAGGTAGCCGAGAGTCGAGAGATGTGAAAAATCTCATAGTCACAATCTTTTGTATGTCAAATACCTGCCTAAAAAGGTTGCGAGTATTTCCAAAGCCGGATTATAAACGTACGAGAGAGAGAAGAAATATACGATTAAACGATCATTAATTTGTAAAATGCTTTATTCGGCTGCCTATAGCGATATAGTAAAATGTGTACGAAGAAAATCCCCCAGACACTTGTTCTCTCGTTTGATTTTTCTGAATAACGTTAATAACTTTTTCAACGCCTTCCTTTCCTTCCTTCACACAGTTTTCCTTTCTTTTCTACGTTTCCGGCCCGTCTAGCTCCGTATTCACAAAAGTTTGAAATTTCCAGCCATCAATTCTCAAAAGGTAGCTCTCACTTTAATACAACAACGTGCTCCGCTCTACTCGCACTTGAAAGAAATCCGTATACATGGCACACCGAATCGTAATACATCCGAAAATATTACCTACGTCTTTTACTACTTCCTACCTACTAAATTACGTGTGTATCGAAAAATATACGAAATTTAGAACCTCTCCTGTTGTTCCGTATTTTTTTCCAACACTTGAACCAATATGAAGAATTGAAGATATTGATAAACAAAATACATATACGCCTTGTTATCTGTTCTAAGAAGGCAATAATATAATCCATTCGTATATAAACTTTCGTGGTACCTACCTAATAATATACCTAATCGAGTCGTGTTGGGAAAAAAGCTCATTTTTCAACACCGTAAAGGCGATATGATTAATTTTCTCAGATCCGATTGTTTACCGCGATTTGGATCGTTTCATTTAGAGGAAGTGAAGACCCGTAATTGGCAGGTTAATTTATTTTTTTTGGCTGAGAAAATCCGCTAGTTATTGAATAAATTAGAATTTACCAAAGTTCGATTGTGTGTATAACTGTATATGAAATAGAAATAGAACTTATTTATTCGGGGCGTGAAGTGTTTCAAAACCGAATGAAATAAGTGGAAATAGAGTGATGAACCTTGGTTCTAATAGTCACGAGAATTTTTATGCGAGCTTTTACACAAGTTTTCCCAATCTGGCACACGGAAGCGATTTCTGAAAATTCGAGTGAATTTATTTTGTATGTATGTATCCACATTTTGGACACTGACAATTAAAAATAGGTACTTGGGTAAATTTTTGATTGAGAGGAAGGTGGGTGAGGGGGTAAATTTTTTTTTCAATTTACGGATTGACAGTCTCGTTTCTCAGAGATTACCCCCCCCCCCCCCCCCCCTCCGACCATCTCGAAAAATACTCGTGACTAGATTTAATCAATTTTTGAGTTTTTTAGTCAACTACGTTCAAATCAGTGTTACCATTCAAAATCTGATCTTTTCAAATCACAGCTGATTAAATCTGCTCAGACTTCTCTAATTAAGACCTGTTTGATCAGATCAGATTTAGACATTACCTATACCTACTCATAAATCCAATTTTACCTGATCAAACTAGACCTGATCAAAACGAATCATTTCTCCCTGAGAGTGATATTGAAATTGTAAAAAAAAATTGTTTGGTTCAAAACAAGGTCAAAAATAACAAATCAGCTTGAAAATACAGCAAAAATAAAACACCAAAATTTATCGTTTCTGCTAAAGAATGCAGAAAACTGTTACAAAAGCGATAAAAAATGTTCCAAATTGCTGATTAAAGTTCTGTAAAAGACAGCAATATTTTGGAAAAATGTGTAAAGAAGCTTGGAAACATTAAAAATTCATGAAAATTGTTTCAAGTATTGAAAAAAGGGTTAAACGTTATAAAAAATTATTCAAAAGATCACACAATAAGCTGATTAAAATATCTTTTTTTTTAAAGTACAAAAATTCTAAAGAAACCCACATTCAAAAATGCTTTGAAAATTAGGTATTCTCTATTCTATTTTTTCAAATGTTGAAAATGTGATAAATGAAAAATACAAAAATTGATTGAGACATCGCAGCAGATAGATAAAAAGTAGAAATTTTGAAGAACCATTAAACGTTTTTGGTGAACATTGTCAGAATCGTTTAAAATGGCAAAAATTAAGCAAAAATAATTCAAAATGTTCTCCAACTGGTAAAAAAATTGATTAAAATGTGACAAAATTTAATTAAACTCCTGTAAAAATTATGAAACGTTATAAAAATTTTGTAATGCTTCGTTAAAAGGATTCAAAATGTCAAGAAAATGTGTACAGTGTATTGTCAAAACTGCAAAAAATTGGTAAAAAAATTACAAAAGTTGAACAAAGTCCTCGAACATGGTTAAAATGGGGGGGGGGAATCGGTAATTTAATCAACATTCTTCAAAACATTGCAAAAATTGATAAAAATGAGTAAAAATTGTTTGAAGTAGCGGAAAACCATCAAAATTTATCAAAGTAGATCACGAAAATTGTTAAAAATGTTTTCAAGTGTGGCAATTTCAAATTTCGAAAAAATAATTTCACTCTATAAAAAATCTGGGGAGGAATTGAAAAGTCGAACCCTGCCTCCCAAAGGCATATCGAAGGCACTCGCTAAATACACATGCCAAATTTCTGCCTCTCACGACAATGAGTGACGGGGTAGCGGGGGGGGGGGGGGGGGGGGGGACACATGATACATATTTCAAAGTTCAAAAAAACTCAAAATCCCGAATTTATCTCCTTCAAATTGCTGTAGGATGCTGATTTTGGATTGTGTTTGTAAAATCATCACTTTTCCTTGGATTAATTTCTATTTCACTTTTTTTTGTTACCGTTTTCATCCCTTTTCAGCCCCCCCCCCACCCTCCCAAAAAATTGATGGTTCGAATTCCTTGAAATTCTAAGGTGACATTGCCATTGTCTTTCGTCGCTTTTTTCAAAACTTCTACATATTTAATTAAGAAGCTGTCGTACTTTTTCAGCCCCAAAATTCAAATTTGAGGGGATACAACCTCCCTCAGAAGTTCCCCAAAAGTCAGACGGCCGTGAAAAAAATCTGAAATCCTGTTTGGGTGGTCTAGAGACTGTTTGTCAATTTTCAGAATTTTTGGTCAATTTTTTGCGAAAATGATTTTTTTGCCTGGGCTGATAAAGCAGAATTTAAATCTGCTTTACTTTTCGGAAAAGTTAAAAAGCTTCAAAATTAGTAAAAATGGTCAGATCGCGCAGAAATTTGCCAAGGTGATAGAGGGAGGGCTAAAATTGCGCTCGAATTTTTTTCGGCTTTCTGGCGCCTTTTTTTGAGCCCCGAAATCCAAATTGGGGGGCAAGCACCGCCCCAGGTAGCACCCCAAGGGTCAGAGGGCCGTGAAAAAAATCTGGGCTCCTTTTTGGGTGTTTTAAAGACCGTCTGTCGATTTTCAGAATTTTTGGTCAATTTTTCGCGAAAGTGATTTTTTTCCTGAGCTTATAAAGCAGAGTAGAAATTTACTTTACTTTTCGGAGAAGTTGAAAAGTTTCAAAATTAGTAAAAATGGTCGGATAGCGCAGAAATTTGCCAATGTGGCAGAGGGGGGGGGCTAAAATTGTTTTTCAGCCTTCTAGCGCACTTTTTTGAGCCCAAAAAAATCCAAATTTGGGGGTTTACACCTTCCCAGCTTCCCAGGAAGTGCCCCAAGGATCAGAGGACCGTGAAAAAATCCGGGCTCTTTTTTGGGTGGTCTAGAGACCTTCTGTCGATTTTCAGAATTTTCGTTCAATTTTTCGCGAAAATAATTTTTTGTCTGAGCTTATAAAGCAAAGTATAGAAAATCTACTTTTCTTTTCGAAGAAGTTAAAAAGTTTCAAAATCAGTAAAAATGGCCAGATCGCGCAGAAATTTGTCAATCCGGTAGAGGGGGGGCTAAAATTGTACTCGTATTTTTTCAGGCATGTAGCGCCCTTTTTTGAGCCACAAAAGATCCTAATCTGAGGATTTACACCTCCCCAGGAAGTGCCCCAAGGGTCAGGGGGCCATGAAAAAAATCTGACCTCTTTTTTAGGTGGTCTACTCTAGAGACCATTTGTCTATTTTCAGAAATTTTGGTCAATTTTTCGCGAAAATCGATTTTGAAAACTCATCCAATAATTGGGTTATTTGAGAGGTAAGAAGGTAAGTAACTCGAAAAATTTCGACTTCTGAATGTTCACAGAAACGAAACACAGAGTTGTAGAGAGGGGAAGGGAGCAAAGAGACGATTTTCTTTGGGCCGAAATTCTTCGAAAAGCCCAAGAAATGAAACGTCCAACTCTCAGAAAAATACTTGATGAACATTATACAAAATATTTCTAATTTCCATTTTGTCAATTTTTTGCCAAAGGAGAGTGAAAACAAGATGTTAATTTCAAGTATGATTTCTTTGCAAAAATTGAAAGAGGACCGATATGAGGACCAATTTAGTATAATTGATTGTGAGAAGGACACGTCAAGAAATTCTCCAGTTTCAAGATATACAGGAAGTATAAGTCAACTCTTGGAATTTACATAATATTCTGATTTCTAGCTTCCCTCATCATTCGACGTCAAAAAAAAACTCGCACATAAAAATATGACCCGCATTATCCCAGGCTACGTACTAACTAAAGTACCTACCAGAAACCATCGGGATAAAAAATTCGAAATTTCCCAAGATCCGCTTTGAAAACCCTTTCGCCCAAATCACGATACTGAAGGATACCAAAAGCATCGACTTAAAATGTTGTAGTTACTATACGAGTAGTACGTCAAACTTAATTCCAAATCCTAGGATATAGTAAAATATCCCTGTACAGTACCTCGGAGACCTATGACCCTTAATATTTACCTTCGGTTAACCGCAACATATTATCGGACTGTGTTTTCCACGACGATTACGTAATCCGATATAGTACCTATATAGGTACTTTTGCGAAACCGAACAACTTTTCAAAACGGGCTAACAAAAGTTTTTCAATATGCACATCATCTATTGAATGGGTAAACCTGTTCGCGCGTAGACTCTTATACTTTTTTTCCTAATCGCGCACACAGACAAGAAGAAAAATACGTACTACGCCGAGATATCCGTCATTTGCAGCGTTCATCTCATTAGCATCCGTTCGGCGGCTACCCAAAACAAACTGGTTTTTTGGAACGGGACATAACAATGAAATTCCACAGCCGGACCAAATGTACCTATACTAGGATCGAGTGAGTGAGTGAGTGAGAGAGACCGAAGGAGTGAAAAAGGAGCGCAAAAAATACTCGCGGTGTGGTGTTTATGCTCCTTACGTATTGTAGATGGGTAGGTATTTAATAATAACTAATAAGTAATGTGGGAATTGAAAAAAAAGTTCACCGAGAGCTTTACCCGGAGCATATATTAACACTTTCGACCTTATATTTCACACACACACTCACACGACGTAAACATACCACGGTGCATACTTTCTAAACCCTGGCCAGATATCCGATTACACACAGCTCTGGAAGGAAGAAAAAATGTCCGCAGTTCGCGCAAAACAAAACAAAGCCCATAACCAGTCGCACTTACCTTAACGAGAAACATAAACAAAAGAAAGTTTTATCGCTTATTGGAGGGAAGGTCGAAAAAAATCAGATGTTGGCTGGTCTCTTAGGCCGGCAAATGATAAAAGAATTCCATTTATAACAAGTATACGTTAAGAGGTAGGTGGGTGGATGTCTGCCAGATTAACAAAGGCGGCAGGTAGTAGTTATAGTTACAGAGTCTACTCTATACAGTGATTTTTAATCTTCATCGTAGACAAGTCAAGTGTACCAGTATAGGGTTGCCACTTGCCAGAGCCTGGGCTTGGGTTTGGGCCACTGCCACACATACCACATTCTATATTGGTGGGTAAAAGAGCTCCTCTTTTTACACATTATACATCCTAGTGTTTGGTACGATTTGGAACCTTTATATAGCAATACGAGCTGTATGCAAAATGTCGAATTTACCAACACTAATTCGTATTTAACCGAGCGAATTTAATTGCCGAGGCAATAACCACTTTTGCATCAAGCAGAACACCGCTGCGAGCTTCGAGTACACGACTTTTAGTGTCTTAGCGATTTCGCGACTGCTCAGCTATAGTATAGGTACCTCCTTCTTTCCAAGAATTTCTTTAGCGACGCGAATAAAATCAATTTGCATGCTAAAATGCCAATAAAAATTAAGTACCCGCGCAATGCTCGCCTTGTCATTGGTATTTGGGATTCTTTCTTCCTAATGCCATCTCTTTCAGCAATTCCAGTGTGTTCAGGAGCACATGGTGAAAGTTAACTCTACTTATATCTTATGTTCCTCATACTCGAACTCTAAAGGATCCTATCACCGCTGATAAGAAAAATTGTGAGAGAAAACTCGCCCATTGCTCTAGCTCGATTCGATCTGCTTGAGAAGTGCTTATAAAAAACGTGATTTTAGTAGAAAAAAACCTAACGAAAGGTACGTTCGAAAATACTACCAATTTATATGTTGGACTATTAACTCGACTATGAAATTTACTTAAAAAATCATATTTTCTCACAGAATATAAAATTTTATAGCCTATACGATGCAGTAGGCACTAGGCAACCATACACATGTACGGTTGTCCTCGGTCCTCGTTCCTCGTTCTTCGGGTGTACCTTATCGTGAATTTTATTAGATTAGCTAAACATTAAACGTCGCAGACATTGAATTAATTCGCGCAACCGCGTTAAGAAAAAGATACATTTGTAATAAACATTATACAACCAGACTGGTTAAGTTAATCTAAACTAGGTCATACTATAAAAGTGAATATAGTAAACGATAAATGTTGAAGCTATAGGTATATCCAAAAGCCGACCATATCCTTCGCAGTACCATTTTTCCTCTTTCCAACTGCACACTGCACAGCAATCGCTATTCGTTTCGGCGAGATATCGTTTTTAAGCTACCATCAAGTTGTACTCGTTGAGTATAAACTTAGGTGTAGTACCTTTATCGCAACATACTAGCCTGGGATTTCATGCAAGCTCTACCAGAGAAGAGCTTGATCCTTTCGTACAAGTATGCCAGTTACCCTTAATCTATATGGGTTCCGACCCGACCAACGACTACCATACCAAGCGTGAAATGTTTTAATTGAACAATCATATTGCGAGTTCACAAAGCGTGGACAGTTTTGGAAAACTTTTCTCACCCGTACCAGCGAAGCGTTTGTATCTTTTTACACATTTTAGAAGGTACTGTGCTTTTGTATACTTAAGAGACGGAGACTTGAGAGAGTATTTCTGCGGTTGTGTGAGGGTTTTTCTTTTGTTGGAATGAAAGTTGCCAGCAAGGAAATGGAAAGATTTCTTTTAGGTGATTTGTTTACATTATACTGGTGTAGTGTAATTATCAAATTGTAGAAGTAGTCTGTGGTGTATCAAAAGTTTTTGTACAGTTTTGAGTGTTAATTAATGAAATTTTCGCGTGAAAGGATGTAAATAAACAAGGTTTTCCCAATTGCCTACCTGGAGATGATTCTGGCGGGGAAAATGAAAAAGCCACGCTCTGCTACCATTTTACAATTTTTCTAGAAATGTTGAAGTAAAGTACATACTTCAAAAGAAAAACATTGAATCTGTAATTGTATGTTGGCATTTTTAGTGTTGAATTTGAACAAAGAAAGTGTTATGACGTTGAAGTAAAAACCACGCTCTGCTACCATGTGGCAAATTTTTCAGAAAAATTTTGAAATTTTTTTTTAAAAAAATGTTTAAAAAAGATATTGTGATTGGATTGTGAAACTAATCTTTATTTTGTTTTGTTTTTGATTACAGGGCAAAAGCTGGGATGAATTCACTACCTACTGAATCCATTTTTGAAGCGTTTGTGGTTCAAAGTTTGAATCTTCCATCATGAAAATTTCATCAAGGTAAGAAATATTTGATATTTATTTGTAGATAAATTTCAATTTGAGAGCTTGGAGATGGAGGTAAACATTATATTAGAATGCAAGGACCTTCTCAAAGATTCAAGTGGAAACTAGTGCAGTTTGTTATTACTCATATTAGGAACTGGAATTTTGGTATCATCTCATTTTGAAACATCATAATAATTTTGAGATTAACTACTTAAAGCTTTCATTCTTTTTTTTTCATATCGTCACCCTAATACGTAAAGTATCTAACTCCATTTTTTCTCAAAAATGAGTTATGAACACCATCTGAATGGTGAACACTTCATATGGAACTTCCGACCTTAAAAACTACTTTAGGCCAATTCATTGGTGTACAATTCGCGTTCGAAGTCAGGAAAATTATCTAACTCCACTAAAGGATAACGCATTGTTTATTTAGCTACGTGAAACTGTTTCATTTTTACGTTACATGAAAATGAGTTATGAACACCATTTGAAAGGTGAACACTTCGTATGGAACTTCCTATGTTGAAAATTACTTCAGGTGAATTCATTGGTGTACCATCCACGTTTGAATTCAAGAAAACTATCTAACTCCACCCAAAGTGGCTTAAAAGGTGTCAAGTGAAAAAATTTTTTACCAGAATTTTTTTTTTGACTATAATAAATAACCTTAACTACATATGTAACACCCATCAATAGTTGATAATGCTGTTTTTCGCATTTCCTGAACAATTTACAAAAATGGAGTTAGATATTTTACGTATTAGGGTGACAAATATTATGTATCTATAAATTTTTGCATTATTTTGCAATTTTTTTTGACAAATGTGTTATAAATGGTAAAACAGAGCGTGGGTTTCAGTTCAATGCTGAGCAAAACAATTGAATTTGATGGAATAATTACAAATTATACACCACATTAATAGTATCATTCATTGTTGAAAAATGAAAATTGAAATTTTTCTTGAAAAAACACAAAATGGTAGCAGAGCGTGGTTTTTCAATACTGACCTACTACCAGGGCATAACTTTATATGTAAACAAAATTGATCTATCAAGTTTGAAAAAATACTTCCTTCCTCATCCTCATTTTAAGGTGTTTTCAGGAGGAGGGCCGCAGGGGGGGGGGGGTTAAGGAGGGACACAAGTGCACACCACTTTGGAGCGTTTTGAAACATCAATTTTCAAACTGTTCAAAATCTTCCACCTTTTTTCACTTTTTACATTTTTACTTGATTTCCAGTTTTTTTGAAGAAAATGCAAAATGGTAGCAGAGCATGGTTTTTTGTTCAATACCAGCCAGGCACCATGATCAAATTCTATGCAATAAGTATGTGTAATTTCTGCACCACTCAGGGCTTGCAAACCAAAACCAAAACCGAAACAGAAACCCCCAAAAACCAATTAAAATTGCTCAAAACCGAAACCAGGAGCGTTATTTTCCCACAACTAAAGCCAAAATCGAAACTGGGAGCGTTATTTTCTCAAATTCAAAACCGAAACAGAGAGAGTAACCGACTGAAAACTGAATTGGTTTTGGTTTTGGAATTTTTCAGGTAATTAGCCTGATTCATACTGCATTTTTGCTAAAAATAAAGTAAAAACTGATGCTAAAAGTGAAAACTAAAAAAGTTGACAAATTTGGCACTACCAAAGTGCTGCATTCTAGTCACTTACACAAAGTATTTGAAAAATTTGATCATCTTCTTGGCCTTCTTCCCCCTAAAAAATGGAGAAAAAAGGAAAAAACCGAAACCAAAACCAATTCCTTTGAAATCAAATTCTTCAAGTTACCAAAACTGGAACGAGAGAGATAATATTTTAAAAAACCAAAACCTTTACTTTTTCAAAAATCATAAAACCAAAACTGAGAGTGATATCTATCTGGTTTTCAAGCCCTGGTGGCTGGCACCACTATCTGAGTGTCACAAACTTCTCTGAAGACGAAGTACAAATTAATATTTCTCTTTCACTGGTGAACATTTTCTGAAAAAATCACAAAATGGTAGCAGAGCATGGTTTTCAGTTTGATTCCGAGCAACGCCACACAATTGAATTCTCTGCAATATGGGTAGTCACAATTTTTACACCAAACTTGGAGTACCACGCTATACACTTTCCCTTTACTGGAGACATTTTTCAGAAAAATCACGAAATGGTAGCAGAGCATGGTTTTTTGTTCAATTCCAAGAGCACAGTCCAGTTTTCTTTCACAGAGGATTTTTTTTTTTTTAAATTACAAAATGGTAGCAGAGCGTGGCTCATTTTTAGAATTTTCACAGATTTTGAAAATTTTGATGCAGTACTGACAATGAGAAAACTCCTATTTTAAAGGATACTTTGATTTTTGGAAAAAAATTTAAATATTTTTCAAATATTTTCATTGCTAAAAATACATTTTAATTTTTCAAGTTGCAAAAATTAGATATTAATTTTTTTGTAAAAAAAAAAAACCTGAAAAAAACAAGATAAGTATGTACAGTGTACACAGGTAATTACCGTGAATACATAGAAAATTTTAAAGTTTGATTAAAAAAATTGAGAACATCATTTTCGTTTCTTCTCGCAATTTTGGCAAAAAATCAAAACTTTATTCCAAGTTTTTCAAAAAAATCTGGAGATTTTTGATGACATTTTTTCGAGTTTTTGAAAAAGTTGATATCAGTGAAAATTGAATGGGCTCAAATGCACATTCCAAAAACGTCAAACCACCTAAACCACCTAGTCAGCAGTACTCACACCCCTGCGTTTTGTCATCAAATTAATCTCGTACACTAAATTTCAGCAGCTCAAATTGAGATAATTCTGAAACACCCAAACCATTACTCAAAATAATAAAAATAAATTTTTTTTTACCGAGACCTTCGAGAGAGTACTCTAACCTAGTTCTTCTTTTGAAAAAAAAAATCAGCTTAATACACGTATAAGGTTCCACTTATGGGTATAATTTATGGTTTAGTTACATAACAGTGATGCTGCGAAGGTATACAGATGGCAGGACATCTCATCTGTCACCCAGTGGTAAATTTCGAGCAGATGCAAAAAATTTTCGCCAAAAAGAAAGCACCGTTAAGACCTTGATTTTTGGCGCGTGTCTCGCGTCTAATTTAAGGCTCTCGAATCAGCAATTACATATTTTAAATACCGGTATTGGTGTTTTTTTTTGCAAATTTCACGCTTCTTTCTCGTATGATGTACCTATACGTACACTATTAAATGAAATAGCACTGATTTATCTTCTTAATACCATACCCACATTGTTATTACAGATTCAGATTTACTTTTTTCACTCATCGCGTCATCATGACCCACATGATTATGTATTCGGTTTAACACAGGATGACTCGGTCTGCGCGGTATGGTTTTTTCAACGGTACAGAAACAGAGATTTATCAAAGGGTAGAAAAAGTTGGCGCATTTTTTCCACATCTTCTTCTTCTACTGTGACTATGATGTCGTCGTGAAAAGATCATACACGTATAAAAAATATTCAAGGATGATTGTGACCCTACCTGTGCGTTGCATTTGTGTACCTGTTTCTGTTTCTTTCACTATGCTGATCATGTTGAAAAGTCGAAGCAACTGTACAATATACGTATGTGTATAAAAGGGGGGTGTTGTTTACAAAGTATGTTACCTTCGTTTGCTTCAAATAGGGAATAAATATTTACCCGGTGTGTGCCTATATACCGTACTATATACCTATCTACCTACTTGTAGCGTTACCTATCTGTACATTATGTTCGTGGTTGTTGTGTTATTTTATTTCTTCTTGTATACAGACACACTCTCTCTGTATTCTACCTTCTACTGGGATTGATTTTTCACATTTTAATGCAGCCTTGAAAAATTTCTGTTAGGTATGTGTGGTCGATTTGGCGCTATATAGCTTCAGACATCGATTTGATTGATCGGTGTACCGGATATATTTGCATTTAATTAAAACCACCGCCCGAGTGTTTCCATTCCGAGAAATATTCGGAGCAAGATTTACAAATTAGTCGCTTTGTTTGGTTTTTCGCATATGTGCTCGCTGCTTTGCGCTTACCTATCCTATGTATCTAAGCAGTATATCAGCGAGAAATAAACCTAGGTACCTAACGTTAAAACCTTTTAGTTGCCTTGCAAAACCAGTTCGACGAAAAATAGAATTACCAGTATATGAAGCTAGGAATTTAGTATTTGAAAAGAACAAATATATAAAAATTTTCGAAAAACAAAGAAACTCGACGATTCGTATATAAACGGTCGTTCGGTATTTCGGCAATAACGTGTATTTTGCAGACCAGTTTATTATGTTACTTCTCCATTTAGTTATTGGTACCTATACCTACCAATGTCTTCTTACGTATATTTATGTAGAATAATATCTCGTATAAATGTAGCAAAAAAAAAAAATACACCCAGATAGCTTTTTTTTTCTCTTAAGTTATAAAAAGCCGAAAACACATCAATCTGCCTGCAGAATTCTTCACCAGAATCAGAAAATTTTCACCTCGAAACCGCAGGTAGGTAGGTAGGTAGGTAATTCTTCCTAACACCGAGAAATAATTCGTATTATTAAAGATATCGAATTTCGTGCGCGTATTTCATCAAATTGCACGTCAGATGCGTGTTCGATTAAGGTATCTTTCTTATTGATTAGGATTTCAAAAAGTCAACAAGGGTTGCAGCGCAGCGCAGGATTGAGGATTCTCTCGATGCTCGTATATTCAATTTTACAGTAGGGGTCATTTTTTTTCCTTCTCTCGCTCTCGATGATGCCGTTTTTATATATAAGAGAGTGTATCGTATCCTTGTTAATGGCAGTCCGCGATGAGCTCCGAAGGGAAGTTACTTCGACGACGCGGGATGTGGCAGAATATCTATTAAAATTCTTGCACGATTTATTTACTTAGCCAAGGGTAATAAGCGGAAAACCAAAGATTACCAATGAAGTGCCGAACATTTTCAAACAAGTGGGAATATTATACGGAATGTAGGGTTCTCTTCATATTTCATCTTAAATGATCGTCTATATGTGAGATTCGGGGCGGTGGGATGCAAGGGGGCGGGCGGGGTGGCGTGCTGCTAATATTGCCGGAGAAATTATTATGTAAGAAAAGTTTATTATAGAAGGGGGAATTATGCTTGGTTTTTTGTAAGATTTTTGCGATGATGGTGATTTTGGTTGAAAAATTTGGTTTCTGATTAGATAGATGGATAGTCAGGTGGAGGTGTTGATTGTTTTTTTTGTGAGTTTTCGGAGCCTTAATTTGTGTCCAATTCGTTGTATTGGATTTTCAAATAGAATTTTGGCGGATGAGGATAAGAGCGGGAGTGGGGGGGGGGTGATAGATCATTGTTGAAGTCCATCTCGAATTTTGCAAGCAGATGCTCTGGAATGAGTGAATTTTTTACGAATTTTGAGTATGTAGAAGTTGTAACCGAATTAGCTCAAATGAACTTGCTGGAAAGTGCAGATCTCAAATCCGAATTTTAGTGGATTAGGAGAGTGTTGGGGGAGGGGGGGGGGGGGTAAATCACAATTGAAATCCATCTAGAATTTTGGAAGCAGATGTTCTGGAATTAAGTAGTCGTTCTTAAACTTTTTAAAAACTAATTTCGAAAAATTGATGAAGAATTTTTCATTTGTTTAAAATAAAAATGAATTAGCTGCTTAAACCCTTCAAGAGGCTAAAGATCCGCGAAACTCAAAATTTCCAAAAATCATTCCTCAACCCTCAAAAAAAGTAAAAAGAACCGAAAAACTTGAAAACCCCATTCACGTGGAATCCATTTTTCAATTTTTGACGAATTTTTGAAAATTAAAATTTGGAGCAAAATTAGAAAAAAATCAAAATGTCAGCAAATTGACCTAGAAAGCTGAAATTTGGTTTTTAGCTAATTTTCGACATACCGAGTTGGTTCATGACGGTTTCAAATCATTCTGGAGGCTCCAGAGGATTTGGATTTTTTTATCTAAAAATCTGCTGGAGGCTTCAGAACGGTTTGAAACCGTCACCAATCGACTCAGCAGGTCGAAAATAGGCTACAAATCAAATTTCAACTTTTTTGTTCGCGAAAGTCGACCTTGCCTTTTTTCAGAAATAATCTCTAGAGAAAATTTTAGATTTGAACTGGCACAAAAAGATTTTAATAATATGTACGTGCCAAAATCGATTGAAAGGGTCGCCGATATGATACATTCCAGTTGATAAGTGCTGAATTTCATTTTCACCCTATTTAGAGCATTTTTTTCGAGAACTGGAGAAACTGAAAATTCGCTGGAGGCTCCAGAACGGTTATTCGAAAACGTCACCAATAGACTCGGGAGGTCGAAAATAGACTACAGACCAAATTTCAGCTTTCTAGGTCAATTTGCTGACATTTTGATTTTTTTCTAATTTTGTCCCTTTAAATATTTTAAAATTTGCCAAAAATCGAAAAATGAATTTCAGCTTTTGAAATTTTGACTGGTTGAATATTTTGGGGTCTTCTTTCGATCCCATTTTGTCAAGTTCAAAAATTTTTGTACTGGTTGGGATACTTCCCTTGTCAGTCAATCAAAGGGAACCAAAAATTGTATATTTTACAGAAATCAGCGTTCTCTGGAGTAAGAAAAGAAATCAAGAAGGTTTGATTTTTTTGACCTTGAAAAATTTCATCTCATACTCTCATTCGTTTAAAACTGATCCAATGACCTGATGAAGAGAGTTGGAGAGGGGAATTACAAATGTAAATCAGGAGGCTATTTCATTAAATGTTTCTTTAGACGATTCTGATTTTTCAATTTGAAAAGAGAATCTTGAAATGGCAAATCAACCCCATCAAACTGAAGGCGTTTCTAACCAAGCGAAGAACGACCCAGTGTAAAATTAATAGGCACAGATTTTTTTTATATTTTCTATTTCTTCATACCTGTATTTTTTTCTTTGATATTCACTCGTGATTTCACACGATATGTATTATAATACGAGTATCTATCGACAATACATTCTCTTCGGTAAATATAAACATGCATCAAATATTTGAATGTCACCGAGAGATAAGCAATCATTCGTTGTTTCTGTATACGAAATACTGCATATACTCGTACCCATCTTTTTAAAAATCGTTCTATTCACCGACTTGTACCTATGTATGGTTCATAGAAGATTTCAGAGAGTATACGACAATGAAGAAAAGAGTGAATTTCCAAGTCAAATTGTAAATATAATCGTCCGAGTATGGCTTATACTCGTACATATATGCTCAGATAAGATTTCAAATGACACACATTCCGCCCAAAAGGTCAAATAGTCATGAACGTTGTCGATGGATATGGGTATATTTGAAATTTCTTTTCGTTTGAATGGGTGTTAAAAAGGGAGGAGGAAGTTGAAACTAAGGAAACCTATTTTTTTAGGGGAAGGGGTAGTTTTTTATATTAGTAGCTTTACAGAAAAATTATTCGAAGATGAGTTCTGAGAAATTTTGATAAGAAATGGATCCCAAATGGCAGCAAATTTCGGATTGAGATTTTGAAAATTTTAAAATGAATATAAAAATACACCACAATGCAAAATTTTAGCAGTTGAATTTGATTTTTCAAATTTTGGATATTTTTTAAAAGCCTTTGAAAAAAGTTGAAATTTGATAAAACTGCAGAGAAAACCTGAAATTGTTCCCAAAATCGTTTGATGGCATTTTTGAAACTGTTCTGAACATTTTGAAGTTTCTTTGAATTTTTCATTTCATGAAAAAATGCTATAAAAGTGACAATTTTGATGAAATTGAGCACCTACAAGCTTAAAACAATCAAATTTTGAAATTCTTTAATTGGCAATTCAGTTTCATTTTTGCAAAAAAAATTTGAAATATTTAAAATGTTAGAGGGCTGGAAATCGTTAACAATCAATCAGAAGCTTTGTTTTTGAAAGTTTTGAACAAAAATTGCAAAACTGGATTTCTTTGAATAGGTATCAATTCGTTCGCGAATGATTCACAAAAAATGATTCAATTCGTTCGCGAATGATTCACAAAAAATGATTCAATTTGTTCGTGAATGATTCACCAAAAGTTGAGTAAATGAATCGATTCGTTCGCGAGCAAGTCGCTTATACGAATCAATTTGTTCGAGAATGATTCACCAACAATTGAGTAGATGAATCGATTCGTTCGCGAATGATCCACCAAAAATTATTCAATTCGTTCGCGAATGATTCATCAAGAAGTATTCAATTTGTTCGTGAATGCCTCACCATAAACTGAGTAAATGAATCGATTCGTTCGCGAACGAGTCACTTATACGAATCAATTCGTTTGCGAATGATTCACCAAGAATTATTTAATTCGTTCGTGAATGATTAACTATAAATTGAGTAAATGAATCGATTCGTTCGCGAACGAGTCACTTATACGAATCAATTCGTTCGAGAATGATTCACCAAAAATTGAGTAAATGAATCGATTCGTTCGCGAATGATTCACCAAAAATTATTCAATTCGTTCGCGAATGATTCACCAAAAATTATTCAATTTGTTTGTGAATGCCTCACCATAAATTGAGTAAATGAATCGACTCGTTCGCGAACGAGTCACTTATACGAATCAATTCGTTTGCGAATGATTCACCAAGAATTATTCAATTTGTTCGTGAATCATTCACCATAAATTGAGTAAATGAATCGATTCGTTCGCGAACGAGTCACTTATACGAATCGATTCGTTCGTGAACGAGTCACTTATCCGAATCGATTCGTTCGTGAACGAGTCACTTATCCGAATCGATTCGTTCGTGAACGAGTCACTTATACGAATCAATTCGTTCGCGGATGATTCATCAAAAATTGAGAAAGTGAATCGATTGGTTCGCGAACGATTCACTAAAAATTCAAGTCGTTCGCGAATGATTCAGTAACTATTGATCAATTGGTTCACGAATGATTCACCTCTAAATCAATCAATTTATTTAATTACCAATCGTTTCAAAAAAAGTGAATCAATTCGTTCGTAAAAGGTTTCATTTGGTGAAAAGTGGGCTTTCTCACAGTTCTCACCCTAAATACGTGCGTGTGTTTTTTTTTTGAATCTTTCAAGTGGGACCCGAACAAACCCTTTTGTGTTTTTCCTCAAAGTTTCTCTTTCATCGATGAAAATATTTCTTTACTTTTTTCAGCCCCAATTCTCATTTTATAAACTAACTTACAAAAATAATTCTAGCCTATATTTACTAATTAAGTAATAAAAATTGAAAAAGAAAAATAACTCACCCTTAATTGGCAAGGGGTAACCGAATTATCTGTATAATAACAAAGCGTATTTATTGATATTGGCGAACTTTGTCGTATTTTACTGGCAATCAGCAAACAATCTGCAGCTACTAATTGTAAAAAATTTTTTGGCACATCACATTTGCATAGAAATCTGTCTAAAAAGTTGACGGCTAGTGGGAAAACTGGTCCTAGGCATGCTTCTTCTTCGCATACCTGAAAATAAAAATTTCCAATGAGTACAATTATGATCATGTTAGCCGCAGGGGATTAAGGTATAAGGTACATGCAGCATAAAAAGAATCCATTTTTATAACTCAATTATCAAATTATAGGTAGGTACCATGGTTAATAAAAAAGGAGGGAAAAATTACTCCTTATTGATGCGTGAAATAGAACCCTAAATAATATAAGTTGCAGTACAGTTTAAGGACATCGTAGATATGTTCTCGATGGATAAAAAAATCACTCCCGAATAATCCACCTGTTGCTTGTAGTGAGTTGATTATGATTCAGTTTACCTATACCTAACCTACCTGTACCTATACTCGATGAAAAGAGCAATTTTTTAATAATTAAATAGAGCTAAATAACGCGTACCTAGGTAGTAGGTACTTGTAGTGCACGTTGTCGAGATTTTTATTTCGATTATTACCTCATAGAGCTATAGCGAGTTATACCTATTCGAGAATCGAGAAAATATAGTAGCAATAAAAGCACGTACTTAATTAGAAGTATAAGTAATTTAGAACGGCTATTCGGAAACGCTAATACAATGAGATATAAAAATTAACATAGCTGTTAAAGAATTTAAGAATGTGACTAACCAACATATTAAGACTGCGGTATATACTATATTAGGAAGGGTGTTAGGCGCCAGCCTTGGGTCAATAGATTATTATTTATAGTTATATGCGTGAGACCCAAGCCCCGTTTTTCCTTTTCTGTTATATATGAACCATGAATCCTGCGTGTTTCCTTTATCTGGTCAAAATTCCTGGAAAGATAAACAGCTGGAAAGGATCACTTTGAAAGTGAATGGCCGACGACGCACATAAGGTAAGCTTCTCTTTCGAATTCTTTATATACGTATACAGTACGAAGAAGTATCTTGTACGGAGAGAGGACCAGGGACCAGTGAGCGAAATAGAAAGCGAGGAGAGTGGCAGGGTGGAAAAAAAAGGTTCGAGAAGAACCTGTTAAAAGACTATTTATTAAAACGATTCTCAAATCGGTTTTTATACCTTATAAAAATATTTTTCAGGGAACAGGTTTCTAGAATTTTTTCAAATGACACCTTAAATTAATGATGAAAACCAATCGCACAAAGAAGTGTCGACGGTAAAAAGATCTCTTCTCGTATTGTATATCGCAAGATTTCGATTAAAATTCATTCATTACTACTTTGTATAGTACGTACATTTATATATAAAAAAGGAGCACTATAATATGTAAGAGACACCTTATGTGTAGCTAATCTTTGAAAATCACCACCCTTGTAATTTCCATTTCTGTATGCCAAAAAGCAAAAGCCAAAAAGCCGCCACTGTAGATAATTTTATATAACGATGATGTATTTATTCGAATCGTTCGAAAAAAGTATACCAGTCTCAAAACAATAAAAAAATAAAGAGCGTTGCAATGAACTTGATACTTATCGAATATCAAACATCTCTCAATGTCATACTTTCTTATACATTCATAACTTGGACGGCGTAGTTTATGAATTAAATAAATAAAACGTTCAAGGACGTCGTAAAATTTTCAACCAGTCTGTAGCTAGTAGAGCTAATTTATACTGTGGAACATTCCTAGCTTACTGAGAAGTCACTAATACTCTTACATAGTCTTCTGCTCTTGTGTAGAATGTGGAATTCAGATATTATTGATAAGTTGTGCACGCTGATGGATGATTTTATCGAGAGAATTTATGATAAGAGATCAACCAGTTCAAGTTACAGGTTCATTGAAATAATTATGTACTGCATTTTTTGATCAACATTAAAACTTGGGTAAGTATCGCTTCATGATAAGAACATGCGACTGTTGAACAGTAATTAACCCTGGATCTCTCGGTTGAGGTTTTTTCCAGTTAGGTTATTATAGTTCAGAAGACTTTGTAATAGCGCAGTACATCAGAGAGAGGCTGTCAAGAGGGGGGAGGGGCAGTTCGTCTCGAGCCCGCGCTTTCTGGAGGATCCGGCAAAAGAAGGGCATGTGGTGAAAAAAAACTTGTTTTACTTCTCAAAACACAAATTTTTGAAATATTTTGCCCTTGCTTTGCTCGGGTTTGTTTCCTTTCCTTTTTCAAAATTGAAATTTCTAAAAAAAAAGTTTATTTAATGTTTAAAGTCTTGAAGTGAAAAAATAAACTTTTTTTAAGAGTTTTTGCCCTCACTTGGGCCTGTTCTCTTATCTTTTTCAAAATTAACACCCTAAAAAAAAATCTTTCAAATTCTACAAATTTTAAAAGTCAAAAAATGAACTCCTTGCATAAAAAAACATCGTTTTTAGTTCTCTCAAAATACAAATTTTGAAAAGTTTTCACCCTCACTTTGCTCTGGGCAGTCCTTTTTTTCACAATCAACTTCCTAAAAAAAAAACATCGTTTTTAAATCTTTCGAAATCAAATTTTCAAAACCTTTCACTCTTGCTTCGCTCGGGCCAATTTGTTTCTTGTTTTAAAAAGAAATAAATTCACATTTGGGCCCCCAAAAATCCAAAACCGAAAATAAAAATGTTTTCAAGTAATATGATATGATATCAATCAGAGAAATTGGTATTTTCTCCCTAAATCAGTCGACAAGTTTTCAGTAAAACCCCCTTCTCCCCTCACAAAAACCTGTGTATTTATGTAGTTTAGTCCCTAGAAATGAGGTCAAATTATATTTGCCCCCAGACCACATTGGCTCTCGAGTCTCGACAACTCTTCATCTGAGGAACCATCCTGGTGATTCTCTGCACATTCTCAATGCCTGTTGCACATTTTATTTTTGTTTCAATTTTAGTTTTTTGTTTTCATTTCAGTAACTATGAATTTAATCTTTTATTGTTGGTCTTCCAGTTTTCAATTGGACCAAATAGATCAAAAATTACTTTGGTTTCAATTTCAGAGTTTTCAACTTCAATTTCTAATTCTCAGGTTTTTTGTTTTTTTTTTCTTCTTAGTTTTGGTAGCAGGTTTAAAAATAATGTTGAACCTAAAATGAGGTCAATTTTTCACTCAGCTGTGATAATTTCAAAGCATCAACAAAATTTTAATCTGCAAATTTTCAAAAATTACCAAAAATAGTTTCGATAGAAATTTTTGATTTTTTTGTACTTAAAATTTTATTCCATCTCAAAAATCTTGAAAGTCACGACCCAATATTGACCTCAAAAAACATTTTTGTCAAAATATTTTGAATTTATTTCCAAATTTTTACTTCTTATTTTTCGAATGACACCTTCTTCAAAAATCCCAAAAGTTATGAATTTCAACCTCAATAATTTTTGTCAAAATTTCAATTCAATTTTTTTAAAAACATTTTTGTCAAAATATTTGAACATCGTGCCAAATTTTAACACATTTTTCGAATGACACGTCTTCTTCAAAAAGCTCAAAAGTTATGAATTTCAACCCAAATTTTTTTTTCACAATTTGAATTTCTTGCGAAATTTCAACCCATTTTTTCAAAAGTTCCCAAAAATCACGATCAAATTTTGACCTTAATCATTTTTTTTTTCAAAAAGTCCCAAACATCATGACCCAATTTTGACCTCAAAAAACCTTTAAGTCAAAATAGTTGAATTTCTTGTTAAATTTCAACACATTTTTCCAATAATGTCTTATTCAAAAATTCCAAAAGTTATGAATTTCAACATCAATAATTTTTGTCAAAATTTCAATTCAATTTTTTTAAAAACATTTTTTCAAAATATTTGAACATCTTGCCAAATTTTAACACATTTTTCGAATGACACCTTCTTCAAAAATCTCAAAAGTTATGAATTTCAATCCAAAATTTTTTTCACAATTCGAATTTCTTGCGAAATTTCAACCCATTTTTTCAAAAGTTCTCAAAAATCACGATCAAATTTTGACCTTAATCATTTTTTTTTTCAAAAAGTCCCAAACATCATGGCCCAATTTTGACCTCAAAAAACCTTCAAGTCAAAATATTTGAATTTCTTGTTAAATTTCAACACATTTTTCCAATAATGCCTTATTCAAAAATTCCAAAAATTATGAATTTCAATTTCAATAATTTTAGTCAAAATTTGAATTTCTTGCCAAATTTCAACCCATTTTTTTCAATAATTTCCAAAAATCATGACCCAATTCTGACCTCAAAAAACCTTTTAGTCAAAATATTTGAATTTCTTGTCAAATTTCAACACATTTTTCGAACGATACCTTATTCAAAAATTCCAACAGTTATGAATTTCAACTTCAGCAATTTTTGTCAAAAAATTTGAATTTCTTGCAGCAAAATTTAAACTCACTTTTTTTAAATACTTGAGTCCCAAAAATCATGACCCTATTTTGACTTCGAAAAACATTTTTGTCAAAATATTTGAATTTCTTTCCAAATTTCAACACATTTTTCGAATGATACCGTCAAAAATTCCAAAAGTTATGAATTTCAACTTCAGTAATAAGTATTTTGTCAAAATTTGAATTTCTTGAAGCGAAATTTAAACTCACTTTTTTTAGATAGGTACTCAAGTCCCTAAAATCATGACCCAATTTTGACCTCAAAAACTCGTCCAGTCAAAATATTCGAATTTCTTGCGAAATTTTAACCCCCTTTTTTCAAAAATTCCCAAAAATCATGGCCCAGTTTTGACCTCAAAAAACCTTCTAGTCAAAATATTTGAATTTCTTGTTAAATTTCAACACATTTTTCCAATAATGCCGTATTCAAAAAATCCAAAAATTATGAATTTCAATCTCAATAATTTTAGTCGAAATTTGAATTTCTTGCCAAATTTCAACCTATTTTTTTCAATAATTCCCAAAAATCATGACCCAATTTTGACCTCAAAAAACCTTTAAGTAAAAATATTTGAATTTCTTGTCAAATTTCAACACATTTTTCGAACAATACCTTATTCAAAAAAACTCAAATTTCTTGCAGCGAAATTTAAACTTACTTTTTTTAAATACTTGAGTCCCAAAAATCATGACCCCTATTTTGACCTCAAAAAACATTTTTGTCAAAATATTTGAATTTCTTGCCAAATTTTAACACATTTTTCGAATGACACAGTCAAAAATTCCAAAAGTTATAAATTTCAACTTCAGTAATAAGTATTTTGTCAAAATTTGAATTTCTTGAAGCGAAATTTAAACTCACTTTTTTTTAGATAGGATACTCAAGTCCCAAAAATCATGACCCAATTTTGACCTCAAAAACTCGTCTAGTCAAAATATTCGAATTTCTTGCGAAATCTTAACCCCTTTTTTTCAAAAATTCCCAAAAATCATGACCCAGTTTTGACCTCAAAATACCTTCCAGTAAAAATACATTGAATTTCTTCTCAAATTTAAATTTTTTTGTCAAAATTCGTATTTTTTGCAAAATGTTAACCCCTTTTTTCGAAAATTCTTCAAAATTATGGCTCAAAAAACATTTTTGTCAAAATGATATGAATTTTTCGCAAAATTTTACCCCATTTTGATAGGTTGCAAGATTTTTTTTTTTGAATAATCTCATCACAGTTCTTTGCGATTCTAATCCCTCCTCCCTCCACCAATGATCTCTTGCATAGATTGGATTCATATTTATTATAAAAATAGCTACAAATCAGATTTTTCCTAGCTTATAGATAATTTCCTCAACTCATCAATGTCCTCTGCTAACAAACTATTATTAAGCTAATTTGTAGGAATCAAATTGCCTCTACAGTAAGTTCTTAATTAAATAAAGTGTACCTTTCTTTAATAAAAAAAAAAAAAAAAAAAAAAAATAGTAAAAATAATCCAACGTCCAAAGATAGCGAACAAAAACTGGAAAGTTGTGCCCTCTATTAACAAAGTTCAAATACATATTTCGATTCCCACAATTTTGATAAACATTATCATTCAACATATGCGTAAAAAACAATTCATAATCACTTCATATAAGCCTATACATAACTAGAACGTGTACATTTCAACACCTTGCTCAAATTTCCCGCCTACCTATCGGTAGGCTTCGCTTTAAACACACAACAAAACCAACTACGAACCTATTGAACCTTTCAAGATCGTCATTTATCGTTACGTAGCGTTATCTCGCCCGTAAAAAAACATTCATATTTACGCAATATGTACGCCTCATTCCGCGATGTAAACAAATGAAAATGAAACAGAAAAAAAAAGTACGCGATAATTCGTGCACCCTGATTATGCCGGTGTGTGAGGTGTTAGGTGTTAGCCTAAACGTTGTGTAAGTAAACGTAAACGATAACAGTACCCGTTATGTGTGTATAGTCTGACGAAGAAGAGAAGAGCGAATGAACTGCCGAGTCGACAGGAGAGAGGGGTATTCTTCCTCGTCGAATAGATAAAAACAGGTTTATCGTCAGACCAGACTGTGTCGTTATTTTGGGCGCACAACTTACTATTACCAGCAACAACAACTATGAGGAAGCTATAGCATCATATTAGGCGTTAGGTATGCTTATGTGTAGCGCTAGGTAAACCAAGGTGTTATTAAATTAATACATCGAGCATTATTACGGGTACCTGTCGCCTTAAGCTAATTAAAACTCGAGCGCGAATTTTACCCTATAGGCTATACGACGAGAGTATGATGATCGAAAGCGAAACCTTGGATATTTACATTCGACGTCTTTCTCGCGTATTAGCGTAGTACATAATATGTGTGAGAACTTTCATTATCTTATCAATACACATACAAATACTCGGACACGGGTGGAGGGAAGGGGGAGGAGACTTCACCTTACTTTACATATTTCACCCAACATTCACTCAAGTCAGCAACGCCACGTGTCGAAAAATAGGTCGTTTAACGGTACTTAAAAAGGCTCTAAGTCGATTATTAGAAATTGTATGCGGCGCACTACCGACCACCACCGCGACCACACAACCGCAGCTAGGTAATAGGTATTATGGTGTTTGGGAATTCAGAATTCGTAATTATTATTGTATTCGTTTTACCAATACTTTGTGAAGGTTTGAAACTAGTTACGGATTTACGTAGAAGAAACTAATTTGAATACTTCCTTAGCCAAAGCTGTTCCATTCGCGTTTAACTTATGGTATTGATTGTAGTATAGGTCTCTTGAGGAAACCTGCAGGTTTGCGAAATTGTAGAATTCTTTGGAGTGTGGTACTTCGAGTTTGAGATTTCGTTAAAATTTTGAAATCTTGAACTGGATGTTGTAGAGGAAGGGAGAATTCTATAAATCATGTTCTGTACAATTTTTGTCCATGTTTAATATTAAAGGAGTAATATTTATCATGCTTTGAAAGTTGAAAAAATTGGGAGAAAAAATTTTCAAATTGTAATACAGCCTCAGCAATTGTGAAGGCATGAGAAAAAGGTGCATAGATAATCAAAATTTCCTATTAACACTTTTTTGATCATTTTTGAAAATTTTCTGCTCGAGATTTGATTGGTTTCTAAAAAACGATCTTAACCATCTGTGAAATTGACTCAATTTTGGGCTCAGAATTCTTCAAAAAATGCTATCAAAAATTAAATGTGGACCCTTTCTCCTTTCTCACACTGCCCCCCTTAAAAATGACAAAATTTGTCACTTGCTGCATCAACGTCGTTGCCAACCCAAGCAACAGAAAAATGCAGCAGGTATAGAGAAATTGCAGAAGTTTTTTCAGTAGATGAAGTGCTGCTGAAAATCGAAAAACATCTGGGAAAGTCCTGTAACTTTCACAAAAGATTCTTAAAAATCCCCCCCCCCCATTTATTTTTTACAGTGAAAGAAATCAAGAATACGAATTAGGTATCAAAACAATTTTTATTAAAATTTAGTTTGAAAATGTTAAACATTGTTTGAAATTTGAAATTAATATATTATCATTTGAGTAAATGTTCAAGTATGAAAATAGTCAAAAAGTAGTGGTTTTCAGCAGTTTTGATTAAAAGGTAGTGAAAAATGGGGGGGGGGGGATGTAAAATCCGATTTTCCACTCGTAGAAAAATATGAAAATTATTGCTGAAAATGAAAAAAAATCCTCCATCTTTCATGTACATATTTTTAATATGCAGTCTACGTATGAGAACTAATAACAACTTGAATAAAAATGTAGCGATGGTTTTATAATTATTATTGAATTGATGAAAATGTATATGTACTCCAATGTAAAAAATTACGAAATCCAAGCTAAAATAAAAAATTAAAAAAAATTGAAAAAAAATCAATCTTGGAAAAAGGGACGGGAGGAGGGGGGGCTTCAAAAATATTTTGGAACGTATTGACTTTTTTTGAAATGTAGTGAAAAAGTAGTGGTTTTCGGTCAACAAATTTCTGTAGACACTCTAAATTTTTCAAAAAGTAAAAAAAAGTGCAACAGTTTGAAAATTTCTGAAAATGCTACAAAAATTTCTCAAAATATTAAAAAAAATTATGCACAATTTTCAAAAACTGATTCAAGACAAATTGAAATTTTTTCAAATCAATTTTCACTTTCCTCTGGAAAAAATTTTCAAAACTTACATCATCAGTAAAAACTTTAGGAGTTGAAATGCATTTTTTAAATTTTTGACAAATTTTTATTAAAAATCGAATTTTGACAAGAAAAATGACAAAAAATTAAAATTTTACCAAATTGACCTTGAAAGCTGTAATTTTGTATACTTGGTACCTCATTTTTGACCTTCCTCCCGATTCGATTGGAAATTCTTTCGAACCCTTCTGAGCACTTCTGGAGAGGATTTCAAGTCATTGTGGGCCTGTGGGGCCTTCAGTCATATTTCAGGGTATCTAACAGGTGGTTAAAGTGGTGAAAAAAGTAGTGAATTTAGTCAAAAAGGTAGTGAAAAAGTGAAAAAAAAAATCAAAAGCGCAACAAAAACCTTCAAATTATTGAAAAAAAGTTTATTTTTGATAAATTGAAAAATACTTTGCATACCTACAAATTTTATTTCGTTATTTTTGTGTGTGTTGAAGATGAGGGGGGGGGGTGTTTAGTGGAGAGTTTTCTGAAAATTTTGTTCAAAAAAATAGTGAGAAAGTAGTGATTTTTTCAACAAAAAAAAATCCGTTAGATACCACGTATTTGGAAAACTCCAGGTTTTCAAAAAAAAAAAAACAACAACAACTCAAGTAGGTACTGTCCAAGTTGACTTTTACTCGTATAAACCTGATTGGTGCTTTTTAGTGACCTACTTGACCAATCAAGCACAATTTTTCCAAAATCGATTTGTTTTTATTGCACTTTTTTGAAATCTGGACTTTCCTACGTATGGCTAGAGCACTGGAGCCTCCAGAACTGCTCAAAACGCTTCAAAATCATTTTCAATCGATTCGAAGGAGGGTGAGAACAGGGTAAATGTTAACACAAATTTCAGCTAACTGGATCAATGGTCAATTTGATAAAATTTTGATTTTTTTAAACCCATTTTTGATCCAAATTTGATTTTTAAAAATTCACCAAAAATCCAAAAATGCA
Organism: Planococcus citri; assembly: GCF_950023065.1. Lineage (NCBI taxonomy): Eukaryota > Metazoa > Arthropoda > Insecta > Hemiptera > Pseudococcidae > Planococcus > Planococcus citri. The sequence goes on along the minus strand of NC_088680.1, from coordinate 59,077,183 downwards.
CTCGAGTGCCCGAAATTTTGGCTGATGGTGTATTTTTATACGCGTGTTCTTACGATTCAGATTTGTCTGGTTCAAAAATTTTCCAGACAGTTGGGATTCCTCTCTTGTGAATAGAATTTTTCATCAAAATTGTTTCCTTTTTACACCCCCCCCCCCCTCATCCCATTTCAAGTCAAAGCATATCTTGAGGATTTTTCTAGAGCCTCTCAAACATCTCATCGTCGAAATTTAAAGAAAAAAGAAAATGAAAATGTTGGGAAGTGTAAACCTGAAATTTTTTATTTTCAATTTGCTGTCTATTTGGACTGGAGAATGCCTACTTTTATGTCCACAACTACTCGTTAGAATATGCTATCCTGCTCTGGTATGAAGAGGAAGGGGAAGGGGGTAGGTTATGCATAGAAAAATTATCAACTTGCCTTACACATTCATATCAGTTTCATGTCTGTTTTTTTTTTCTTGTCACATTTTTTCGATAGTTTGAAAATATTCATTCTAGTTCATTTTCTGCCTTCAATTAGTGTATTTAATATAATTTATTTTGAATTTTGGCTTTTGTCAAGACTTTATGAAAGTGTTGATAAAATTGCGATTCAGGGGGAGGGGGGAGGTAGAAACCAATAACCCATTTCTAAACCTGGAGAGTAAATTTTCAAAGGGATGGAAGGGAGGGGGGAGATAAAAATCTAAGAAACATTGTGCAGCAAAAATTTTGCAGGAGTCCAGCGAAAGTCCTGCATTTTAATTCAGGTATAAATTTCGTTGAGAATTATAATATGAAATAATTATAGTTTTTCATTTCTGATTCATCGTGGTGTCTACCAGCATAAAATTGACACAATTTTTTTACAATTCGGTGAATTTTTTGCAGTAAATAAATAAACGAATACCTACTAAAATTGCTCGATAAATTTCGTGGTCTTATACTATCACCTGCAGCAATAGTGAACCTTGAACCTGTAGCATAGAACAGTTATAATGAAACTGGCGTGATTTTTTTCCAGTTTCCAAAGTTTGTAGACAGACTATTTGGAATTTCGTAAGATATTTTGAAAATTCCACAGATTTGTTTTGCATTGGAATTGGAAGTGAAATTGATTGAAAATAATTTGATGAATAAAATTAATTTTGATAGTTTCATTCATATACAGTCTCTAAATCCATTCAAAGTCGTGATAAATCGACTCCCCTCTTACCTTTCGTCCTCTTCTTCAAAAAATTCCTTAAGTAAAATACAAACATTCGTATAGTCGTAATTGGAACTATATGCAACAATGCCAACAAAAAACCAATGTTTATTTTTCGAAATCAGTATCAAAAAACCCGATAATGTCATTCGTGATGCAGTTAGATATTCAAACACCAAAAATTCCAATCCTTTCTAATCGAATCTCCGGCAATAAATTTACCCACAAAGATACCTTTGACACTGTTTACCATCGAGTTATGTAATCACTTGTCAAGTTTTATTGGAATTCTCATGGTTCGGGTATCTACATTGAAATATAGATGCGATTGAGTGGAGTAAAAAAAAATTCATAAACGTCGTCGGCGAACAATCTCCTATACAAAGAGACATTGTCCAAACAAGAGAGAAGAATTTTTGACGTATCGAATATCGAAAAAATTACTGTCAAAGGCGAATGACATCTCATTCTCGCGGTATAATTTTCAAATTAAAGAAAAACAAATAATTACCATAGGTAGGTACCTCAGATGCTGGAATATTGCCAGCAGCGTGCTGGACGCGAAACTTTGATGATGGAAATGCGATGCTGGTGAAACAAAGGAGACTTCTTCTTATGTACGAGATCTAGGTACTTTGTACATTGTAATAAGTACATAAACACCCATAATAGACGATCGTGAGGGGAGGAGAAGGAGGATGAGGAGGATGATGGAAAAATCACAGCGTCGAGAAAACGCCACAAACTCGTAAAAACTGTATAGGTATATGTACAGCACAAGCATCATCGAGGTTATAATGCTTATAAATTGTCTAAATATGAAAGATGGTCGATTTTTTTAAACAAAGTGATGCCGAACGATGGAGTAAAAATTGCAGGTGTTAAGAAGTACGTAGGTGGATGGGTATAGGAATAGGTACACCTAAGGATTTATAAGACATAAATATTCACTGCACAAGCAACGTTTTTATACAGGTAGGTATAAAAGTATCGGCGGTAGGTAAGATGTGAGAGAATTCAGGTATGATATTCACAGATTTTTTAAGGCTAGTTGATCTTGAAAATGCCCTTCAAAGAGAAAACCGATTCATGGTCGAACTGAACTGGCTGAAAATCTCATTAATGGTGTACACATTGTAGACGTGATTCGCCAGAGTCGGGTTAATTTAATTAGATATATCGTATCTATGAGTTTTATGCGAAAAAAAAAAGAAGAAAAAATGTCTTTTTAACGATCGATCTTCTAATTACACTTAACGGAATACACGCTGTTTGCTGAAATTTATGCAAATAAAATACTCGTTAATGATGGCTTATATATATTTATAATACGAGTACCTACCATAGTTTTCTATATGTGTGTACTTAGATAAAGTATTAAAAAAATGTGCGAATCGATTTGAAATATTTGCACGGTTGTTTCGCGAAATCGGCCAAAAAAAAAGAAGAATTTTTTTAATTTCCTGTTTACAGAAGAGCGCTGACAAAATGTGCAAAACTACCTGACAGAATGTACGAGTAACATGATCCTGTCTCTTGTACATACAAATATAATACGATTAAACGTGTGAACAAAATTACATAATTATTTCCATTTTTCTTTTACGCTGACCGATTGAAATATTATCGAATAGAATCTCAGGTAGAAAATTTTTTTTCCTAGTCTGTTTCATATTACCCTAGATTACTGAGATTAATCCGATTGTATGTAGTAATTAGACCAGGTATAATTTGTAGATGGAAAAAATAGCAATTTTGCAACATTACTGTCGTGTTATTTTAAACTGAGGTTGTAAATTCTTGCGAAGGTTTGTATAAAATTATCATAAAGGATATGAAAAAGTGTTTATAACGTTGCTGAAGGCTTCGAAAGCTTCGATTCGATACTCGGTCTAGGTTTTATTGATAATTTATTAAAATTATTACCACGTTAACCATCCAACAAATACTTAAAAATAACTGACAATGTAGGTTTATATCATCTTTATGCACCATTATCAGATAGGTACATTTTACTCGCTGAATGAGCCCTTTTTTTTTTTTTTGCACTCGAGTTGTATATTCGACCGACGTGATAATTAAACAACAACGATGATCTGGCCGTCTAGTGACGTAATACGATTTATATTCGAACATGTGATCGAACGTCTGGCTGGAAATCGAGGTGCAAAACATGATAATCTTATATATCTATGGAGATGATCAGTTTATGATATTTTTATTCGCTCGAGAGAGTTGTTCGAATAACGAGGAAACTTTTTCACAATGTTTATTATTTGTCGTACAAACGTCATCGCAGATGAAATTAATGGGTTTAATTACCCAATTTCATCGTTGTGTGGCGTATTCGTTTCATTTTCATCACGTAATTGATACTGATTCGAATGGCGTTGTTGTGAGAATTTTTATTATAATTTTATCGATTTGCGACCCATCGAGTGAGGAACAAAGAGCCAAAGTTTGGAAAAAAGGTTCATTATGTTCGGGTGAGATATTGACATTTGATCGTATCGCATTTTGCAAGATGATGATGAGTTGGGTATGCATTTATCATGCATTATAGGTAGTTAGGTATAGGTACCCATACCCATAATATGCAGAAAGTGAAATACGTTTATCGATTTATGTTAAAAATTATACGGTAGGGTTTTTGTTAATCATATGTTGGAACTGCCTAAACGATAACTCATCCACGTTGCACTTTCTTATAATAATATGTAATATTCTCGTTTCGTTAATTAAATTTCATGGTAGAGATGTAGGTATATGGTGGTAAATATACGACGATGGTGATTCATGAATTCCTAATTAGCCAAGTATTTGATGAACATTTTAGCAAATACTTGGAATGCATTTTGGTTTTTCTGGTTTAATATGATTAAGTATAAGAAAATGAAAGATATTTTTTGTGAATCTCGATTCGAGATCCGAGCACGTGTATAAGGTTATCAAATGAGTACCTTTTTTTAAATACTGAATGGAATAATTGAATTAATTTCACCTGAAGAACTTTGGGATCTTATTAGAATAGTGAAAGTGATAGTTTTTATCAATTTTTTCTCTTTTTTTTTGAATGAAGATGAATTTGATTATTCGTCAAGGGTTTCTTGGGAAGAAGATTCCAAAGGTTTAAGTTTTGAAGATATTGGTGCTGAAGAATCGTCAAATTCTGCAATTTCGAACTCGATGCTCTTCCAAATCCCATAAGGTGAGATTATGAGACATTTTCCAAAAATATTTTTACCCCCTCTCCCCTTCTTATAATTACTTGAAACAAGAAATAACATTTTTTTTCGGTTTCGAGCGAAATTTGGGTGCTTATGGTAAGAGTTGGGAAGATCAGATGAAGAAAATAAATCTACGTATGTATTTGGGACTTTACGATTCAAATAAGTACGTATGTATTTGACGAAATGTGTTTCGGATACCTTTTATAAATTCAAGTCAAACTCATAATCCCTGTTTTTTTTTTTTTTTTTTTTTTTTTTTTTGAAAAATGATAGGCCAATTATTCCATTTTTCCAAGAGAGAGACTCAAATCTAATGCACAGGGTGGCTGGCGATCCTAATTATGCTACTTTCCTCACATTTGTCCTGTTGTTTGCTCATGTGTCTTGATACCCTACTTTTGTCTTGGTTTTTTGTCAAAATTGTCAGATAGTTTCGCTTTAGCATTGTCAAACTTTCGAAAAAAATTGTTGAAAAGTCTTGCTTTTTTTTTGTCGAAATTGAGAAAAGACTTGCTGTTTTCCATTGTTTCAAACCGAACCTTAGAACTCTTCGTTTAGGTATTTGATTTTTTCAGAATTTTGATTTTTGATAAGAATTTTTCTGTTTTTTCCCCTCAAAATTAAAAACTTTTTCACTTGAATCAAATTTTAACAAAATCGCAAAAAATCCTGTTTTTTTCATTTTTTTAAATCAAATTTCAATGGACTTGAAAATTTTACCGACTTTTCGCACGAAAAGTGAAGGTATTGTATTTGTCATGAAGGTTTGGGATTTGGGTGGGGGTGGGTTTTCTTGACGTTTTGGAGTGTGCTGATCACGATAAGACGTATGGCACCAAACGAGATAAGTTTATATATATACATATGTATGTATAGATTGCCCCCATACATTACGCAGCCCATGACATTTCACTGACTTTTTGCGGACCGACGTTTGGTTTGCACTAGCAGGGGCGCGCTTGATTTTTTCCATGTGTTCTCAAAGCAGCTCACTGCTGGGCCATGAAAAGAAGGTATATACTCCATCAGGTTGGAGAAAGACTTATATTTATGCTTGTGATTCAATTTTCAATTTTTAAGGAGGGCTCCCCACTCAAGTGTATGTTTTGTAGATATTCCCCAGACTTTTTCCACCATCAAAAAAATGTTTTCATTCACTTCCAGAGAGGTGAGGAACTCGAATAGCTCGTGCATGTAATGCAAAGTTCATAAAATCGGATAATGCAGGTCTTTAGTAGTATTCTGCCTCATATACACATTGCGTTGGCTTGTTTTTGAATGTCTGTAGGGAGTGAAAACAGAATAGACTTTTTGCAGCCCAGTGCCGGGCTGCAAAAAGTCTAGATGGGCCGCAAAAAGTCTGAGGTTTATCAAGTATGGGCTGCGTAATACCACTTTTCATGTGTATATATATAGCCGCATACAGGTAAACTCATAACGTTTTGTATAAAATACAAACTCACGTCCCACCTATAACTTCGTTGCTATGCATGCGCTCGACGCGTCACCCCATAGGCCTGATAGTACTCGATGTTAGGCCGCGTTATATTCGTTAACTTGATTTTTGGGTGACCTGTGGAGAGGTATGTCATTGCCGAAACATCAATTTTTCAGAAAAGCTTTTTTTTAAAAGTCCCATACGTCTCTGTTTTTTGCAAATAGCTTTTTAACAAAGCATGCCACAGAAAAATAACCAGCTCTGAGCAGAAAGAAAATTTTATTCTCTACAATTTCCTTCATTGCATTTTTTTCCTAGGATGCATACTTTTCCCATAAAATCACTGTTTAGACTGAAAAACACGAAAATTCGGACCTGTATAATCAACTCTAAATTAAAATTGAGCAGTCAAAAATTTATTTTAGACGATTTTTGACCACGCCATGTGAAAGAGGACATCTTCAACCACCAAAATCACCAAAAAGAACGTAAAAAACGTAAAAAATGATTCTTGGCAATAAACACCTTTTCCTCATGTCCTTGTACATAATACTTAGGCTATGCACTCATTTGAAAATTGAGTCAAAAGAGAAAGTGTATAAACGGCAATCTCACGTCCCTGCTCAAACTTTGCCAGTAGACTCCCCACTCCTTGTAGATTCATATGGCACCTCATCGAAAAGTCACGTCCTAAAAAGGTTACGAGTTTGTCAAAACGTTATGAGTTTGCTGGTTAATCTATAAAAAAGTTACGAGTTTACCCCCTAGAATATTTGTATGTATGTATGTATGTATTTATTTATATATCAATTTATGTATAAATTTGTGTCACGCTGAACTCAAAAGCTCCGAACTTTAAGTCGAAACTGATGATGGCAAAATATTGCTGTGATACTGAACTAGAGAAATTTTTAATTTGGTCGAAATCGATTCAGCCGTTTACGAGATATGAACGTTTAAGTGTGTTTCAACGTTATGGATAAGCTGAAATAAGTATTTGTAAACCCTTATATCTCGAAAATGGCTCCTTTCCAACAAACTGATGGGGTGGTTAGGGTGTGTAGGTTGAAGATTGGTGCGCCGGAGGTCGGGTGATCGAATCCCGCGTCAGTCAAGAGATGAAAATTTTTTGTCGATTTTTTTTACTGATTTTTTTTTTTAAATTTCATCCTTTTAATTTTTTTAATATTACCTTAATAATTTTTTGCAATCAAAAATCAAAACTTTTCAAAATTTCTAGTATTGGAATCGCGAATTGCAAGTCAATAGTTATTTTTGGCGAATAACTGGTAATTTTTGTTTTAAAAAAACGTAAAGTTTTTGGTAATTGGCCAGTAAATTTTGATAATTTTTTTTGGTAAATTAATAGTAATTTCCAGTAAATAAAATAATTAGTTATTTTTGGTGAATGTACTTGTAATTTTTGGTAAAAAACGCATAACTTTAGCTGATTACAGGTAACTTTTGATAATTTTTTTGAAATAAATTACTGGTGCTTTTTGGTAATTGTACCGGTAATTTTTAGTACATTACCAATGATTTTTGGTAAATTACCAGTATTTTTTGGTAAATTACTCGTAATTCTTGGTTGGTAAATTTCTGGTAATTCTTGGTTGGTAAATTACTAGTAATTCTTCGTTGGTAAATTACTGGTAATTCTTGGTTGGTAATTTACTGGTAATTCTTGGTTGGTAATTTACTGGTAATTCTTGGTAAATTAAATTTCTGGTAATTCTTGGTTGGTAAATTGCCAGTATTTTTTGGTAAATTACTCGTAAGTCTTAGTTGGTAAATTTCTGGTAATTCTTCGTTGGTAAATTACTGGTAATTCTTGGTTGGTAATTTACTGGTAATTCTTGGTAAATTACCAGTACCAGCAATTCTTAGTAAATTACCGGTAATTTTTTGTAAATTACCAATGTGTGCTAGGGAAAAGTCGGTTGATCTTGCGCGCTGCGCAAGATTTTTTTTCATTTTATTTTCTACTTTCAGAATTTCATTTTAGTTTTTTTTTTTTCATTTTTCGTAGTTTTGTTTTTTTTTGAAAAATGTAAAATTTTTATCCAATTGAAGAGCTCTATTCCAAAATGGGTCAAGTTATTTTTTAAAAAAGCACGTTTTACGAAGATTTTTGCATCAAAAGTGGGTCAAGTCATCAATTTTTCAAAATAAATTTTTCTACAAGCAATTGTTCTATGTCCAAAGAAAGGAAAGGTGCACCGACCTTTGGAAACAGAACAAATTTTAGCATCAAAAATTGTAAACGCATTTTTGGGTGGAAAAAATGACTTACCCACTTTGGAATAGAGCTCTTCAATTCCTCCTCTATCAATTTCTCAAATTGATACCACTAAAAAATTCTATAATGAGAAATCTTCCTCCATTGATGCTGTATTTTTCAAATTTTTTATTGCAAAAGAGTGATAAATGCTCGAAATTGAATTTTTTTGAAGAGGTTTTTATGGGATTGTGTCATACTTAATTTTATTCGGAAGTAAGAATTGCCCCGAAAAGTCGTTCAGGTTTTAAAAAAAAATTGTTCAAGGTTGGTAGAAAGTTTTCAGAAAATTATCTACTTTTATGAAAGTCCACGAAAAAATTCATAATCACAAGAATTTTTTCAATGCTCTACAGCTTTTATTCGAACATTTTTTATTACCAAAAAACCAAAAAGGAATGAAATATTTTTTTTTTTTTTTGTGTTTAATTTTGGAGTTTTTTTGGATTTATTTTGATCGTAACTCATCAATCATCATTTTGAAAAAATTTCTTCCCAACATTTTTATAACCTGATACATTACTCGTGGTTCATATTTTTAATACGTACCACAAAGATTTTAAAATTTTTGGTCAACCTTGAGATAAATTTGAATTTTTTACTTGAATATCTCGATTTTTTTCATCAGTGCAGGCAACAAAAAAAAGGAAAAATTCAGTTTTTCAATTTTTTTTTTTTTTGGATTTTCAAACTTTTTAAACTTGAGCTGAGGACAGAGGTGTCTTCCAAGTCATCAAAAAGTCACCTTTTTAAACTTGAAGTATCTCATTAAAGTCATAAAAAAATCATACTTTTGGCCAAAAATTTATCAAATATTGTCAAAATCGAGTGATACCTTGTCCAAAATTCTAAAATTATTATAAAAATTATTATTGAATTGACTTCTAAGTTACTAAAAATCACCATAATATTGGTGAAAAAATTTGAATAATTATGCGAAATTCTGGGAAAATTGCTAGGTGACAAATTTGTTGAAATGCCATAAAAATTTCTATATTAGCTGAAAATTGATGTATCATTGTAAAAAATTGAGCAAAATATCGCAAAAATACTGAGTTATAAAAAAAAGTTGTGCAAAATTACGAAAAATAAATCAAGTATTGGAATAAAACAATATCCAGGGTTTCTAATGGTCAAGAAAGTCCTGTAAGTCATGAAAAAGTCATGAATTTTGGTCGAAACACACTTGAAAATTTTTTTAACAGTCCATAAAATGAAAAAATAAATAAATAAAAAAGTTCAAAAAATCAAAAAAATCAAAAACTGAAATACCTTATTTTTGATCCTGTTAAAAATGGCAACCCTGTTCAATTTCCTTGCAGTTTCAAGTTATTTAATTTTTTGGGGGTGGAGGGGGGTGAGGGGGTATTTTTATGCGATAAAAATGTGAAAAGTAATAAGGTCATGAAAAATCATGATTTTTTTTCTGTGGGAGTTTTGTTAAACACTCTGGTTTTGTAATTTTGAGCAAATGTGTCCATCAACTGTAAAAATGTAAAAAAAATCCTGATGTGATGGAATTTTTTCAGTATTTTTTTTCAGTAATTAGCGCGAAAAATTGTATAAAAATCACCTTTTAAAGCTGAAATTGAAAAGTACGTAATTTTCAAAAAAGTTCGTTCAAAAGTGAAAATTTGGCCATTCAAAAGTCATAAAAATGTCACCTTTTTCATTTTTTCGTTCGTGGTGAGTTCGAATTTTTCAAGTGAAAATCCAAGATTTTCCCCAAAGAAGTCAAAAGAAAGAGGGGGGGGGGGGTATTTGACTCCAATTCTTTTTCGTTTTTCAAAGAACTCGTAAGAATTCTTTCAAAGTCTGAGCTGAGTACAAAAATAATTTTTCAATTTTTTTCAACCAACTTGATGACAATTTTGAATTTTTTTTATCTTGAAAATTACGATTTTTTTCACTGGAAGCAAAGGGAGGCAGTAGGTAGAATTTGTTGGCTTTAAAATATTGTTTGGTCTTCGAAGATATCTTGGGAATATTTTCTAAATCCGAGATCCTGGAAATGATTCATCTATTTGGGGGGGGGGGACGAAATTTGCACCATCTTAAGCACCATCTTAATGTTAGCCAAAAACTTAATTCGAGAATGTGACAAAAATAAATAACTCCATCAAAATCGAAAGTTGAAAAAGGAAAGCTCTCAAGTTAGACGAACCTTGTCTCACACGTAGGTCTACGATGTAGACTTTTCCAACAAACCTTAATCATAATTTCGGTGTGGGTAATGCCTACTTATCTCCATATTATAATGACCCCATACACGAGGGTACCTATTGGAAACATATTCCATAATTTAGGACGACCATAAAACGTAGGTAAATAAATAACTCAATACGAGCGTGGTTTTTGGTTATCAACCAGACATAGGGCAAATCCAAGAGCCATAAAGTTTCGCTATATCGAATAAAACTGTCAGGTGGCCCATGTTGCTGACCACCGTATAGTACCTTATTACCTTGATAAGAGGATGCAAAACACGAGCAACAAGTTGTGCGCCAGCGCCAAATTGAGAATCCTTTACGGGGCCTCGTAATTAATAACATTTGCCTACAATAATAATACCTAATCGTAAGGTGGTATGTTTGGATGTTAAACGTATTCGTTTACACGCGTTTATAAGCTTATAGAGTGCGGAAATACCATATCGTCTTGTATGAGGAATCCACGTAGTATCTAGACTTACACGTGAACTGGTTGACGTGGCGAAAACGCAGTACAAAAATCACCCTAAAATGAGCCTCTTCGGAGTAAAGAACTCTTTAAAAAAAATTTTGGAGTATGGATAAGTTTAACGTGTTATGATGCTTTTTTTTCTATTCTTTTTATTTAATAAGTATATCCGGATTAATTTACATAATTCGATGATCCAGTCAATGACTTTAAATTCTCGCAGTTTACTTATATCGTAGGTACGTACTTAAGACGAAAATTAAACGGAGAAAAAAAAACTTAGCATGACTAGAAGCAATGAAATAAGAACTACTGCTGGACACACGACTATAATGATATAACTTATCGTAATACAATGTACGAGAATTTGTGTTTATTTTGAAAACGCGTAGAAAAACTCGTCACGAATGACGAGTCTCTTAAAAGATGAAAATGGAAATGATAAAAATTACCGAACATTAATTAGTAGTTCCGGTAATTCGTAAATTAATTAAATCAGGTGCGAAAAGTGAGTAAGCCGAGTGTGACGATAGCACAACTTGATGATGAAGGTGGGCTCTCTACCTATGTATAATTCTACGTACGAATATTTCAACTCACACACATACTGATAGACGTATAGTAAAAACTTCTTACAAAAATGTCAGTTTTAGAAATAGACTAGTTCGGCTTTCCATTTTCACGTTCGCCCACAATGGTTGGTGTTTTGTTACATCTCTACTGGATGTTTTACCGTTACAACAAATGCGAATGTATAAAAAGCATTTGTCGAGAAAAATACTCGACTAGCATTTTTCAACGAAATCAAGTTTAAAATTACTTTTACACTTTGTTGGCTTTTAAAGATATGTTTTATAAATAACACTCCCTTAATCCGACCAAACAAAGCGAAATTTCCGGTTTTTGGACAAAATACATTTATCTGATATGTAACTCTTCTTTTTTTTTTTTTTCGCCTCGCGAATCCTTTTTCTGCAACCTCGTGGACCGCGATGTGGATTTATACCGTTTATACGAGTATAGGGATGAGAAATGTGTATTTGACCGGGCGGGATGTGGAATTTTATACGACAAGTTTGAAATTTTCTTATATACGAAAGTAGAGGATTATTTTATCATATCATTACACGTGGAGGTGATTTTTTTTTCTTCGGACCCCGAGTGCGAGTGTGAGTTACACGATAACCATTTATCAGTAGGAAATTTTGGTGTAATCCTTTGAAGATTACCATTCGGTATAGTGTGGAACGATATTGGTCTATAATGATTCTAGGAAATCAACGTTCTTTTTGTATGAGTAGGTATTTGTTTCTTAACGAGAAGGGTTGCGGCTTTTGAGGTCGCTTCATTTATCATCGGTTCTAAGTGGGTATCTGCTGCGGTTTATTATCAACGATACGTTTAGTCTATACTGGTCATTTAAAAGAGTTAATATTTTTCTTCACCCAAAGGCTGCATTCATAAAAGTATATTTTGTAAATTGCACGTCAGGTTTGAGTAATTCGAATAAAATGAAAAATTAGTTGATGGGATTTTTATGCTAACTTAAGAGTTGATTCAAAAAATTAGATTCTCGTAATGACGTTAGCTTGCTTATGGATGAATGGCTGAGTTTGTTTTTAGTGATCAATGAGATATTCTCGTGCATTGAACTGAAAATTAATTTTTGAAAAATCCCAACTGATTTCTTTTGTTAAACTTTGCCAAGCTGAAAAAATTGAAATGTTTTCAGCTTGGCAATATTTTGTAGAAGTTTACGAAAATAACTTTGAGTACCTAGGCTACCTACTCAGCGGAAAATGATAGAATCTGATCATATCACGTTAAGTAAGATTGATTTAACCAGATCTGATCAAATCCGATCAAATCAGGGTTTATTAAATAGATTCGTCTGGAACTACTTAATCATGATCTCATCGAGGAAATCAGATCGGATCTGATCAACATTACGATGGATTGGACCAGATCTGAGTAGGTCTAATTAGATCCGAGTAGATCTGATCAGAAATGATATTTCCAAGGTGCAACTTGATCTGACCTGACCGGATCAGATCAAAATTCTGATCGGATCGGATCAAAATTCTGATCGGATCGGATCAAAATTCTGATTGAATCGGATCAAAATTATGATCGGATCAGATCAAAATTCTGATCGGATCAGATCAAAATTCTGATCGGATCGGATCAATATTCTGATCGGATCGGATCAAAATTCTGATCGGATCGGATCAAAATTCTGATTGAATCGGATCAAAATTATGATCGGATCAGATCAAAATTCTGATCGGATCAGATCAAAATTCTGATCGGATCAGATCAATATTCTGATCGGATCGGATCAAAATTCTGATCGGATCGGATCAAAATTCTGATCGGATCGGATCAAAATTCTGATAGGATCGGATCAGATCAAAATTCTGATCGGATCAAATCAAAATTCTGATGATTTTGATCGGATCAGATCTGTGAAAACGTGATCAGATTCCATGGGAGATTCTAATTCCATCTGACCAGACATGTTTGATCAGATCAGATTACATCTGTGCAGATGCGGACATTTTCAAAACCCAGTTTGATCAAACCGGATCTGATCAGACCGCACATTTGATCAAATTAGGTAAACTTTTGTCAGAGATTAGATCAAATCAGATCTGATCATCCCAGAACAAATCTGATCGGATCTGAACAGACCTCGCCGGATCTGATCAGCTCTGACTGGCAAAAAGTTGAGATTTATTCATAATTTTTGACAACAAAGTGAAAATTTGGGTACTTTTTGATAAAAACGCCACAATAATTTGACAACATGAACCAATCTTATCGGAACTGAATTTACACCTGACCAGATCGATCCGATCAGACTTGTTCTATTAGCTCAGATTGGCTCAAATCCGTACATTCTTGGAATCCAATTTGTTCTGATCAGATGTAATTGGACAAGCGTTTCGATAAGATTTGATCAGACTGGATCAGATCAGATCAGATCAGATGTGCTCAGATCTGTGCACTTTTTGGAGTCCAATTTGACCTGATGATCAGATTTAATTAGATGAGAGTTTCGATAAAACTTGATCTGATCGCATCTGATCACATCAGAGTTCCGATCGGATTAGATCTGTCTAAACGTGATCAGATCTGCTCAGATGCGTACACTCTTAGAAGTCAATTTTACCAGATGATTAGATATAATTAGATGAGAGTTTCGATCAGATTTGATCTGATCACATCAGGGTTCTGATCGGATTAGATCTGTCTAAACGTGATCAGATCAGATTAGATCAGATCAGATCGGCTCAAATACATACACTCTTGGAATTCAATTTGACCTGATGATCAGATATAATTAGACGAGAGTTTTGATCAGACTTGATCAGACCGGATCTGATCACATCAGAGTTCTGATTGGATTAGATCTGTCTAAACGTGATCAGATCAGATCGGCTCAAATACATACCTACACTCTTGGAATTCAATTTGACCTGATGATCAGATATAATTAGACGAGAGTTTCGATCAGACCTGATCTGACCGGATCTGATCACATCAGGGTTCTGATCGGATTTGATCTCTACAGACTTGATCAGATTTGAATTGATATAATGAAATCTGCTCAGATCCGTGTGTTTTTCAGATCCAATTTGATCTGACCAGATTTAATCAGACGCGAGTTTTGATCGGATCAGATCTGTTCAGACCTGATCAGAACCAATTTTTCTTATGGGAGAGCAGTGATGATCGGATCTTCGAATATCAATGTTAATAATCCAAACCAAAAATGTTCCACATATCTACTTAATGGCTCCAAATTCAGCTTTGTAAAGGGTTGGGGAGGGGGCAGAATTTGACTTAGAGGGGTCGACTGTTCTCATGCCTTTTTCAAATCAGTTTTCATCAATTTTTTGCTGCAATTCTTGAAATTGAAAAAAAAAACTTGATCAAGTTATCTCCTCCACTTAGAGATTAAAAATGGGTGCATATGGCGATGTTTTCTCCCCCCCCCCATAAAGTTTGGGTGAAATTTTTTTCATTGGGACTCGTAAAATTTGTTGAATTTTGCAGAACCATTAAGCAAGTTTGTTTATCAAATGCCTGAATTTTTTTTGAAAAAATTTTCAAATTCCTGAATTTTATCAGAAACTTGAAATATTTGTCACAAAAAAATTCAATTCCTCAGAAATTGTCCAATTTGGGGGTAAATCTCTAATGTTTTGGAGCTGCAGTATTACCAATTACAAAAATTTTAAAATTAAATCAAAAATTGAATAAAAATTTTAAAAAAATATTTAAAAAATTGAAAGCATTTTTTTTCCAAGTACCTATTTACAAAAAATGTATAATCTTTACAGCTGATCAGTAAGGCATTTCCTTGTCCATAAATAGCATATTATTGCAATTTTCTTTTTCTTTTTCTTTTGATAATTCAAAATCTTTATTCACATTTTTTAAAAAATCATTTCAAAATTTGAAAAGTAATCATCCAAAATGAAATTCGACTCATATTCTCGTAATGCAAAGACATCACGCAATTCAACTGAAAAACTCGCGGATATCGCTAATAGAAAAAAAAACATCAATAAATCACTCATCTTAGAAAATTAGGTCAAACGTGTTAACATTATCGATAACAATTTATCGTGGTACGTACAATTTTATTAATAAATTTCAATTTTTTTTGTCAATTTCGAACCTCAATCGAGCACGAAATAAGGATATCTACTCGAAAATAAAAACACATGCAATATCTTATTATTCCTTAACATGTTGAAGAAACTGCATAAAGAAAAAGTATACGATGTTTAAACGCGAGAGAAGACGAAAATTAACCGAAGTTTCGCTAAAACGATTTTTTTACTATGTAAATTATCTATTGCACGTTATCTGCGTAATAAAGCCAAAAGTTCATTGCCTTGTTTGCTTATACGTTCGAGTATCCCTACGTCGCGTTCAACGTTTATTGGCGATATTTTCATCACGAACATTACGAAGAGTGTACGACGAAATAAAAATTAAGCCGAATGTACTCGTACGTAGATGCACCACAATACAATGTTGAGCATACGAGTAGTTTTTCTATTTTCAGATTTTCTTTTCGACTTCTCTCTCGATCATCATTGCTTATATACGATAACGGTACCGTATATTAAATGTCTATAGGTGTATAGTCGAGCTATGTATGATTTTCTTGGTATGCACGCGAGTTTCCATGTACCTCGATTACATTATTATATTACAAAATGACCGTATATGCATAAATATAAAACAATGATGTCACTTTGATCACACGAGAGTGACAGAGACAGAGGGTAACGAGAACGACTGCGTACGTACTGCGAATTTGATATTCTCGAAGCAAATATGCGAAAAAACCAACTATACAGTTATCACCAGCCCATATTACATATATCCGAATCTAATTAATTAACCATTACGATCGCGCATTTTTTTTCAATACATATTTATACCTCCGATTCCGCGGCCATATATTAAAATGACTTTTTTTCCCTTTGTAGCCTCGAGTATAAGTAAATTCCATTCATAGATATTTACCATTTTTCAACAGCTTTTTCCTGCTTTTTTCCAGCCGTCTGGTGTCGTATTCTTCAAAATATTTCTACCGGGTATAATTCATCCAGACAGAAAGTTATATAAGGATGAAGTGGAAAATCTCTTCTTCCTTTTTTTTCATCATTTTTTTTCTTTTTTTTTGTCGAAAAACTCGCAATCGAAATTCACTTTATATTGACTTTCTGCAAACATATTTCACTCGTACGACACGTGTTAAATGGAATGACTCGGATTTTCACGTTTTTGCCTCCCTTTTGGCCTTCCTCCTCTTTCGATTAAGACGACCAATTTAGCTCGAACGTGTATGTCGTGTGTTTAGAAGGTGAACACGGATATGAATACGAAATAGATTGACGCTTCGAGTATGTGAAAGTTCGGTGGGGGAAAAAAAAGAAGTAAGGTGTCGATACGAATATGAAATTTTATTGAAAATATATCAAACGAAAAAGAGACGAAAAGAGATGAGAAAAATCCAATCAACGTTCGATGCGAAGAATAATAAATTTATTCGAGTAAAAAAAAGAAGGAAAAAATGAGGTATCGTGATAATAATTTTTCAGCTGTTCTTTTCCCTCTTCTGTCTCTTTTTCGATTACTTTTTAAGGTGAAAAAATACTGGAAGAGGGTCAGGGTGTCCAGTTTTTCAGAGAAATGATATTCCCTCCCTGGCTTTTCCAAGTTTCTTGACCAATTTAACCAATTTTCCATGTGTTTCAAGAATCATTCGGTTACCTACTCATAAAATGACAGATTTAATTTAAGGAGGAATGAGTGTCAATCAGCCAATAGCTGATGTATGTACAAAGTATCGGATGTTGAAATTATCTGGAAGAGGGGAGAGGGGGTGTCGTGAAATATCCCAAATTATTGACCACTTGACGATTTTTGTTTTTGTTTTGAGGAAATGTTGATTTTTAAAGTTTTATAATGCAATCAAGTCTCCTCCTCTTCGTTCGCTCTAAGATGGTTGCCCTTCAAACATGAAAAAAAATGTATTATCTTCGGTTTTTTAATTAGAAAATTTGTCATTTGGAAAAATATAAAGTTGTCGAAAATTTTTGGACACCATGACCTCCTCTCCAAGTGGGTCTACAAAGTGTAAAATTATTCCTCAGTGTTTCCTCTGCGTGGCAATTGATCTGTTTACAATCGAATCGAATCATTTACGAACGATTGGCGATTAAGTGAATAAATTTATTGATTTCTTGGTGAATCCCTCGCGAATGAATTGATTAATAGTTGGTGAATCAGTCGCGAACGAATTGAATTTTTTAGCGAATCATTCATGAACGAATTGAATTTTTCAGTGAATCATTCACGAACGAATTGAATAATTTTTGGCGAATGATTCGCGAACGAATTGATTCGTATAAGTGACTCGTTCACGAACGAATCGATTGATTTACCAAATTTTTGGTGAATCATTCACGAACGAATTGAATCATTCGCGAACGAATCGACTCGTAAAAGTGATTTGTTCGCGAACGAATCGATTCATTCACTTAATTTTTGGTGAATCATTCACAAACGAATCGATTTATTCACTTAATTTTTGGTGAATCATGCACGAACGAACTGAATTTTTTAGTGAATCATTCGCGAACGAATTGAATAATTTTTGGCGAATCGTTCGCGAACGAATCGATTAATTTACCAAATTTTTGGTAAATCATTCACGGACGAATTGAAGCATTTGCGAACGAATCGATTTGTAAAAGTGATTCGTTCATCGCGAACAAATCGATTCATTCACTTAATTTTTGGTGAATCATTCACGAACGAATTGAATCATTCGCGAACGAATCGATTCGTAAAAGTGATTTGTTCGCGAACGAATCGATTCATTCACTTAATTTTTGGTGAATCATTCACGAACGAATCGATTTATTCACTTAATTTTTGGTGAATCAATCGCGAACGAATTGAATTTTTTGGTGAATCATTCATGAACGAATTGAATTTTTTAGTGAATCATTCGCGAACGAATTGAATAATTTTTGGCGAATCGTTCGCGAACAAATCGATTAATTTACAAAATTTTTGGTAAATCATTCACGGACGAATTGAAGCATTCGCGAACAAATCGATTCATTCAATTAATTTTTGGTGAATCATTTACGAACGAATTTAATCATTTTTGATGAATCATTCGCGAACGAATTTGATAATTTTTGATGAATCATTCGCGAACGAATTGAGTATTTTTTGGTGAATCATTCGCGAACAAATGATTCGTAAAAGTGACACGTTCGCGAACGAATCGATTCATTTACTTAATTTTTGGTGAATCATTCACGAACGAATCGAATTGATTCGTATACTTAACTCGTTCGCGAACGAATCTATTAATTTAGTTAATTTTTGGTGAATCATGCACGAACGAATTTGATAATTTTTGATGAATCATTCGCGAACGAATTGAATATTTTTTCGTGAATCATTCGCAAACGAATGATTCGTACAAGTGACTCGTTCGCGAACGAATCCGCGATTCATTTACTTAATTTTTGGTAAATCATTCACGAACGAATCGATTCGTATAAGTAACTCGTTCGCGAACGAATCGATTCACTTACTTAATTTTTGGTGAATCATGCACGAACGAATTGAATAATTTTTGGTGAATCATTCGCGAACGAATCGATTCATTTACTTAATTTTTGGTCAATCATGCACGAACGAATTCAATATTTTTTGATGGATCATTCGCGAACGAATTGAATATTTTTTGGTGAATCATTCGCGAACGAATTGACTCATAAATTGAAGAATTGATCAATTCGTTCGCGAATGGTTCTTTAAAAAAATTAATCAATTCGTTCATGAATGATTTCCATGAATGAATTAATACTCTCACGAACAATTCACTCAGAATTGAATCAAACAATTCATACGTAAACAATTCGTTTCAAAACAGATCCTTGCACTTTTTATTTAGCATTGAAGCAATAAAATTCTGAAATAAAGACCTTTGGGAGGAGGGGGTTCATTTTTATAGATTTTAAAAGCTGTTCTTTCTTTATCGAGGGCCATTTTTTGATATTTTTCACCGTCGAGTGCAGATCGTCTCATTTCAAGCATTTGAAAAAGACGAAATACCTATCATAATTGTTAAGTTCGACCTTTCAGATCAATTATGCACCCTTCTCTTACATTAGATGGGGTTTTCAAAACCAGCAAAACTCAAGAAACTTAAGGAATATGCGAATTTTAGTCACCACTGCGCGCGAAAAAAAGGACTAGATTGTAAAACTATTAGCTAATCTGTAAGAAGGGAAGGTCTTCGGAGACTGCGTAAAATTCGTGATGGTCAAGTTGACATTTTTCACAACGAGCGAGCAGCCATAGCCACAGCGAGAAAGATGAAGTAAACGTGATTTTGTAAATCGCTGTCAAGACTTTTTCACGTGTCTCAAAAGGGTGGCTGGTTTATTGAACGTGACGAATGAAAATCTAACCGAGAAGACGGGGACGAGATTTTCATTTATCTCAACAATCAATTCTGACGCCTGTTCCACCACCAATACCACCATAGCTAGCAATTTCCACGTAGGAAGTTTCAGACCGCGAATCGAAATCCCAATTGCCTTATCATCTCTGTAATCGGCAAACTGATAAAAAAAATACCAAAAAATCATCTTCGCCGCCTTATCGAATGAATGAATGAAGAAGAGGGAAAAAAACCTCATTATATTCATTAATGGTTGCGATATATATAGGTACAAATGAGAGTTGTTTTTTTTTCGTCGATTTCATAACACGTACGATTTTTTAAAAGAACACAGAGAGCTCCGACAAATCATCGCAATTCATTCATTGGGCGAATTTTTTCACGTACTTTATTGTGTATTAGCAGACCGAGCTAGGAGCTACGAAATCCGTGTACCTAGACTTACACGTACTCCTACAAGTATGGAAAAATACACCATGTTGAAAAGCGTGTGCGAAGCACAATAAGAACCTGTTTTTCAGCATTACCGCGTAAAAAAAAAGGGACCCATCCCACGCAATAAAATGTAATTGACCCTTTTCTCGGAATTTATCATATGTTACTGGTTGGGGGCAAAATGGTTATAGCCGGATTCTACAACGAGAGCTCCCTCCGTGACTTTTGTGTGTACATATTTATCGCCTTGTTACGCTTTTTTTTTTTTGCTCCTCTTCATCTCTCTCTCGTTTACCCGTCGAGACACACTATGTGCGGTACTCTCACGAAGCCTGGATATCATGTGTGTTATATTGCCCTAGACCTTGTTTTTTTTCTCCTCTACCTTCGTTTCCTTACCAAAAGCAAAATGCCAGTGTTTCTTCATTAATACGACTTTACGATGGTGTAAGATGAACGAAAACGGAGCAACCTCTACCATAGGAGTGAATGAATCTGCACCTCTAGCAGAGAAAGGGAGGAAGGAAATACGTAATTTTTCACGCATCTTTCGAACATGATCGATTTTTTCGCACATATGATTCTCCTTTTGTGTAGCCTCTCTCTTTGGCTCTGGCTTCACGACGACGATCATCGTGAGAGCTACGAGTAAAAATAAATTTTAGCGCCAGTCACGGTTTTCATAATGGACGGTAAATTCTACAATATTGTTAGTACATGCACAAGTACCTCTCTATACCTACATACGAGTACATTACATATTAACACACCGAGAGTTATTATTTTTAATACACGTACTTTTATATTTTAACAGCTGTCTCGGTATCGATTGCATTCGTTAAAAGGGAACGTGGTTTCAGAAGGATATCTTGCTGACCATGTTATTCGAAATAGGGTTTGTAATTTTTTCAAATAGTTTCAATTACCTTATTTCGTTCACGTTGAAAGGTGGTATTTCCCCCCCTCCCACCACTGAAGACTGGGTTGAAATTTTTTAAATATTTTATCGAGTGTTTCACTTTTACTACGATTAGTCGTGAAAATAAACGTAATAAATTACGGAAATTCCTGCTTTGTTTTCGAGCAGAAAAATGATGAGGAAAACCGAGAAATGTTTACGAATCGTTTTCATCGTGTTTTTCTGTCTACAAAATTAGAACTGGAAAATTGAACAGGAAGTACGATAAAATAAACACGTCTTTACCATAAGTAGGTATTTGTATTATGAGCTGAAAATAATTTTTTTTACTGTGAAATTATTTGGAAAAGTAAACCTCGAGGGCATTAGGAAAGGATGAAATCGATTTTTGTGATATGTAAATATTTTATCAAAATTATTTATAAAGTTGTAAAAATGTGAAAAAAATAATATGGTGTGTAAAGAGAAATCAAAGGGTTCTCATTTGATTTCATCGAAACGCCGAATTCCATTTTTAGCCAAAAAAAACTGTGTAATTTTCAGGCCATTCAACCCCCTGGCCCCTCTCAGTTGATCTAAAAATCATAATACTAGAAATATTTTTTCCCACAATTTTGGGAGGCCGAGTAAACGATCCTTTCACAGCAGAAAAAGTCGATACAGCAACAAAACGTTGGAAGAGGAATGAACTGATTTTTCAAATTTTGAGGCATTTAAAATCTCCCTTCTCTTATTCAAAATTTCAGTCAAAAAATTATCGAATCAGACCAATTTTGACTGTTCTTAAAAATTTCGGTGCCCGTGGCATAAATGCTCTCAAATGGCTTTATGAAGTGAGAATTATTGTTTGAGGTTCGTTGGTTTTAGAACCAGAGAAGTCATCGTGATGCCAAAATGTTCAAAAATTAGTGAAATACTAACTTTCGAAATTTTTAGGTTTCTTATTCCCCCCTCCCCACAATTTTTCTCATGATTTTGATACTAGAAACACAATCGAATGAACTTATTTCTATTTATATACAAAATTGACACCCCTCAGGCCCCTCCTCCTAAAAAAAAACATTCAGACCATTTAACCTCCTTACTCTTCAGCTGGTCTAAAAATTCATTTTCATTTCAAGTTTTAAAAAAATACCAAATTTCAAAATTTTCAGGTCTTTCACCCCCCCCCTCCCCACCTCCTTCTTTCCTTCCACTCCTTCTGTTTGCCTCAAGATCCTGATGCTAGAAATATTATTGAAATTTTTTTCTAATAATTCCGAGTGAAACAGAATAAAACTGTTGAGTTCAACAGCTTATTAGAAGAAAAAAACAGTATACATGGGTGACCCACTAGAAAAAGGTTACGAAGCCCTGCCTTTGCCTAAAATTGTCGAGTCTGGTTTTCTGCCAAAAACAGAAAAAAGTCTCGATTTTTTTCAAAATATTACCAAAAAGTTCTGCCACCCCTTTCCTTCCTTCCACTCCTTCTGTTTGCCTCAAGATCCTGATGCTAGAAATATTATTGAAATTTTTTTCTAATAATTCCGAGTGAAACAGAATAAAACTGTTGAGTTCAACAGCTTATTAGAAGAAAAAAAGAGTATACATACAGGGTGACCCACTAGAAAAAGGTTACGAAGCCCTGCCTTTGCCTAAAATTGTCGAGTCTGGTTTTCTGCCAAAAACAGAAAAAAGCCTCGATTTTTGTCAAAATATTACCAAAAAATTCTGTCTCCCTTATTTTTTTGCCATAAATTGACAATAATCCTCTTTTTTTCAAATTCTCTAGCTTAAGTAATTTTTTCAATCCTTGATCCAATTTTTCCTCAACATCAAGATCAATTTTGAGAGTATTGGTAATTGGAATAGAGAGGGTGGGAGGGGGGGTGGTGTTGGCTTCATTTTTTCGCGAGCTTCTTTTTTGGTTCAGCTTCGATGAAAACTTAGTAATGGTCAATTGAGTACTAATTTAGGAAAAATGAAGGAAAAAAATATCAAAAGTTTTCATATTAAAAAAATACAACAGAACAATTTTTAAATGAAATTGGATTGAAATTCTAGTCACAGAAAATGAAGTATTGATATTTTACAAGCATTTGGCAGCTCACAATTTGAATGAGAATTTCGCTTCTTCAAAATTTTTCCAAGAAATTTACAAAGTTTTAAAAGAGTTTCAGAAAAATGAACATTAAATTACCTGATCTTTCATTGAAAAGCCACATAAAACTGTAAAAAATATATTACGACGTTTTTGGACATGAATAAATAGATAGATAATTATTATTATCAATAACTATCCGAGTGTTTTGGTATTTTCTCCGATTTTTCAAAAAATTGAAGAAAAAATGGGAGAAAAATACAAAATATTTACAAAATTAGAAAAAAAAAAAAAAAACTTTGAAACGTTGTTTACCAAAAACAGTGTAACGTGTTGAAAGGAAGAAAGTGTGTTTAAATAAATTTGAACCAATTTATTATACTTAAATCAAAAAAATAGATTTTCCTGAAATATTTTTTTTTGTCAAAATTTCATTTTTTGAACTTGATTTTGAAAAGTTACTTGTGTTTTGATTTTTTATGTCAATGAAAAATGAACTTTGTTTTTTTTTCAAAAAGAATTGCGAAAAGGTATCGTTTTTTGACAATTATCGCCAAAAAGCATTGTTTTTTTTCTGTTGTCTCAAAATTTTGCTTTTTGGCAAAAATTGATGAAAAATCTTGCTTTTAATGAAATTTGTAAAAAATCTTAGGTCTACTTTTTTCCCCAAAAAACTACCTTTTTTGCCTTGTAAATGAAAAAAATTGATTTTCCTGAAATATTTTTTTTTGTCAAAATTTCATTTTTTGAACTTGATTTTGAAGTGTTATTTGTGATTTGATTTTAATGTTTGTAAAAAATCTTAGGTCTACTTTTTTTCCAAAAAACTACTTTTTCTGCCTTGTAAATGAAAAAAATATATTTTCCTGAAATGTTTTGTTGTCAAAATTTCATTTTTTGAACTTGATTTTGAAGTGTTATTTTTGTTTTGATTTTTTATGATAATGATGTTTTGTTTACTTTTTTCTATATTTCTTGCTACTTTTTTGGTGACTTTTTGGCATTTTTTGGTCGTTTTTTGTTTGGCTTTCTCACCTTCCTATTTTTGAGTAAGGCCATAATCAATCTCACAAGAATTGACCCTGCGATAAGGAAAATATCACATGTTCTCGAGATCACTGCTTGATCAGTTATTAAATTATTTTATTATACAAATAACAATCATTGTTGGGCTATTGGGCAACATCTTCTCAGCACAGCTGACCAGACATGTGACCAAGACTGAAATACAAAGCATTAAAACTCGACATTTTCTCTCAAACATCTAAATAAATCATACACTATGTTAGACAGTTTGCACGTTGCATTCCTTAGTAAAATTATTTTTACTCGTGCTCGACGATCATAAAATGTTGCATATGCAATTACTAACCCACAACGAAGAAGGCGTTAAGCTAAAAAAGGAAATTATCTAGGTGAAGTAAAAATAATGAGGAAAAAAAATCTATTTTAAAAACAAAACGATGTGTTTCCGTTTCCTAGGGACACCCTCGAAGAATCGTTATCAGCTAAAGAGAGAGAGAGAGAGAAAAAAATAATAAGAATCGTGTTCGAGTTCGACATAAAGTGATAAAAACCCGCGAACTCTGGTTTACCAAGATTAAAGAAATATGTTAACACATTGTAATTATTAATCAGCAAAGCGATAATAACTAAACCTTCTCGTTTCCCTTTCGGGTGCAAAAAAGAGATCAGCGTGGATTTTAGGGTGGAAAATATTCGATCACAGTACACAGTCAGCATAGCTGAGGTGAATTCAAGTTCAATTTGACGTACGGCTTATCGCATAAAACGTGTCACAATGCATAAAAAAATTGCACTATCGCAAAATTTACCTCTAACATCCATTTGGTTACGATCTTTCTAGTCGTAGGGTCAAGGTCACTGTTTTTGGAATGTATCTGCGGCATGTATATGACTTCCGTTTGCAAAAGATGATCCAGTACGCGATTGTCGTCTAAAATTACATTATCTTTATCAGCCATTTTATCCTCGGAGCAAAACGACTCCGCGCACAGTAAATTTTTTTCCATTACGAATGTCTGTGGTTTTACGATTTTTTTTTTTTCAAAACCTAGGTCAATTTGCTTTCGTTTTCAATACATGGAAATTTTTGAATTTTTTCGACGATCTTCGCGATACTTAAAAAAAATAACGGTTTCGATAACGTAAATAATAAATCACTGAACGAGTAAAAAAAGGTAAAAAAACACAACGTGGATAATTTTTTAATACAATTTCGGCATGAATGTGCGGATACTTAAGCATGCGAACAGTCAAATGAAAATACTAATTCGACTGTCTAACCGGCGGTTGGCTCGAACAGCTGATTATAATGATACCGGAATGCTACATGGGTTCCAATGCAATCTACTGGCGATACACTTAAACTGAAACCAACGTGTACAGCAGTGTAGCCCTAGCCAGGATTTTACTTTTGAGGCCGAAAATATTGGACGGTTTGGTTTTTTAAATTCAGATTTAGATTTTAGTCGGTGCTATTTGATGGTTTATTTGGATAGTTTTGGGAATTGCATTTTTGTTTTTTTTATTTTATTTTTTTCTATCTGGATCTGGACGTGGAGTCGTGGACAGTTGTCTAAGCTTTACTATGGTTGGGTGTAATTTTGTTCTATGTAAAATAAGTAGTTGACTAGGGTTAAAGTTGACATGCACCATAGTGCTTAATTCCTCCACAAGATTGGGAATTATTGAGAACAATTCGAGTAATGGAAATTTACTTACCCACCTATATAACTGAGCAGTGAGAATGTTTGCTATTTTTAGGTGCCACATTATGAGCCCCCTATTTTGTTCGGCAAAGTGATGATGTGATTCATAACCATTTTTTTAAAAGGTAGGGGTAAATTTATTTGACTTGAGGAGTATTATTCGTGAAACAATGGAGAATTTAGAATTAGACTTGGTGGAAATGAATCAGTAGGTAAATTGTAAACTTTTGAAAAAAAATGAAATGAAAGGAGGGTCCTGAAACATGATGCATAAGTTTACGAGTTGATAAACAATTAACATAATTACCTGTTCATTTTGTTTTTGATTTTTTTTCTTAAAATTCCTCATTATTTGGTAAACTTGTTAAGAATTTCTGTCTGATTTCTCAATTTTAACTGATTGAATGACTGTATTTTTTTTTTTTTTTTTTTTTTTTCATTTGAAATTAATTTGGGTCTAATCACTAAAATTTTTCATTTTTATTTTTTTTGAACTAGGTTATACGCTAAAATCAATGGTTTGAAATTACTACCTACAAACAGAAGTTCACTTGACTGCTTTAAATAATAAAAAATAAAATAAAAGTAGCATGGGAACTTGAACTTGCGTACCTCTACCTATACCCGTATCTTTATGTTTTAATGCTGCATTTTTTATGTAAAATTACATGATAAGACCTGTCACGAACTTTATCAACTTTATGTTTTCTTGTGCAAACTTCGTTAATAATTGCATAGAAAATTAGAAATGTTGCGAATATTGTAGTCAGATTTTTGAGCTTGGTAGTGACGGGGCGTGGATGGAAGGGAAGAGAAGGGGCAATGGAGAGGTAAGAATCGACTCTCAGGTACTCGTATAGATATTTATAGTTAACCAAAAGAAGTTCTCGAGTTGGAAAAGAGGCACAATTTGAAGTTTTTACGCTTTAAAAATGGAATTAACTCGACTTACATGGGAACCTTTACAACTCGTTTACTCCGATCGAGCTTAAATTTGGCTCACTGAAAGACCATGTCACCCAGACCTCAGAACTAAATTTTCAGCTGCCTAAGTTGATTCTTCGCTTATTGGCGAATTTTTGAAAATGGCGGAAATGGCTTACCTAATATTGGCAAAAGTATTAATTTTCTATACAGAAAGAGCAAGCATGGAGATGTAAATCTAAAACTCGGTTTGTATACTAAAGTTGACCCCCTGAATCGTTTAGCATCATTTTTCAGCCGATCTGAAGCCTCTAGCTAAAGCTGGCTTTTCTCCAGCAACTTCTAATCGCTCCAGAAGGCTTGAGATTTTTCAACTTGTAAAAAAATACACTCTTCAACTCGTCACTTCGGATTTTCGGTTCATCGACGACCCTGCAACTTCTGGAGCGATTTGAAAATGCTGGAGAAAAGTCATGCAACTTTTGCTAGAGGCTTCCAGGGTATCTACCAGGTTGTAAAAGTAGTGAAAAAGTTGTAAATTTAGTCAAAAAAGTAGAGAAAAAATGAAATGCAACAAATACCTTCAAATCTTTAAAAAAAAGTTTATTTTTGTTGAAATTGGCTGCTTGTTTTTTTTTTTTTAAATTTAATTTTGATTGATATTAAAAAATACTTTGCATACTTTACCAGGGTGTCTACTGGGTAGTGAAAAAGTAGTGATTTTGAAAGTCGCTGGTGAAAGTAGTGAAAAAGTAGTGATTTTCAGCAATTTTGCTTGAAATATGGTGAAAAATGAAGGAAAGTGGAAAATCAAATTTTCCACACATTAAAAATGTTTTGTAGAAAAGGGCTCATTTATCTACTTTGTAGAACTTGAATTACACATTCTTGAGAGTTTTCGTTGCCTTCACTTCGCTCGAGCTATTTGCTCATTATTTTTCTCGATGAAAAGCTTATTGTTCAAATTCAAGAAATATTCAAAGTTTGAATCAGAAAAATGAACTCCCCCACTAAATAAAAAAACTTTTTTTTTACTTCTCGAAACATTAATTTTTTAAAGCTTTCGACCTTGCTTCACTAGGGCTCTCGTTTACTTTTCTTTTTCAAGTTTGAATTTTTTTTTTAAAATCATCGTTCAAATTTTAAAATTTCAAAGCAAAAAATAAATAATAAACTTCCTTATTTATTACACAAGAAAATATCGTTTTTATACCTCATCTCGAAGTAAGTACTAATTTTTGAGAGCTTTTGCCCTCGCTTCGCTCAGGCTGGTTTGCTTTTTTTCAATTTCAAATTTTTCAAAAAAAATCATAATTCGAATTTCAAAATTTTGAAGAAAAATAAGTAACTCGTCAAACAAGAAAACATTGGTTTTTATGGCTATCGAAGTACTGATTTTCGAGAGCTTTTGTCCTCGCTCCGTGAGGGTCAGTTTGTTTCTCTTTTCCATAATTAAATATCCCAGACTTGAAGAAAAAA
Organism: Planococcus citri; assembly: GCF_950023065.1. Lineage (NCBI taxonomy): Eukaryota > Metazoa > Arthropoda > Insecta > Hemiptera > Pseudococcidae > Planococcus > Planococcus citri. Next base: position 59,048,786 of record NC_088680.1, on the reverse strand, counting down.
TCAAAATTTTTATATTCGTACCTTTCGAATGACAAAATTGTTATTTTACATATCTATTACTTATTTTTCACTTGGAAACTCGCCGTTTTATTTTGAAAATTTTATTTATTTATTTATTTATTTATTTGAAGAGACAAAAAGAAAAGCAATCTGTTACAAAATAGTGACATTTAATTAGAAATTTAAAAAAAAATTAGAAATCGTTCAAATCTGGCATTAAGTAAGTAAATAAAAATAAAATCAAAAATTGAAATAATAAAATTATATTTTTGACATCCATTTGCTTGAAACAAATCTTGGGATGTTTAAGACATATTAAAAAAGCGAAAAATTTTTCCTCGCCCACCCCCTCCTCCTCTTGAAAAATCCCAAGTGTTTGAAAAACATCCTGCTAAAAGTCCTGTTGAAGTCTAGATTTTTGATTTTGAAATTTTGATATATATATAGACACTCTTCAAGGAAAAAAAAGGAAAAAATCGATTGGGGGGGGGGATGAAATCAAAATATTTTGGAAGGTGGTAATTTTTTTTTGAAAGGTAGTAGTAGTGATTTTTGGTCAACAAATTCTTGTAGACACCCTGTTTGCAAATTTTCCTGTGAATGATTTGACTGTTAATTTTTTGTGTGTGTGGGAGGGAAAGGTTTTCGAGTTGGAAGTTTTTTGAAATTTTGTATAAAGAAAAATAGAAAAAAAGGTACTGAAAAAGTAGTAATTTTTTCAACAAAAAAATCCTGTACATACCATGGCTCTAAAAACCGCGGCAATCGTTGGGGGGGGGGGGTGGTCGTCTGTAGAGGATAAGTGACGTTTCGGACAATTTTTTTTACAAAAATTGATGATTCTGAAATTTTTGGAAAATTTGTGATTGAACATATAATTATGACGGTATTAAATTTTTAGCTGCCAAACTTGACTTCAACGCCTTCTGGTGCGATTGTGAAATTGCTGGAGAAAAGTCAACTTTTGCTGGAGGCTCCACAGCGGCTGGAAAATGGTGCTAATCTATTCAGGGGGGTAAACTTAAGTACACAAACCGAGTTTCAGATTTTTATCTCAATGTTTGCCTTTTTTGTGAAAAATGCTGAATATGGCAATGGGTCAAGGTCATTTCCGCCATTTTCAAAAGTTTGCCAGAAAGCAAAAAATCAACTTTATTAGCTTAAGGGTAGGTATCTGTCTTCCTGTCCGGCCTCTCAAGGACGTCTGTCTGTTCGCCTGCACAGCTAGCCGGCCATCTGAGGTCATTAACCCATCTGTCTGGCCTCTCAAGGTCGTATGTCTTCCTGTCTGCCCTCTAAAGGTCATTTACCCGTCTGGATGGCTTCCCAAGGTCGTCTATCTGTCTGCATGCTGGCCACCTGAGGTCATTAACCCGTGTGCCTGGCCTCTCTAGGTCGTATGTCTTCCTTTCTTGCCTCTAAAGGTCATTGGACCGTCTGTGTGGCCTCTAAAGGTCATTTACCCATCTGGATGGCTTCCCAAGGTCGTCTATCTGTCTGTTTGTCGATCTGCCTACCTGTCTGTCTGCATATAGCTGGCCACTTGAGGTCATTAACCCGTCTGGCTGGCCTCTCCAGGTTGTATGTCTTCCTTTATGGCCTCTAAAGGTCATTGGACCGCCTGTGTGGCCTCTTAATGTTGTCCGTGCACCTGTCTGGCTTCTCAAGATCGTCTATTTGCTAGTCTAGTCTTTCAAGGTCATTGACCCGTCAGTTTGACTTCCCGAAGTTGTCTGTCTGTCTGTCTGTCTGTCTGTCTGTCTGTCTGTCTGGGGGCGGGGCCTTAAGATGTAAATAATTATTAGAAAAATAAAAACTTTTTTAAAATATATATTTTTAAATAAAAAAAACCAATAAGGTCGTTGACCCGTTTGTTTGGCTTCGTTAGGTCGTCCGCTTGTCTGTCTGTTTTGCTTCTTAATGTCATTGACCCATGTATTTGTACTCTCAAGGTCACTGACCTACCTGCCCAGCCTCCCAAAGTCGTCTGTCCGCCTGTTCGCTGATTTCCCTGCATAGATAGAGAGCTGTCGTTTCAACAGCTCTACCAAAATGCTTTTTAAAAAATGATGCGTTGAAGGAAGGGGGAAGGGGAGTTCGAGACTGAGTGCTCTAAACAGCTCTATCGATGCTCTGTCCTCCAACAGAATTTCTGCTTACTTTGGCTGCGTAGGTGGGGTTATCATTTCGCTAGGGGGGTTTTAAAAAAAGGGGTGAGAAGGGGGCAGCTCCAACTTGTTCCAACGATGCTTTTTCTCTTCAGAGGGGTTCCCCTCTTCTTCTAAAACTGGTAAGGCCGACGAAGCCCATCTCAAAGATTTACCAAAAATACCACCATCAATACAAACACCCCCCCCCCCCAGAAAAGTTTTCATTCATTATCATCATCATCTCTTTGAAATGTTGAAAAAAATTACTTACAAAATGTAATCTATTAGTAGTTCTCCTTCTCACTCATATTTTTTTTTAAACAATTTTTTTTCTATTTTGCAGTGGAAATTTGTGAAACCGTTCCAGAAGTTTTGAATAAAAAATGGATGATTTTAATCTGACCTTACTCATCACATTTGAATCAGAATTCATCAGAAATGGAAGGTAAGGATTACTTTTTCTATCAATACAGACAATAAGTAATGCAGCAATGTTTTTTTTTTTTTTTTTTTTTTTTATGGAAAAATGGTGAAAGGTACTTTTATCTTCGACAGATTACGTTCTGTTATTCGCAACTATTTTTTCCCATCTTTCTCGAACTTCTCCTCGTATCATTGGTCTTCCTGTTGTATTCGTTTATCTATTTGCATAAATCATCGGACTTGTGAATCAGAGATAATTACAAAAAAACTTCAATAGTTCTATAATCTTCGTTAAAAAGAAGCAAATCTTCTCATATATGTGTAGCCGGAACCTTGGCCACACGTGATAAGCATATTCGGAAACACGCGAGAAGTCACAGACCTTACATTTTAGTGTATATTCCATACGATGAACTCTAGAATATAGGAATAAGTT